>NW_026518871.1:600000-900000 GCF_947347685.1 Pleuronectes platessa | reverse complement strand
GTTTTTTTATTAATTTGATTTAAAAAAAAAAATTGTAAATTTTTTTTAATTTTATTTTTATTTATTTGCGCAGCAGGATGTGCGCTGCAGGATGTGCGCCCCACAGAATTTGAGCCCCACAGGATGTGCAAGCACAGTTTTTTTATTAATTTGATTTAAAAAAAAAATTGTAATTTGTTTTTAATATTATTTTTATTTATTTGCGCAGCAGGATGTGCGCCGCAGGATGTGCGCCCCACAGAATTTGCGCCCCACAGGATGTGCAAGCACAGTTTTTTTATTAATTTGATTTAAATATTTTTTTTGTAAAAATGTTTTAATATTATTTTTATTTATGTGCGCAGCAGGATGTGCGCCGCAGGATGTGCGCCCCATAGAATTTGCGCCCCACAGGATGTGCAAGCACATTTTTTTTATTAATTTGATTTAAAAAAAAAAATTGTAAATTTTTTTTAATTTCATTTTTTTTCATGTGCGCAGCAGGATGTGCGCCGCAGGATGTGCGCCCCACAGAATTTGCGCCCCACAGGATGTGCAAGCACAGTTTTTTTATTAATTTGATTTAAATATTTTTTTTGTAAAAATGTTTTAATATTATTTTTATTTATGTGCGCAGCAGGATGTGCGCCGCAGGATGTGCGCCCCACAGAATTTGCGCCCCACAGGATGTGCAAGCACAGTTTTTTTATTAATTTGATTTAAAAAAAAATAATTGTAAATTGTTTTTAATATTATTTTTATTTATGTGCGCAGCAGGATGTGCACCGCAGGATGTGCGCCCCACATAATTTGCGCCCCACAGGATGTGCAAGCACAGTTTTTTTATTAATTTGATTTAAATATTTTTTTTGTAAAAATGTTTTAATATTATTTTTATTTATGTGCGCAGCAGGATGTGCGGCCCACATAATTTGCGCCCCACAGGATGTGCAAGGACAGTTTTTTTATTAATTTGATTTAAAAAAAAAAAATTGTAATTTGTTTTTAATATTATTTTTATTTATGTGCGCAGCAGGATGTGCGCCGCATGATGTGCGCCCCACATAATTTGCGCCCCACAGGATGAGCAAGTACAGTTTTTTTATTAATTTGATTTAAAAAAAAAAAATGTAAAAATGTTTTAATATTATTTTTATTTATGTGCGCAGTAGGATGTGTGCCGCAGGATGTGCGCCCCACAGAATTTGCGCCCCACAGGATGTGCAAACACAGTTTTTTTATTAATTTGATTTAAATATTTTTTTTTGTAAAAATGTTTTAATATTATTTTTATTTATGTGCGCAGCAGGATGTGCGCCGCAGGATGTGCGCCCCACAGAATTTGCGCCCCACATAATTGCGCCCCACAGGATGTGCAAGCACAGTTTTTTTATTAATTTGATTTAAATATTTTTTTTGTAAAAATGTTTTAATATTATTTTTATTTATGTGCGCAGCAGGATGTGCGCCGCAGGATGTGCGCCCCACAGAATTTGCGCCCCACAGGATGTGCAAGCACAGTTTTTTTATTAATTTGATTTAAAAAAAAATAATTGTAAATTGTTTTTAATATTATTTTTATTTATGTGCGCAGCAGGATGTGCACCGCAGGATGTGCGCCCCACATAATTTGCGCCCCACAGGATGTGCAAGCACAGTTTTTTTATTAATTTGATTTAAATATTTTTTTTGTAAAAATGTTTTAATATTATTTTTATTTATGTGCGCAGCAGGAGGTGCGCCCCACAGAATTTGCGCCCCACAGGATGTGCAAGCACAGTTTTTTTATTAATTTGATTTAAATATTTTTTTTTGTAAAAATGTTTTAATATTATTTTTATTTATGTGCGCAGCAGGATGTGCGCCGCAGGATTTGCGCCCCACAGAATGTTCAAGCACAGTTTTTTTATTAATTTGATTTAAAAAAAAAAAAAATTGTAAATTGTTTTTAATATTATTTTTATTAATGTGCGCAGCTGGATGTGCGCCCCACAGAATTTGCGCCCCACAGGATGTGCAAGGACAGTTTTTTTATTAATTTGATTTAAAAAAAAAATTGTAATTTGTTTTTAATATTATTTTTATTTATTTGCGCAGCAGGATGTGCGCCGCAGGATGTGCGCCCCACAGAATTTGCGCCCCACAGGATGTGCAAGCACATTTTTTTTATTAATTTGATTTAAAAAAAAAAATTGTAAATTTTTTTTAATTTCATTTTTATTCATGTGCGCAGCAGGATGTGCGCCGCAGGATGTGCGCCCCACAGAATTTGCGCCCCACAGGATGTGCAAGCACAGTTTTTTTATTAATTTGATTTAAATATTTTTTTTGTAAAAATGTTTTAATATTATTTTTATTTATGTGCGCAGCAGGATGTGCGCCGCAGGATGTGCGCCCCACAGAATTTGCGCCCCACAGGATGTGCAAGCACAGTTTTTTTATTAATTTGATTTAAAAAAAAATAATTGTAAATTGTTTTTAATATTATTTTTATTTATGTGCGCAGCAGGATGTGCACCGCAGGATGTGCGCCCCACATAATTTGCGCCCCACAGGATGTGCAAGCACAGTTTTTTTATTAATTTGATTTAAATATTTTTTTTGTAAAAATGTTTTAATATTATTTTTATTTATGTGCGCAGCAGGATGTGCGGCCCACATAATTTGCGCCCCACAGGATGTGCAAGCACAGTTTTTTTATTAATTTGATTTAAATATTTTTTTTTGTAAAAATGTTTTAATATTATTTTTATTTATGTGCGCAGCAGGATGTGCGCCGCAGGATGTGCGCCCCACAGAATTTGCGCCCCACATAATTGCGCCCCACAGGATGTGCAAGCACAGTTTTTTTATTAATTTGATTTAAATATTTTTTTTGTAAAAATGTTTTAATATTATTTTTATTTATGTGCGCAGCAGGATGTGCGCCGCAGGATGTGCGCCCCACAGAATTTGCGCCCCACAGGATGTGCAAGCACAGTTTTTTTATTAATTTGATTTAAAAAAAAATAATTGTAAATTGTTTTTAATATTATTTTTATTTATGTGCGCAGCAGGATGTGCACCGCAGGATGTGCGCCCCACATAATTTGCGCCCCACAGGATGTGCAAGCACAGTTTTTTTATTAATTTGATTTAAATATTTTTTTTGTAAAAATGTTTTAATATTATTTTTATTTATGTGCGCAGCAGGAGGTGCGCCCCACAGAATTTGCGCCCCACAGGATGTGCAAGCACAGTTTTTTTATTAATTTGATTTAAATATTTTTTTTTGTAAAAATGTTTTAATATTATTTTTATTTATGTGCGCAGCAGGATGTGCGCCGCAGGATTTGCGCCCCACAGAATGTTCAAGCACAGTTTTTTTATTAATTTGATTTAAAAAAAAAAAAAATTGTAAATTGTTTTTAATATTATTTTTATTAATGTGCGCAGCTGGATGTGCGCCCCACAGAATTTGCGCCCCACAGGATGTGCAAGGACAGTTTTTTTATTAATTTGATTTTAAAAAAAAAATTGTAATTTGTTTTTAATATTATTTTTATTCATGTGCGCAGCAGGATGTGCGCCCCACAGAATTTGTGCCCCACAGAATTTGCGCCCCACAGGATGTGCAAGCACAGTTTTTTTATTAATTTGATTTAAATATATTTTTTTGTAAAAATGTTTTAATATTATTTTTATTCATGTGCGCAGCAGGATATGCGCCGCAGGATGTGCGCCCCACAGAATTTGCGCCCCACAGGATGTGCAAGCACAGTTTTTTTATTAATTTTATTTTAAAAAAAAATTGTAATTTGTTTTTAATATTATTTTTATTTATGTGCGCAGCAGGATGTGCGCCACAGGATGTGCGCCCCACCGAATTTGCGCCCCACAGGATGTGCAAGCACAGTTTTTTTATTAATTTGATTTAAATATTTTTTTTTGTAAAAATGTTTTAATATTATTTTTATTTATGTGCGCAGCAGGATGTGCGCCCCACAGAATTTGCGCTCCACAAAATTTGCGCCCCACAGGATGTGCAAGCAAGGTTTTTTATTATTTATATTTAAATATTTTTTTTTGTAAAAATGTTTTAATATTATTTTTATTTATGTGCGCAGCAGGATGTGCGCCGCAGGATGTGCGCCCCACAGAATTTATGCCCCACAGGATGTGCAAGCACAGTTTTTTTATTAATTTGATTTAAAAAAAAAATTGTAATTTGTTTTTAATATTATTTTTATTTATGTGCGCAGCAGGATGTGCGCCGCAGGATGTGCGCCCCACAGAATTTATGCCCCACAGGATGTGGAAGCACAGTTTTTTTATTAATTTGATTTAAATATTTTTTTTTGTAAAAATGTTTTAATATTATTTTTATTTATGTGCGCAGCAGGATGTGCGCCGCAGGATGTGCGCCCCACAGAATTTGCGCCCCACATAATTTGCGCCCCACAGGATGTGCAAGCACATTTTTTTATTAATTTGATTTAAATATTTTTTTTTGTAAAAATGTTTTAATATTATTTTTATTTATTTGCGCAGCAGGATGTGCGCCGCAGGATGTGCGCCCCACAGAATTTGCGCCCCACAGGATGTGCAAGCACATTTTTTTATTAATTTGATTTAAATATTTTTTTTTGTAAAAATGTTTTAATATTATTTTTATTTATTTGCGCAGCAGGATGTGCGCCGCAGGATGTGCGCCCCACAGAATTTGCGCCCCACAGGATGTGCAAGGACAGTTTTTTTATTAATTTGATTTAAATATTTTTTTTGTAAAAATGTTTTAATATTATTTTTATTTATGTGCGCAGCAGGATGTGCGCCGCAGGATGTGCGCCCCACATAATTTGCGCCCCACAGGATGTTCAAGCACAGTTTTTTTAATAATTTGTTTTAAATATTTTTTTTTGTAAAAATGTTTTAATATTATTTTTATTTATGTGCGCAGCAGGAGGTGCGCCCCACAGAATTTGCGCCCCACAGGATGTGCAAGCACAGTTTTTTTATTAATTTGATTTAAATATTTTTTTTTGTAAAAATGTTTTAATATTATTTTTATTTATGTGCGCAGCAGGATGTGCGCCGCAGGATTTGCGCCCCACAGAATGTTCACGCACAGTTTTTTTATTAATTTGATTTAAAAAAAAAAAAAATTGTAAATTGTTTTTAATATTATTTTTATTAATGTGCGCAGCTGGATGTGCGCCCCACAGAATTTGCGCCCCACAGGATGTGCAAGGACAGTTTTTTTATTATTTTGATTTAAATATTTTTTTTGTAAAAATGTTTTAATATTATTTTTATTCATGTGCACAGCAGGATGTGCGCCGCAGGATGTGCGCCCCACATAATTTGCGCCCCACAGGATGTGCAAGCACAGTTTTTTTATTAATTTGATTTAAAAAAAAAAATTGTAATTTGTTTTTAATATTATTTTTATTTATGTGCGCAGCAGGATGTGCGCCCCACAGAATTTGCGCCCCTCAGGATGTGCAAGGACAGTTTTTTTATTAATTTGATTTAAAAAAAAAAATTGTAATTTGTTTTTAATATTATTTTTATTTATGTGCGCCGCAGGATGTGCGCCCCACAGAATTTGCGCCCCACAGGATGTGCAAGGACAGTTTTTTTATTAATTTGATTTAAAAAAAAAAAATTGTAATTTGTTTTTAATATTATTTTTATTTATGTGCGCAGCAGGATGTGCGCCGCAGGATGTGCGCTCCACAGAATTTGCGCCCCACAGGATGTGCAAGCACAGTTTTTTTATTAATTTGATTTAAATATTTTTTTTTGTAAAAATGTTTTAATATTATTTTTATTTATGTGCGCAGCAGGATGTGCGCCGCAGGATGTGCGCCCCACAGAATTTGCGCCCCACAGGATGTGCAAGCACAGTTTTTTTATTAATTTGATTTAAATATTTTTTTTTGTAAAAATGTTTTAATATTATTTTTATTCATCTGCGCCCCACAGAATTTGCGCCCAACAGGATGTGCAAGGACAGTTTTTTTATTAATTTGATTTTAAAAAAAAAATTGTAATTTGTTTTTAATATTATTTTTATTCATGTGCGCAGCAGGATGTGCGCCCCACAGAATTTGTGCCCCACAGAATTTGCGCCCCACAGGATGTGCAAGCACAGTTTTTTTATTAATTTGATTTAAATATATTTTTTTGTAAAAATGTTTTAATATTATTTTTATTCATGTGCGCAGCAGGATATGCGCCGCAGGATGTGCGCCCCACAGAATTTGCGCCCCACAGGATGTGCAAGCACAGTTTTTTTATTAATTTGATTTAAATATTTTTTTTTGTAAAAATGTTTTAATATTATTTTTATTTATGTGCGCAGCAGGATGTGCGCCCCACAGAATTTGCGCTCCACAAAATTTGCGCCCCACAGGATGTGCAAGCAAGGTTTTTTATTATTTATATTTAAATATTTTTTTTTGTAAAAATGTTTTAATATTATTTTTATTTATGTGCGCAGCAGGATGTGCGCCGCAGGATGTGCGCCCCACAGAATTTGCGCCCCACAGGATGTGCAAGCACAGTTTTTTTATTAATTTGATTTAAAAAAAAAATTGTAATTTGTTTTTAATATTATTTTTATTTATGTGCGCAGCAGGATGTGCGCCGCAGGATGTGCGCCCCACAGAATTTATGCCCCACAGGATGTGCAAGCACAGTTTTTTTATTAATTTGATTTAAAAAAAAAATTGTAATTTGTTTTTAATATTATTTTTATTTATGTGCGCAGCAGGATGTGCGCCGCAGGATGTGCAACCCACAGAATTTATGCCCCACAGGATGTGGAAGCACAGTTTTTTTATTAATTTGATTTAAATATTTTTTTTTGTAAAAATGTTTTAATATTATTTTTATTTATGTGCGCAGCAGGATGTGCGCCGCAGGATGTGCGCCCCACAGAATTTGCGCCCCACAGAATTTGCGCCCCACAGGATGTGCAAGCACAGTTTTTTTATTTATTTGATTTAAATATATTTTTTTGTAAAAATGTTTTAATATTATTTTTATTCATGTGCACAGCAGGATGTGCTTCGCAGGATGTGCGCCCCACATAATTTGCGCCCCACATAATTGCGCCCCACAGGATGTGCAAGCACAGTTTTTTTATTAATTTGATTTAAAAAAAAAAATTGTAAATTTTTTTTAATTTTATTTTTATTTATTTGCGCAGCAGGATTTGCGCTGCAGGATGTGCGCCCCACAGAATTTGAGCCCCACAGGATGTGCAAGCACAGTTTTTTTATTAATTTGATTTAAAAAAAAAATTGTAATTTGTTTTTAATATTATTTTTATTTATTTGCGCAGCAGGATGTGCGCCGCAGGATGTGCGCCCCACAGAATTTGCGCCCCACAGGATGTGCAAGCACAGTTTTTTTATTAATTTGATTTAAATATTTTTTTTTTAAAAATGTTTTAATATTATTTTTATTTATGTGCGCAGCAGGATGTGCGCCGCAGGATGTGCGCCCCATAGAATTTGCGCCCCACAGGATGTGCAAGCACATTTTTTTTATTAATTTGATTTAAAAAAAAAAAATTGTAAATTTTTTTTAATTTCATTTTTATTCATGTGCGCAGCAGGATGTGCGCCGCAGGATGTGCGCCCCACAGAATTTGCGCCCCACAGGATGTGCAAGCACAGTTTTTTTATTAATTTGATTTAAAAAAAAATAATTGTAAATTGTTTTTAATATTATTTTTATTTATGTGCGCAGCAGGATGTGCACCGCAGGATGTGCGCCCCACATAATTTGCGCCCCACAGGATGTGCAAGCACAGTTTTTTTATTAATTTGATTTAAATATTTTTTTTGTAAAAATGTTTTAATATTATTTTTATTTATGTGCGCAGCAGGATGTGCGGCCCACATAATTTGCGCCCCACAGGATGTGCAAGGACAGTTTTTTTATTAATTTGATTTAAAAAAAAAAAATTGTAATTTGTTTTTAATATTATTTTTATTTATGTGCGCAGCAGGATGTGCGCCGCATGATGTGCGCCCCACATAATTTGCGCCCCACAGGATGAGCAAGCACAGTTTTTTTATTAATTTGATTTAAAAAAAAAAAATGTAAAAATGTTTTAATATTATTTTTATTTATGTGCGCAGTAGGATGTGTGCCGCAGGATGTGCGCCCCACAGAATTTGCGCCCCACAGGATGTGCAAACACAGTTTTTTTATTAATTTGATTTAAATATTTTTTTTTGTAAAAATGTTTTAATATTATTTTTATTTATGTGCGCAGCAGGATGTGCGCCGCAGGATGTGCGCCCCACAGAATTTGCGCCCCACATAATTGCGCCCCACAGGATGTGCAAGCACAGTTTTTTTATTAATTTGATTTAAAAAAAAAAATTGTAAATTTTTTTTAATTTTATTTTTATTTATTTGCGCAGCAGGATGTGCGCTGCAGGATGTTCGCCCCACAGAATTTGAGCCCCACAGGATGTGCAAGCACAGTTTTTTTATTAATTTGATTTAAAAAAAAAATTGTAATTTGTTTTTAATATTATTTTTATTTATTTGCGCAGCAGGATGTGCGCCGCAGGATGTGCGCCCCACAGAATTTGCGCCCCACAGGATGTGCAAGCACAGTTTTTTTATTAATTTGATTTAAATATTTTTTTTGTAAAAATGTTTTAATATTATTTTTATTTATGTGCGCAGCAGGATGTGCGCTGCAGGATGTGCGCCCCACAGAATTTGCGCCCCACAGGATGTGCAAGCACAGTTTTTTTATTAATTTGATTTAAAAAAAAAATTGTAATTTGTTTTTAATATTATTTTTATTTATGTGCGCAGCAGGATGTGCGCCGAAGGATGTGCGCCCCACAGAATTTGCGCCCCACAGGATGTGCAAGCACAGTTTTTTTATTAATTTGATTTAAATATTTTTTTTTGTAAAAATGTTTTAATATTATTTTTATTTATGTGCGCAGCAGGATGTGCGGCCCACATAATTTGCGCCCCACAGGATGTGCAAGGACAGTTTTTTTATTAATTTGATTTAAAAAAAAAAAATTGTAATTTGTTTTTAATATTATTTTTATTTATGTGCGCAGCAGGATGTGCGCCGCATGATGTGCGCCCCACATAATTTGCGCCCCACAGGATGAGCAAGCACAGTTTTTTTATTAATTTGATTTAAAAAAAAAAAATGTAAAAATGTTTTAATATTATTTTTATTTATGTGCGCAGTAGGATGTGTGCCGCAGGATGTGCGCCCCACAGAATTTGCGCCCCACAGGATGTGCAAACACAGTTTTTTTATTAATTTGATTTAAATATTTTTTTTTGTAAAAATGTTTTAATATTATTTTTATTTATGTGCGCAGCAGGATGTGCGCCGCAGGATGTGCGCCCCACAGAATTTGCGCCCCACATAATTGCGCCCCACAGGATGTGCAAGCACAGTTTTTTTATTAATTTGATTTAAATATTTTTTTTGTAAAAATGTTTTAATATTATTTTTATTTATGTGCGCAGCAGGATGTGCGCCGCAGGATGTGCGCCCCACAGAATTTGCGCCCCACAGGATGTGCAAGCACAGTTTTTTTATTAATTTGATTTAAAAAAAAATAATTGTAAATTGTTTTTAATATTATTTTTATTTATGTGCGCAGCAGGATGTGCACCGCAGGATGTGCGCCCCACATAATTTGCGCCCCACAGGATGTGCAAGCACAGTTTTTTTATTAATTTGATTTAAATATTTTTTTTGTAAAAATGTTTTAATATTATTTTTATTTATGTGCGCAGCAGGAGGTGCGCCCCACAGAATTTGCGCCCCACAGGATGTGCAAGCACAGTTTTTTTATTAATTTGATTTAAATATTTTTTTTTGTAAAAATGTTTTAATATTATTTTTATTTATGTGCGCAGCAGGATGTGCGCCGCAGGATTTGCGCCCTACAGAATGTTCAAGCACAGTTTTTTTATTAATTTGATTTAAAAAAAAAAAAAATTGTAAATTGTTTTTAATATTATTTTTATTAATGTGCGCAGCTGGATGTGCGCCCCACAGAATTTGCGCCCCACAGGATGTGCAAGGACAGTTTTTTTATTATTTTGATTTAAATATTTTTTTTGTAAAAATGTTTTAATATTATTTTTATTCATGTGCACAGCAGGATGTGCGCCGCAGGATGTGCGCCCCACATAATTTGCGCCCCACAGGATGTGCAAGCACAGTTTTTTTATTAATTTGATTTAAAAAAAAAAATTGTAATTTGTTTTTAATATTATTTTTATTTATGTGCGCAGCAGGATGTGCGCCCCACAGAATTTGCGCCCCACAGGATGTGCAAGGACAGTTTTTTTATTAATTTGATTTAAAAAAAAAAATTGTAATTTGTTTTTAATATTATTTTTATTTATGTGCGCCGCAGGATGTGCGCCCCACAGAATTTGCGCCCCACAGGATGTGCAAACACAGTTTTTTTATTAATTTGATTTAAATATTTTTTTTTGTAAAAATGTTTTAATATTATTTTTATTCATGTGCGCCCCACAGAATTTGCACCCCACATGATGTGCAAGGACAGTTTTTTTATTAATTTGATTTAAATATTTTTTTTGTAAAAATGTTTTAATATTATTTTTATTTATGTGCGCAGCAGGATGTGCGCCGCAGGATGTGCGCCCCACATAATTTGCGCCCCACAGGATGTGCAAGGACAGTTTTTTTATTAATTTGATTTAAAAAAAAAAAATTGTAATTTGTTTTTAATATTATTTTTATTTATGTGCGCAGCAGGATGTGCGCCGCAGGATGTGCGCTCCACAGAATTTGCGCCCCACAGGATGTGCAAGCACAGTTTTTTTATTAATTTGATTTAAATATTTTTTTTTGTAAAAATGTTTTAATATTATTTTTATTTATGTGCGCAGCAGGATGTGCGCCGCAGGATGTGCGCCCCACAGAATTTGCGCCCCACAGGATGTGCAAGCACAGTTTTTTTATTAATTTGATTTAAATATTTTTTTTTGTAAAAATGTTTTAATATTATTTTTATTCATGTGCGCCCCACAGAATTTGCGCCCCACAGGATGTGCAAGGACAGTTTTTTTATTAATTTGATTTTAAAAAAAAAATTGTAATTTGTTTTTAATATTATTTTTATTCATGTGCGCAGCAGGATGTGCGCCCCACAGAATTTGTGCCCCACAGAATTTGCGCCCCACAGGATGTGCAAGCACAGTTTTTTTATTAATTTGATTTAAATATATTTTTTTGTAAAAATGTTTTAATATTATTTTTATTCATGTGCGCAGCAGGATATGCGCCGCAGGATGTGCGCCCCACAGAATTTGCGCCCCACAGGATGTGCAAGCACAGTTTTTTTATTAATTTTATTTTAAAAAAAAATTTTAATTTGTTTTTAATATTATTTTTATTTATGTGCGCAGCAGGATGTGCGCCACAGGATGTGCGCCCCACCGAATTTGCGCCCCACAGGATGTGCAAGCACAGTTTTTTTATTAATTTGATTTAAATATTTTTTTTTGTAAAAATGTTTTAATATTATTTTTATTTATGTGCGCAGCAGGATGTGCGCCCCACAGAATTTGCGCTCCACAAAATTTGCGCCCCACAGGATGTGCAAGCAAGGTTTTTTATTATTTATATTTAAATATTTTTTTTTGTAAAAATGTTTTAATATTATTTTTATTTATGTGCGCAGCAGGATGTGCGCCGCAGGATGTGCGCCCCACAGAATTTATGCCCCACAGGATGTGGAAGCACAGTTTTTTTATTAATTTGATTTAAATATTTTTTTTTGTAAAAATGTTTTAATATTATTTTTATTTATGTGCGCAGCAGGATGTGCGCCGCAGGATGTGCGCCCCACAGAATTTGCGCCCCACATTATGTGCAAGCACAGTTTTTTTATTAATTTGATTTAAAAAAAAAAAATTGTAAATTGTTTTTAATATTATTTTTATTTATGTGCGCAGCAGGATGTGCGCCGCAGGATGTGCGCCCCACAGAATTTGCGCCCCACATTATGTGCAAGCACAGTTTTTTTATTAATTTGATTTAAAAAAAAAAAATTGTAAATTGTTTTTAATATTATTTTTATTTATGTGCGCAGCAGGAAGTGCGCCGCAGGATGTGCGCCCCACATAATTTGCGCCCCACAGGTATGTGCAAGCAAGGTTTTTTATAAGTTATATTTAAATATTTTTTTTTGTAAAAATGTTTTAATATTATTTTTATTTATGTGCGCAGCAGGATGTGCGCCGCAGGATGTGCGCCCCACATAATTTGCGCCCCACAGGATGTGCAAGCACAGTTTTTTTATTAATTTGATTTAAATATTTTTTTTTGTAAAAATGTTTTAATATTATTTTTATTTAAAAACGCAGCAGGATGTGCGCTGCAGGATGTGCACCCCACATAATTTGCGCCCCACAGGATGTTCAAGCACAGTTTTTTTATTAATTTGATTTAAATATTTTTTTTTGTAAAAATGTTTTAATATTATTTTTATTTATGTGCGCAGCAGGATGTGTGCCGCAGGATGTGCGCCCCACAGAATTTGCGCCCCACAGGATGTACAAGCACAGTTTTTTTATTAATTTGATTTAAAAAAAAATAATTGTAATTTGCTTTTAATATTATTTTTATTTATGTTCGCATCAGGATGTGCGCTGCAGGATGTGCGCTTCAGGATGTGCGCCCCACAGAATTTGCGCCCCAGAGGATGTGCAAGCACAGTTTTTGTTATTAATTTGATTTAAAAAAAAAAAATTGTAATTTCTTTTTAATATTATTTTTATTTATGTGCGCAGCAGGATGTGCGCTGCAGGATGTGCGCCCCACAAAATTTGCGCCCCACAGGATGTGCAAGCACAGTTTTTTATTAATTTGAGTTAAATATTTTTTTTTGTAAAAATGTTTTAATATTATTTTCATTTATGTGGGCAGCAGGATATGCGCCGCAGGATGTGCGCCCCACAGAATTTGCGCCCCACATAATTGCGCCCCACAGGATGTGCAAGCACAGTTTTTTTATTAATTTGATTTAAAAAAAAAATTGTAAATTTTTTTTAATTTTATTTTTATTTATTTGCGCAGCAGGATGTGCGCTGCAGGATGTGCGCCCCACAGAATTTGCGCCCCACAGGATGTGCAAGCACAGTTTTTTTATTAATTTGATTTAAAAAAAAAAATTGTAAATTGTTTTTAATATTATTTTTATTTATGTGCGCAGCAGGATGTGCGCCGCAGGATGTGCGCCCCACATAATTTGCGCCCCACAGGATGTGCAAGCACAGTTTTTTTATTAATTTGATTTAAATATTTTTTTTTGTAAAAATGTTTTAATATTATTTTTATTTAAAAACGCAGCAGGATGTGCGCTGCAGGATGTGCACCCCACATAATTTGCGCCCCACAGGATGTTCAAGCACAGTTTTTTTATTAATTTGATTTAAATATTTTTTTTTGTAAAAATGTTTTAATATTATTTTTATTTATGTGCGCAGCAGGATGTGTGCCGCAGGATGTGCGCCCCACAGAATTTGCGCCCCACAGGATGTACAAGCACAGTTTTTTTATTAATTTGATTTAAAAAAAAATAATTGTAATTTGCTTTTAATATTATTTTTATTTATGTTCGCATCAGGATGTGCGCTGCAGGATGTGCGCTTCAGGATGTGCGCCCCACAGAATTTGCGCCCCAGAGGATGTGCAAGCACAGTTTTTGTTATTAATTTGATTTAAAAAAAAAAAATTGTAATTTCTTTTTAATATTATTTTTATTTATGTGCGCAGCAGGATGTGCGCTGCAGGATGTGCGCCCCACAAAATTTGCGCCCCACAGGATGTGCAAGCACAGTTTTTTATTAATTTGAGTTAAATATTTTTTTTTGTAAAAATGTTTTAATATTATTTTCATTTATGTGGGCAGCAGGATATGCGCCGCAGGATGTGCGCCCCACAGAATTTGCGCCCCACATAATTGCGCCCCACAGGATGTGCAAGCACAGTTTTTTTATTAATTTGATTTAAAAAAAAAATTGTAAATTTTTTTTAATTTTATTTTTATTTATTTGCGCAGCAGGATGTGCGCTGCAGGATGTGCGCCCCACAGAATTTGCGCCCCACAGGATGTGCAAGCACAGTTTTTTTATTAATTTGATTTAAAAAAAAAAATTGTAAATTTTTTTTAATATTATTTTTATTTATGTGCGCAGCAGGATGTGCGCCGCAGGATGTGCGCCCCACATAATTTGCGCCCCACAGGTATGTGCAAGCAAGGTTTTTTATAAGTTATATTTAAATATTTTTTTTTGTAAAAATGTTTTAATATTATTTTTATTCATGTGCACAGCAGGATGTGCGCCGCAGGATGTGCGCCCCACATAATTTGCGCCCCACAGGATGTGCAAGCACAGTTTTTTTATTAATTTGATTTAAATATTTTTTTTTGTAAAAATGTTTTAATATTATTTTTATTTATGTGCGCAGCAGGATGTGCGACGCAGGATGTGCGCCCCACAGAATTTGCGCCCCACAGGATGTGCAAGGACAGTTTTTTTATTAATTTGATTTAAAAAAAAAATTGTAATTTGTTTTTAATATTATTTTTATTTATGTGCGCAGCAGGATGTGCGCTGCAGGATGTGCGCCCCACAGAATTTGCGCCCCACAGGATGTGCAAGCACAGTTTTTTTATTAATTTGATTTAAAAAAAAAAATTGTAAATTGTTTTTAATATTATTTTTATTTATGTGCGCAGCAGGATGTGCGCCGCAGGATGTGCGCCCCACATAATTTGCGCCCCACAGGTATGTGCAAGCAAGGTTTTTTATAAGTTATATTTAAATATTTTTTT
Source organism: Pleuronectes platessa (assembly GCF_947347685.1). Classification (NCBI taxonomy): domain Eukaryota; kingdom Metazoa; phylum Chordata; class Actinopteri; order Pleuronectiformes; family Pleuronectidae; genus Pleuronectes; species Pleuronectes platessa. Next base: position 885,151 of record NW_026518871.1, on the reverse strand, counting down.
TTGTAAAAATGTTTTAATATTATTTTTATTCATGTGCACAGCAGGATGTGCGCCGCAGGATGTGCGCCCCACATAATTTGCGCCCCACAGGATGTGCAAGCACAGTTTTTTTATTAATTTGATTTAAATATTTTTTTTTGTAAAAATGTTTTAATATTATTTTTATTTATGTGCGCAGCAGGATGTGCGACGCAGGATGTGCGCCCCACAGAATTTGCGCCCCACAGGATGTGCAAGGACAGTTTTTTTATTAATTTGATTTAAAAAAAAAATTGTAATTTGTTTTTAATATTATTTTTATTTATGTGCGCAGCAGGATGTGCGCTGCAGGATGTGCGCCCCACAGAATTTGCGCCCCACAGGATGTGCAAGCACAGTTTTTTTATTAATTTGATTTAAAAAAAAAAATTGTTAATTGTTTTTAATATTATTTTTATTTATGTGCGCAGCAGGATGTGCGCCGCAGGATGTGCGCCCCACATAATTTGCGCCCCACAGGTATGTGCAAGCAAGGTTTTTTATAAGTTATATTTAAATATTTTTTTTTGTAAAAATGTTTTAATATTATTTTTATTCATGTGCACAGCAGGATGTGCGCCGCAGGATGTGCGCCCCACATAATTTGCGCCCCACAGGATGTGCAAGCACAGTTTTTTTATTAATTTGATTTAAATATTTTTTTTTGTAAAAATGTTTTAATATTATTTTTATTTATGTGCGCAGCAGGATGTGCGACGCAGGATGTGCGCCCCACAGAATTTGCGCCCCACAGGATGTGCAAGGACAGTTTTTTTATTAATTTGATTTAAAAAAAAAATTGTAATTTGTTTTTAATATTATTTTTATTTATGTGCGCAGCAGGATGTGCGCTGCAGGATGTGCGCCCCACAGAATTTGCGCCCCACAGGATGTGCAAGCACAGTTTTTTTATTAATTTGATTTAAAAAAAAAATTGTAATTTGTTTTTAATATTATTTTTATTTATGTGCGCAGCAGGATGTGCGCCGCAGGATGTGCGCCCCACAGAATTTGCGCCCCACAGGATGTGCAAGCACAGTTTTTTTATTCATTTGATTTAAATATTTTTTTTTGTAAAAATGTTTTAATATTATTTTTATTTATGTGCGCAGCAGGATGTGCGCCGCAGGATGTGCGCCCCACATAATTTGCGCCCCACAGAATGTGCAAGCACAGTTTTTTTATTAATTTGATTTAAAAAAAAAAAATTGTAAATTGTTTTTAATATTATTTTTATTTATGTGCGCAGCAGGATGTGCGCCGCAGGATGTGCGCCCCACAGAATTTGCGCCCCACAGGATGTGCAAGCACAGTTTTTTTATTCATTTGATTTAAATATTTTTTTTTGTAAAAATGTTTTAATATTATTTTTATTTATGTGCGCAGCAGGATGTGCGCCCCACATAATTGCGCCCCACAGGATGTGCAAGCACAGTTTTTTTATTAATTTGATTTAAAAAAAAAAATTGTAAATTTTTTTTAATTTTATTTTTATTTATTTGCGCAGCAGGATGTGCGCTGCAGGATGTGCGCCCCACAGAATTTGCGCCCCACAGGATGTGCAAGCACAGTTTTTTTATTAATTTGATTTTTAAAAAAAATTGTAATTTGTTTTTAATATTATTTTTATTTATGTGCGCAGCAGGATGTGCGCCGAAGGATGTGCGCCCCACAGAATTTGCGCCCCACAGGATGTTCAAGCACAGTTTTTTTATTAATTTGATTTAAATATTTTTTTTTGTAAAAATGTTTTAATATTATTTTTATTTATGTGCGCAGCAGGATGTGCGCCGCAGGATGTGCGCCCCACAGAATTTGCGCCCCACATAATTGCGCCCCACAGGATGTGCAAGCACAGTTTTTTTATTAATTTGATTTAAAAAAAAAATTGTAATTTGTTTTTAATATTATTTTTATTTATTTGCGCAGCAGGATGTGTGTCGCAGGATGTGCGCCCCACAGAATTTGCGCCCCACAGGATGTGCAAGCACAGTTTTTTTATTAATTTGATTTAAATATTTTTTTTGTAAAAATGTTTTAATATTATTTTTATTTATGTGCGCAGCAGGATGTGCGGCCCACATAATTTGCGCCCCACAGGACGTGCAAGGACAGTTTTTTTATTAATTTGATTTAAAAAAAAAAAATTGTAATTTGTTTTTAATATTATTTTTATTTATGTGCGCAGCAGGATGTGCGCCGCATGATGTGCGCCCCACATAATTTGCGCCCCACAGGATGAGCAAGCACAGTTTTTTTATTAATTTGATTTAAATATTTTTTTTTGTAAAAATGTTTTAATATTATTTTTATTCATGTGCGCAGCAGGATTTGCGCCGCAGGATGTGCGCCCCCAGAATTTGCGCCCCACAGGATGTGCAAGCACAGTTTTTTTATTAATTTGATTTAAAAAAAAAATTGTAATTTGTTTTTAATATTATTTTTATTTATGTGCGCAGCAGGATGTGCGCCGCAGGATGTGCGCCCCACAGAATTTATGCCCCACAGGATGTGCAAGCACAGTTTTTTTATTAATTTGATTTAAAAAAAAAATTGTAATTTGTTTTTAATATTATTTTTATTTATGTGCGCAGCAGGATGTGCGCCGCAGGATGTGCGCCCCACAGAATTTATGCCCCACAGGATGTGGAAGCACAGTTTTTTTATTAATTTGATTTAAATATTTTTTTTTGTAAAAATGTTTTAATATTATTTTTATTTATGTGCGCAGCAGGATGTGCGCCGCAGGATGTGCGCCCCACAGAATTTGCGCCCCACAGAATTTGCGCCCCACAGGATGTGCAAGCACAGTTTTTTTATTTATTTGATTTAAATATATTTTTTTGTAAAAATGTTTTAATATTATTTTTATTCATGTGCACAGCAGGATGTGCGCCCCACATAATTTGCGCCCCACAGGATGTGCATGGACAGTTTTTTTATTAATTTGATTTAAAAAAAAAATTGTAATTTGTTTTTAATATTATTTTTATTTATGTGCGCAGCAGGATGTGCGCCGCAGGATGTGCGCCCCACAGAATTTGCGCTCCACAAAATTTGCGCCCCACAGGATGTGCAAGCAAGGTTTTTTATTAGTTATATTTAAATATTTTTTTTTGTAAAAATGTTTTAATATTATTTGTATTAATGAGCGCAGCTGCATGTGCGCCGCAGGATGTGCGCCCCACATAATTTGCGCCCCACAGGAGGTTCAAGCACAGTTTTTTTAATAATTTGATTTAAATATTTTTTTTTGTAAAAATGTTTTCATATTATTTGTATTAATGTGCGCAGCTGGATGTGCGCCGCAGGATGTGCGCCCCACAGAATTTGCGCCCCACAGGATGTGCAGGGCAAAGTTTTTTTATTAATTTGATTTAAAAAAAAAATTGTAATTTGTTTTTAATATTATTTTTATTTATGTGCGCCGCAGGATGTGCGCCCCACATAATTTGCGCCCCACAGGATGTGCAAGGACAGTTTTTTTATTAATTTGATTTAAAAAAAAAAATTGTAATTTGTTTTTAATATTATTTTTATTTATGTGCGCAGCAGGATGTGCGCCGCAGGATGTGCGCCCCACAGAATTTATGCCCCACAGGATGTGCAAGCACAGTTTTTTTATTAATTTGATTTAAATATTTTTTTTTGTGAAAATGTTTTAATATTATTTTTATTTATGTGCAAAGCAGGATGTGCACCGCAGGATGTGCGCCCCACAGAATTTGCGCCCCACAGGATGTGCAAGGACAGTTTTTTTATTAATTTGATTTAAATATTTTTTTTGTAAAAATGTTTTAATATTATTTTTATTTTTGTGCGCAGCAGGATGTGCGCCGCAGGATGTGCGCCCCACAGAATTTGCGCCCCACAGGATGTGCAAGCACAGTTTTTTTATTTATTTGATTTAAATATATTTTTTTGTAAAAATGTTTTAATATTATTTTTATTCATGTGCACAGCAGGATGTGCGCCGCAGGATGTGCGCCCCACATAATTTGCGCGCCACAGGATGTTCAAGCACAGTTTTTTTATTAATTTGATTTAAAAAAAAAAATTGTAATTTGTTTTTAATATTATTTTTATTTATGTGCGCAGCAGGATGTGCGCCGCAGGATGTGCGCCCCACAGAATTTGCGCCCCACATTATGTGCAAGCACAGTTTTTTTATTAATTTGATTTAAAAAAAAAAAATTGTAAATTGTTTTTAATATTATTTTTATTTATGTGCGCAGCAGGATGTGCGCCGCAGGATGTGCGCCCCACATAATTTGCGCCCCACAGGTATGTGCAAGCAAGGTTTTTTATAAGTTATATTTAAATATTTTTTTTTGTAAAAATGTTTTAATATTATTTTTATTTATGTGCGCAGCAGGATGTGCGCCGCAGGATGTGCGCCCCACATAATTTGCGCCCCACAGGATGTGCAAGCACAGTTTTTTTATTAATTTGATTTAAATATTTTTTTTTGTAAAAATGTTTTAATATTATTTTTATTTAAAAACGCAGCAGGATGTGCGCTGCAGGATGTGCACCCCACATAATTTGCGCCCCACAGGATGTTCAAGCACAGTTTTTTTATTAATTTGATTTAAATATTTTTTTTTGTAAAAATGTTTTAATATTATTTTTATTTATGTGCGCAGCAGGATGTGTGCCGCAGGATGTGCGCCCCACAGAATTTGCGCCCCACAGGATGTACAAGCACAGTTTTTTTATTAATTTGATTTAAAAAAAAATAATTGTAATTTGCTTTTAATATTATTTTTATTTATGTGCGCAGCAGGATGTGCGCTGCAGGATGTGCGCCCCACAGAATTTGCGCCCCACAGGATGTGCAAGGACAGTTTTTTTATTAATTTGATTTAAAAAAAAATAATTGTAATTTGCTTTTAATATTATTTTTATTTATGTTCGCATCAGGATGTGCGCTGCAGGATGTGCGCTTCAGGATGTGCGCCCCACAGAATTTGCGCCCCACATAATTGCGCCCCACAGGATGTGCAAGCACAGTTTTTTTATTAATTTGATTTAAAAAAAAAAATTGTAAATTTTTTTTAATTTTATTTTTATTTATTTGCGCAGCAGGATGTGCGCTGCAGGATGTGCGCCCCACAGAATTTGCGCCCCACAGGATGTGCAAGCACAGTTTTTTTATTAATTTGATTTAAAAAAAAAAATTGTAAATTGTTTTTAATATTATTTTTATTTATGTGCGCAGCAGGATGTGCGCCGCAGGATGTGCGCCCCACATAATTTGCGCCCCACAGGTATGTGCAAGCAAGGTTTTTTATAAGTTATATTTAAATATTTTTTTTTGTAAAAATGTTTTAATATTATTTTTATTCATGTGCACAGCAGGATGTGCGCCGCAGGATGTGCGCCCCACATAATTTGCGCCCCACAGGATGTGCAAGCACAGTTTTTTTATTAATTTGATTTAAATATATTTTTTTGAAAAAATGTTTTAATATTATTTGTATTTATGTGCGCAGCAGGATGTGCGCCCCACAGGATGTGCAAGGACAGTTTTTTTATTAATTTGATTTAAAAAAAAAAATTGTAATTTGTTTTTAATATTATTTTTATTTATGTGCGCCGCAGGATGTGCGCCCCACAGAATTTGCGCCCCACAGGATGTGCAAGCACAGTTTTTTTATTAATTTTATTTAAAAAAAAAATTGTAATTTGTTTTTAATATTATTTTTATTTATGTGCGCAGCAGGATGTGCGCCGCAGGATGTGCGCCCCACAGAATTTGCGCCCCACAGGATGTGCAAACACAGTTTTTTTATTAATTTGATTTAAATACATTTTTTTGTAAAAATGTTTTAATATTATTTTTATTTATGTGCGCAGCAGGATGTGCGCCGCAGGATGTGCGCCCCACAGGATGTGCAAGGACAGTTTTTTTATTATTTTGATTTAAATATTTTTTTTGTAAAAATGTTTTAATATTATTTTTATTTATGTGCGCAGAAGGATGTGCGCCGCAGGATGTGCGCCCCACAGAATTTGCGCCCCACAGGATGTGCAAGCACAGTTTTTTTATTAATTTGATTTAAAAAAAAAATTGTAATTTGTTTTTAATATTATTTTTATTTATGTGCGCCGCAGGATGTGCGCCCCACATAATTTGCGCCCCACAGGATGTGCAAGGACAGTTTTTTTATTAATTTGATTTAAAAAAAAAAATTGTAATTTGTTTTTAATATTATTTTTATTTATGTGCGCAGCAGGATGTGCGCCGCAGGATGTGCGCCCCACAGAATTTATGCCCCACAGGATGTGCAAGCACAGTTTTTTTATTAATTTGATTTAAATATTTTTTTTTGTGAAAATGTTTTAATATTATTTTTATTTATGTGCAAAGCAGGATGTGCACCGCAGGATGTGCGCCCCACAGAATTTGCGCCCCACAGGATGTGCAAGGACAGTTTTTTTATTAATTTGATTTAAATATTTTTTTTGTAAAAATGTTTTAATATTATTTTTATTTTTGTGCGCAGCAGGATGTGCGCCGCAGGATGTGCGCCCCACAGAATTTGCGCCCCACAGGATGTGCAAGCACAGTTTTTTTATTTATTTGATTTAAATATATTTTTTTGTAAAAATGTTTTAATATTATTTTTATTCATGTGCACAGCAGGATGTGCGCCGCAGGATGTGCGCCCCACATAATTTGCGCGCCACAGGATGTTCAAGCACAGTTTTTTTATTAATTTGATTTAAAAAAAAAAATTGTAATTTGTTTTTAATATTATTTTTATTTATGTGCGCAGCAGGATGTGCGCCGCAGGATGTGCGCCCCACAGAATTTGCGCCCCACATTATGTGCAAGCACAGTTTTTTTATTAATTTGATTTAAAAAAAAAAAATTGTAAATTGTTTTTAATATTATTTTTATTTATGTGCGCAGCAGGATGTGCGCCGCAGGATGTGCGCCCCACATAATTTGCGCCCCACAGGTATGTGCAAGCAAGGTTTTTTATAAGTTATATTTAAATATTTTTTTTTGTAAAAATGTTTTAATATTATTTTTATTTATGTGCGCAGCAGGATGTGCGCCGCAGGATGTGCGCCCCACATAATTTGCGCCCCACAGGATGTGCAAGCACAGTTTTTTTATTAATTTGATTTAAATATTTTTTTTTGTAAAAATGTTTTAATATTATTTTTATTTAAAAACGCAGCAGGATGTGCGCTGCAGGATGTGCACCCCACATAATTTGCGCCCCACAGGATGTTCAAGCACAGTTTTTTTATTAATTTGATTTAAATATTTTTTTTTGTAAAAATGTTTTAATATTATTTTTATTTATGTGCGCAGCAGGATGTGTGCCGCAGGATGTGCGCCCCACAGAATTTGCGCCCCACAGGATGTACAAGCACAGTTTTTTTATTAATTTGATTTAAAAAAAAATAATTGTAATTTGCTTTTAATATTATTTTTATTTATGTGCGCAGCAGGATGTGCGCTGCAGGATGTGCGCCCCACAGAATTTGCGCCCCACAGGATGTGCAAGGACAGTTTTTTTATTAATTTGATTTAAAAAAAAATAATTGTAATTTGCTTTTAATATTATTTTTATTTATGTTCGCATCAGGATGTGCGCTGCAGGATGTGCGCTTCAGGATGTGCGCCCCACAGAATTTGCGCCCCACATAATTGCGCCCCACAGGATGTGCAAGCACAGTTTTTTTATTAATTTGATTTAAAAAAAAAAATTGTAAATTTTTTTTAATTTTATTTTTATTTATTTGCGCAGCAGGATGTGCGCTGCAGGATGTGCGCCCCACAGAATTTGCGCCCCACAGGATGTGCAAGCACAGTTTTTTTATTAATTTGATTTAAAAAAAAAAATTGTAAATTGTTTTTAATATTATTTTTATTTATGTGCGCAGCAGGATGTGCGCCGCAGGATGTGCGCCCCACATAATTTGCGCCCCACAGGTATGTGCAAGCAAGGTTTTTTATAAGTTATATTTAAATATTTTTTTTTGTAAAAATGTTTTAATATTATTTTTATTCATGTGCACAGCAGGATGTGCGCCGCAGGATGTGCGCCCCACATAATTTGCGCCCCACAGGATGTGCAAGCACAGTTTTTTTATTAATTTGATTTAAATATATTTTTTTGAAAAAATGTTTTAATATTATTTGTATTTATGTGCGCAGCAGGATGTGCGCCCCACCGGATGTGCAAGGACAGTTTTTTTATTAATTTGATTTAAAAAAAAAAATTGTAATTTGTTTTTAATATTATTTTTATTTATGTGCGCCGCAGGATGTGCGCCCCACAGAATTTGCGCCCCACAGGATGTGCAAGCACAGTTTTTTTATTAATTTTATTTAAAAAAAAAATTGTAATTTGTTTTTAATATTATTTTTATTTATGTGCGCAGCAGGATGTGCGCCGCAGGATGTGCGCCCCACAGAATTTGCGCCCCACAGGATGTGCAAACACAGTTTTTTTATTAATTTGATTTAAATACATTTTTTTGTAAAAATGTTTTAATATTATTTTTATTTATGTGCGCAGCAGGATGTGCGCCGCAGGATGTGCGCCCCACAGGATGTGCAAGGACAGTTTTTTTATTATTTTGATTTAAATATTTTTTTTGTAAAAATGTTTTAATATTATTTTTATTTATGTGCGCAGCAGGATGTGCGCCGCAGGATGTGCGCCCCACAGAATTTGCGCCCCACAGGATGTGCAAGCACAGTTTTTTTATTAATTTGATTTAAAAAAAAAAACTTGTAAATTTGTTTCAATATTATTTTTATTTATATGCGCAGCAGGATGTGTGCCGCAGGATGTGCGCCCCACAGAATTTGCGCCCCACAGGATGTGCAAGGACAGTTTTTTTATTATTTTGATTTAAATATTTTTTTTGTAAAAATGTTTTAATATTATTTTTATTTATGTGCGCAGCAGGATGTGCGCCGCAGGATGTGCGCCCCACAGAATTTGCGCCCCACAGGATGTGCAAGCACAGTTTTTTTATTAATTTGATTTAAATATATTTTTTTGTAAAAATGTTTTAATATTATTTTTATTCATGTGCACAGCAGGATGTGCGCCGCAGGATGTGCGCCCCACATAATTTGCGCCCCACAGGATGTGCAAGCACAGTTTTTTTATTAATTTGATTTAAAAAAAAAAATTGTAATTTGTTTTTAATATTATTTTTATTTATGTGCGCAGCAGGATGTGCGCCCCACAGAATTTGCGCCCCACAGGATGTGCAAGGACAGTTTTTTTATTAATTTGATTTAAAAAAAAAAATTGTAATTTGTTTTTAATATTATTTTTATTTATGTGCGCCGCAGGATGTGCGCCCCACAGAATTTGCGCCCCACTGTATGTGCAAGCACAGTTTTTTTATTAATTTGATTTAAATATTTTTTTTTGTAAAAATGTTTTAATATTATTTTTATTCATGTGCGCCCCACAGAATTTGCGCCCCACATGATGTGCAAGGACAGTTTTTTTATTAATTTGATTTAAATATTTTTTTTGTAAAAATGTTTTAATATTATTTTTATTTATGTGCGCAGCAGGATGTGCGCCGCAGGACGTGCGCCCCACATAATTTGCGCCCCACAGGATGTGCAAGGACAGTTTTTTTATTAATTTGATTTAAAAAAAAAAATTGTAATTTGTTTTTAATATTATTTTTATTTATGTGCGCAGCAGGATGTGCGCCGCAGGATGTGCGCCCCACAGGATGTGCAAGGACAGTTTTTTTATTATTTTGATTTAAATATTTTTTTTGTAAAAATGTTTTAATATTATTTTTATTTATGTGCGCAGCAGGATGTGCGCCGCAGGATGTGCGCCCCACATAATTTGCGCCCCACAGCATGTGCAAGCACAGTTTTTTTATTAATTTGATTTAAAAAAAAAAATTGTAATTTGTTTTTAATATTATTTTTATTTATGTGCGCAGCAGGATGTGCTTCCCACAGAATTTGCGCCCCACAGAATTTGCGCCCCACAGGATGTGCAAGCACAGTTTTTTTATTAATTTGATTTAAAAAAAAAATTGTAATTTGTTTTTAATATTTTTTTTATTTATGTGCGCAGCAGGATGTGCGCCGCAGGATGTGCGCCCCACAGAATTTGCGCCCCACAGGATGTGCATGGACAGTTTTTTTATTAATTTGATTTAAAAAAAAAAAATTGTAATTTGTTTTTAATATTATTTTTATTTATGTGCGCAGCAGGATGTGCGCCGCAGGATGTGCGCTCCACAGAATTTGCGCCCCACAGGATGTGCATGGACAGTTTTTTTATTAATTTGATTTAAAAAAAAAAAATTGTAATTTGTTTTTAATATTATTTTTATTTATGTGCGCAGCAGGATGTGCGCCGCAGGATGTGCGCCCCACAGAATTTGCGCCCCACAGGATGTGCATGGACAGTTTTTTTATTAATTTGATTTAAAAAAAAAAAATTGTAATTTGTTTTTAATATTATTTTTATTTATGTGCGCAGCAGGATGTGCGCCGCAGGATGTGCGCTCCACAGAATTTGCGCCCCACAGGATGTGCATGGACAGTTTTTTTATTAATTTGATTTAAAAAAAAAAAATTGTAATTTGTTTTTAATATTATTTTTATTTATGTGCGCAGCAGGATGTGTGCCGCAGGATGTGCGCCCCACAGAATTTGCGCCCCACAGGATGTGCAAGCACAGTTTTTTTATTAATTTGATTTAAATATTTTTTTTTGTAAAAATGTTTTAATATTATTTTTATTCATGTGCACAGCAGGATGTGCGCCGCAGGATGTGCGCCCCACATAATTTGCGCCCCACAGGATGTGCAAGGACAGTTTTTTTATTTATTTGATTTAAAAAAAAAAATTGTAATTTGTTTTTAATATTATTTTTATTTATGTGCGCAGCAGGATGTGTGCCGCAGGATGTGCGCCCCACATAATTTGCGCCCCACAGGATGTGCAAGCACATTTTTTTATTAATTTGATTTAAATATTTTTTTTTGTAAAAATGTTTTAATATTATTTTTATTTATGTGCGCAGCAGGATGTGTGCCGCAGGATGTGCGCCCCACAGAATTTGCGCCCCACAGGATGTACAAGCACAGTTTTTTTATTAATTTGATTTAAAAAAAAATAATTGTAATTTGCTTTTAATATTATTTTTATTTATGTGCGCAGCAGGATGTGCGCTGCAGGATGTGCGCCCCACAGAATTTGCGCCCCACAGGATGTGCAAGGACAGTTTTTTTATTAATTTGATTTAAAAAAAAATAATTGTAATTTGCTTTTAATATTATTTTTATTTATGTTCGCATCAGGATGTGCGCTGCAGGATGTGCGCTTCAGGATGTGCGCCCCACAGAATTTGCGCCCCAGAGGATGTGCAAGCACAGTTTTTGTTATTAATTTGATTTAAAAAAAAAAAATTGTAATTTCTTTTTAATATTATTTTTATTTATGTGCGCAGCAGGATGTGCGCTGCAGGATGTGCGCCCCACAAAATTTGCGCCCCACAGGATGTGCAAGCACAGTTTTTTATTAATTTGAGTTAAATATTTTTTTTTGTAAAAATGTTTTAATATTATTTTCATTTATGTGGGCAGCAGGATATGCGCCGCAGGATGTGCGCCCCACAGAATTTGCGCCCCACATAATTGCGCCCCACAGGATGTGCAAGCACAGTTTTTTTATTAATTTGATTTAAAAAAAAAAATTGTAAATTTTTTTTAATTTTATTTTTATTTATTTGCGCAGCAGGATGTGCGCTGCAGGATGTGCGCCCCACAGAATTTGCGCCCCAAAGGATGTGCAAGCACAGTTTTTTTATTAATTTGATTTAAAAAAAAAATTGTAATTTGTTTTTAATATTATTTTTATTTATGTGCGCAGCAGGATGTGCGCCGAAGGATGTGCGCCCCACAGAATTTGCGCCCCACAGGATGTGCAAGCACAGTTTTTTTATTAATTTGATTTAAATATTTTTTTTTGTAAAAATGTTTTAATATTATTTTTATTTATGTGCGCAGCAGGATGTGCGCCGCAGGATGTGCGCCCCACAGAATTTGCGCCCCACATAATTGCGCCCCACAGGATGTGCAAGCACAGTTTTTTTATTAATTTGATTTAAATATTTTTTTTTGTAAAAATGTTTTAATATTATTTTTATTTATGTGCGCAGCAGGATGTGCGCCGCAGGATGTGCGCCCCACATAATTTGCGCCCCACAGGATGAGCAAGCACAGTTTTTTTATTAATTTGATTTAAAAAAAAAAAAATGTAAAAATGTTTTAATATTATTTTTATTTATGTGCGCAGCAGGATGTGCGCCGCAGGATGTGCGCCCCACAGAATTTGCGCCCCACAGAATGTGCAAGCACAGTTTTTTTATTAATTTGATTTAAAAATATTTTTTTGTAAAAATGTTTTAATATTATTTTTATTTATGTGCGCAGCAGGATGTGCGCCGCAGGATGTGCGCCCCACAGAATTTGCAACCCAAAGGATGTGCAAGCACAGTTTTTTTATTAATTTGATTTAAAAAAAAAAAATGTAAAAATGTTTTAATATTATTTTTATTTATGTGCGCAGTAGGATGTGTGCCGCAGGATGTGCGCCCCACAGAATTTTCGCCCCACAGGATGTGCAAACACAGTTTTTTTATTAATTTGATTTAAATATTTTTTTTTGTAAAAATGTTTTAATATTATTTTTATTCATGTGCGCAGCAGGATTTGCGACGCAGGATGTGCGCCCCCAGAATTTGCGCCCCACAGGTTGTGCAAGGACAGTTTTTTTATTAATTAGATTTAAATATTTTTTTTGTAAAAATGTTTTAATATAATTTTTATTTATGTGCGCAGCAGGATGTGCGCCGCAGGATGTGCGCCCCACAGAATTTGCGCCCCACAGGATGTGCAAGCACAGTTTTTTTATTAATTTGATTTAAATATTTTTTTTTGTAAAAATGTTTTAATATTATTTTTATTTATGTGCGCAGCAGGATGTGCGCCGCAGGATGTGCGCCCCACAGAATTTGCGCCCCACATAATTGCGCCCCACAGGATGTGCAAGCACAGTTTTTTTATTAATTTGATTTAAAAAAAAAAATTGTAAATTTTTTTTAATTTTATTTTTATTTATTTGCGCAGCAGGATGTGCGCTGCAGGATGTGCGCCCCACAGAATTTGAGCCCCACAGGATGTGCAAGCACATTTTTTTTATTAATTTGATTTAAAAAAAAAAAATTGTAAATTTTTTTTAATTTCATTTTTATTCATGTGCGCAGCAGGATGTGCGCCGCAGGATGTGCGCCCCACAGAATTTGCGCCCCACAGGATGTGCAAAGACAGTTTTTTTATTAATTTGATTTAAATATTTTTTTTGTCAAAATGTTTTAATATTATTTTTATTTATGTGCGCAGCAGGATGTGCGCCCCACAGAATTTGCGCCCCACAGGATGTGCAAGCACAGTTTCTTTTATTAATTTGATTTAAATATTTTTTTTTGTAAAAATGTTTTAATATTATTTTTATTTATGTGCGCAGCAGGATGTGTGCCGCAGGATGTGCGCCCCACAGAATTTGCGCCCCACAGGATGTACAAGCACAGTTTTTTTATTAATTTGATCTAAATATTTTTTTTGTAAAAATGTTTTAATATTATTTTTATTTATGTGCGCAGCAGGATGTGCGCCGCAGGATTTGCGCCCCACAGAATTTGCGCCCCACAGAATGTGCAAGCACAGTTTTTTTATTAATTTGATTTAAAAAAAAAAAAATGTAATTTGTTTTTAATATTATTTTTATTTATGTGCGCAGCAGGATGTGCGCCGCAGGATTTGCGCCCCACAGAATTTGCGCCCCACAGAATGTGCAAGCACAGTTTTTTTATTAATTTGATTTAAATATATTTTTTTGTAAAAATGTTTTAATATTATTTTTATTTATGTGCGCAGCAGGATGTGCGCCGCAGGATGTGCGCCCCACAGAATTTGCAACCCAAAGGATGTGCAAGCACAGTTTTTTTATTAATTTGATTTAAAAAAAAATAATTGTAAATTGTTTTTAATATTATTTTTATTTATGTGCGCAGCAGGATGTGCGCCGCAGTATGTGCGCCCCACAGAATTTGCGCCCCACAGGATGTGCAAGGACAGTTATTTTATTAATTTGATTTAAATATTTTTTTTTGTACAAATGTTTTAATATTATTTTTATTTAGGTGCGCAGCAGGATGTGCGGCCCACATAATTTGCGCCCCACAGGATGTGCAAGGACAGTTTTTTTATTAATTTGATTTAAAAAAAAAAAATGTAAAAATGTTTTAATATTATTTTTATTTATGTGCGCAGTAGGATGTGTGCCGCAGGATGTGCGCCCCACAGAATTTTCGCCCCACAGGATGTGCAAACACAGTTTTTTTATTAATTTGATTTAAATATTTTTTTTTGTAAAAATGTTTTAATATTATTTTTATTCATGTGCGCAGCAGGATTTGCGCCGCAGGATGTGCGCCCCCAGAATTTGCGCCCCACAGGTTGTGCAAGGACAGTTTTTTTATTAATTAGATTTAAATATTTTTTTTGTAAAAATGTTTTAATATAATTTTTATTTATGTGCGCAGCAGGATGTGCGCCGCAGGATGTGCGCCCCACAGAATTTGCGCCCCACAGGATGTGCAAGCACAGTTTTTTTATTAATTTGATTTAAATATTTTTTTTGTAAAAATGTTTTAATATTATTTTTATTTATGTGCGCAGCAGGATGTGCGCCCCACAGAATTTGCGCCCCACAGGATGTGCAAGCACAGATTTTTTATTAATTTGATTTAAATATTTTTTTTGTAAAAATGTTTTAATATTATTTTTATTTATGTGCGCAGCAGGATGTGCGCCGCAGGATGTGCGCCCCATAGAATTTGCGCCCCACAGGATGTGCAAGCACAGTTTTTTTATTAATTTGATTTAAAAAAAAAATTGTAATTTGTTTTTAATATTATTTTTATTTATTTGCGCAGCAGGATGTGCGCCGCAGGATGTGCGCCCCACAGAATTTGCGCCCCACAGGATGTGCAAGCACAGTTTTTTTATTAATTTGATTTAAATATTTTTTTTGTAAAAATGTTTTAATATTATTTTTATTTATGTGCGCAGCAGGATGTGCGCCGCAGGATGTGCGCCCCATAGAATTTGCGCCCCACAGGATGTGCAAGCACATTTTTTTTATTAATTTGATTTAAAAAAAAAAAATTGTAAATTTTTTTTAATTTCATTTTTATTCATGTGCGCAGCAGGATGTGCGCCGCAGGATGTGCGCCCCACAGAATTTGCGCCCCACAGGATGTGCAAAGACAGTTTTTTTATTAATTTGATTTAAATATTTTTTTTGTAAAAATGTTTTAATATTATTTTTATTTATGTGCGCAGCAGGATGTGCGCCCCACAGAATTTGCGCCCCACAGGATGTGCAAGCACAGATTTTTTATTAATTTGATTTAAATATTTTTTTTGTAAAAATGTTTTAATATTATTTTTATTTATGTGCGCAGCAGGATGTGCGCCGCAGGATGTGCGCCCCACAGAATTTGCGCCCCACAGGATGTGCAAGCACAGTTTTTTTATTAATTTGATTTAAAAAAAAATAATTGTAAATTGTTTATAATATTATTTTTATTTATGTGCGCAGCAGGATGTGCACCGCAGGATGTGCGCCCCACATAATTTGCGCCCCACAGGATGTGCAAGCACAGTTTTTTTATTAATTTGATTTAAATATTTTTTTTGTAAAAATGTTTTAATATTATTTTTATTTATGTGCGCAGCAGGATATGCGCCGCAGGATGTGCGCCCCACATAATTTGCGCCCCACAGGATGTGCAAGCACATTTTTTTTATTAATTTGTTTTAAAAAAAAAAAATTGTAAATTTTTTTTAATTTCATTTTTATTCATGTGCGCAGCAGGATGTGCGCCGCAGGATGTGCGCCCCACAGAATTTGCGCCCCAAAGGATGTGCAAGGACAGTTTTTTTATTAATTTGATTTAAAAAAAAAAATTGTAATTGTTTTTAATATTATTTTTATTTATGTTCGCAGAAGGATGTGCGCCGCAGGATGTGCGCCCCACAGAATTTGCGCCCCACAGGATGTGCAAGCACAGTTTTTTTATTAATTTGATTTAAATATTTTTTTTTGTAAAAATGTTTTAACATTATTTTTATTTATATGCGCAGCAGGATGTGCGCCGCAGGATGTGCGCCCCACAGAATTTGCGCCCCACAGGATGTTCAAGCACAGTTTTTTTAATAATTTGTTTTAAATATTTTTTTTTGTAAAAATGTTTTAATATTATTTTTATTTATGTGCGCAGCAGGAGGTGCGCCCCACAGAATTTGCGCCCCACAGGATGTGCAAGCACAGTTTTTTTATTAATTTGATTTAAATATTTTTTTTTGTAAAAATGTTTTATTTTATTTTTATTTATGTGCGCAGCAGGATGTGCGCCCCACAGAATTTGCGCCCCACAGGATGTGCAAGCACAGTTTTTTTATTAATTTGATTTAAATATTTTTTTTTGTAAAAATGTTTTAATATTATTTTTATTTATTTGCGCAGCAGGATGTGCGCCGCAGGATGTGCGCCCCACAGAATTTGCGCCCCACAGGATGTGCAAGGACAGTTTTTTTATTTATTTGATTTAAAAAAAAAAATTGTAATTTGTTTTTAATATTATTTTTATTTATGTGCGCAGCAGGATGTGTGCCGCAGGATGTGCGCCCCACATAATTTGCGCCCCACAGGATGTGCAAGCACATTTTTTTATTAATTTGATTTAAATATTTTTTTTTGTAAAAATGTTTTAATATTATTTTTATTTATTTGCGCAGCAGGATGTGCGCCGCAGGATGTGCGCCCCACATAATTTGCGCCCCACAGGATGTGCAAGGACAGTTTTTTTATTAATTTGATTTAAATATTTTTTTTGTAAAAATGTTTTAATATTATTTTTATTTATGTGCGCAGCAGGATGTGCGCCGCAGGATGTGCGCCCCACAGGATGTGCAAGCAAGGTTTTTTATTAGTTATATTTAAATATTTTTTTTTGTAAAAATGTTTTAATATTATTTTTATTCATGTGCACAGCAGGATGTGCGCCGCAGGATGTGCGCCCCACATAATTTGCGTGCCACAGGATGTTCAAGCACAGTTTTTTTATTAATTTGATTTAAAAAAAAAAATTGTAATTTGTTTTTAATATTATTTTTATTTATGTGCGCAGCAGGATGTGCGCCGCAGGATGTGCGCCCCACAGAATTTGCGCCCCACATTATGTGCAAGCACAGTTTTTTTATTAATTTGATTTAAAAAAAAAAAATTGTAAATTGTTTTTAATATTATTTTTATTTATGTGCGCAGCAGGATGTGCGCCGCAGGATGTGCGCCCCACAGAATTTGCGCCCCACATTATGTGCAAGCACAGTTTTTTTATTAATTTGATTTAAAAAAAAAAAAATGTAAATTGTTTTTAATATTATTTTGATTTATGTGCGCAGCAGGATGTGCGCCCCACAGAATTTGCACCCCACATGATGTGCAAGGACAGTTTTTTTATTAATTTGATTTAAATATTTTTTTTGTAAAAATGTTTTAATATTATTTTTATTTATGTGCGCAGCAGGATGTGCGCCGCAGGATGTGCGCCCCACATAATTTGCGCCCCACAGGATGTGCAAGGACAGTTTTTTTATTAATTTGATTTAAAAAAAAAAAATTGTAATTTGTTTTTAATATTATTTTTATTTATGTGCGCAGCAGGATGTGCGCCGCAGGATGTGCACTCCACAGAATTTGCGCCCCACAGGATGTGCATGGACAGTTTTTTTATTAATTTGATTTAAAAAAAAAAAATTGTAATTTGTTTTTAATATTATTTTTATTTATGTGCGCAGCAGGATGTGCGCCGCAGGATGTGCGCTCCACAGAATTTGCGCCCCACAGGATGTGCAAGCACAGTTTTTTTATTAATTTGATTTAAATATTTTTTTTTGTAAAAATGTTTTAATATTATTTTTATTTATGTGCGCAGCAGGATGTGCGCCGCAGGATGTGCGCCCCACAGAATTTGCGCCCCACAGGATGTGCAAGCACAGTTTTTTTATTAATTTGATTTAAATATTTTTTTTTGTAAAAATGTTTTAATATTATTTTTATTCATGTGCGCCCCACAGAATTTGCGCCCCACAGGATGTGCAAGGACAGTTTTTTTATTAATTTGATTTTAAAAAAAAAATTGTAATTTGTTTTTAATATTATTTTTATTCATGTGCGCAGCAGGATGTGCGCCCCACAGAATTTGTGCCCCACAGAATTTGCGCCCCACAGGATGTGCAAGCACAGTTTTTTTATTAATTTGATTTAAATATATTTTTTTGTAAAAATGTTTTAATATTATTTTTATTCATGTGCGCAGCAGGATATGCGCCGCAGGATGTGCGCCCCACAGAATTTGCGCCCCACAGGATGTGCAAGCACAGTTTTTTTATTAATTTGATTTAAAAAAAAAATTGTAATTTGTTTTTAATATTATTTTTATTTATGTGCGCAGCAGGATGTGCGCCGCAGGATGTGCGCCCCACAGAATTTATGCCCCACAGGATGTGGAAGCACAGTTTTTTTATTAATTTGATTTAAATATTTTTTTTTGTAAAAATGTTTTAATATTATTTTTATTTATGTGCGCAGCAGGATGTGCGCCCCACAGAATTTATGCCCCACAGGATGTGGAAGCACAGTTTTTTTATTAATTTGATTTAAATATTTTTTTTTGTAAAAATGTTTTAATATTATTTTTATTTATGTGCGCAGCAGGATGTGCGCCGCAGGATGTGCGCCCCACAGAATTTGCGCCCCACAGAATTTGCGCCCCACAGGATGTGCAAGCACAGTTTTTTTATTTATTTGATTTAAATATATTTTTTTGTAAAAATGTTTTAATATTATTTTTATTCATGTGCACAGCAGGATGTGCGCCGCAGGATGTGCGCCCCACATAATTTGCGCGCCACAGGATGTTCAAGCACAGTTTTTTTATTAATTTGATTTAAAAAAAAAAAATTGTAAATTGTTTTTAATATTATTTTTATTCATGTGCGCAGCAGGATGTGCGCCGCAGGATGTGCGCCCCACATTGAATTTGCGCCCCACAGGATGTGCAAGGACAGTTTTTTTATTAATTTGATTAAAATATTTTTTTGTAAAAATGTTTTAATATTATTTTTATTTATGTGCGCAGCAGGATGTGCGCCGCAGGATGTGCGCCCCACAGAATTTGCGCCCCACAGGATGTGCATGGACAGTTTTTTTATTAATTTGATTTAAAAAAAAAATTGTAATTTGTTTTTAATATTATTTTTATTTATGTGCGCAGCAGGATGTGCGCCGCAGGATGTGCGCCCCACAGAATTTGCGCTCCACAAAATTTGCGCCCCACAGGATGTGCAAGCACAGTTTTTTTATTAATTTGATTTAAATATTTTTTTTTGTAAAAATGTTTTAATATTATTTTTATTCATGTGCGCAGCAGGATGTGCGCCCCACAGAATTTGCGCCCCACAGGATGTGCAAGCACAGTTTTTTTATTAATTTGATTTAAAAAAAAAAAATTGTAAATTGTTTTTTAATATTATTTTTATTTATGTGCGCAGCAGGATGTGCGCCGCAGGATGTGCGCCCCACAGAATTTGCGCCCCAAAGGATGTGCAAGCACAGTTTTTTTATTAATTTGATTTAAATATTTTTTTTTGTGAAAATGTTTTCATATTATTTGTATTAATGTGCGCAGCTGGATGTGCGCCGCAGGATGTGCGCCCCACAGAATTTGCGCCCTACAGGATGTGCAAGCACAGTTTTTGTTATTAATTTGATTTAAAAAAAAAAAATTGTAATTTCTTTTTAATATTATTTTTATTTATGTGCGCAGCAGGATGTGCGCTGCAGGATGTGCGCCCCACAAAATTTGCGCCCCACAGGATGTGCAAGCACAGTTTTTTATTAATTTGAGTTAAATATTTTTTTTTGTAAAAATGTTTTAATATTATTTTCATTTATGTGGGCAGCAGGATATGCGCCGCAGGATGTGCGCCCCACAGAATTTGCGCCCCAAAGGATGTGCAAGCACAGTTTTTTTATTAATTTGATTTAAATATTTTTTTTTGTGAAAATGTTTTCATATTATTTGTATTAATGTGCGCAGCTGGATGTGCGCCGCAGGATGTGCGCCCCACAGAATTTGCGCCCCACAGGATGTGCAAGCACAGTTTTTGTTATTAATTTGATTTAAAAAAAAAAAATTGTAATTTCTTTTTAATATTATTTTTATTTATGTGCGCAGCAGGATGTGCGCTGCAGGATGTGCGCCCCACAAAATTTGCGCCCCACAGGATGTGCAAGCACAGTTTTTTATTAATTTGAGTTAAATATTTTTTTTTGTAAAAATGTTTTAATATTATTTTCATTTATGTGGGCAGCAGGATATGCGCCGCAGGATGTGCGCCCCACAGAATTTGCGCCCCACATAATTGCGCCCCACAGGATGTGCAAGCACAGTTTTTTTATTAATTTGATTTAAAAAAAAAATTGTAAATTTTTTTTAATTTTATTTTTATTTATTTGCGCAGCAGGATGTGCGCTGCAGGATGTGCGCCCCACAGAATTTGCGCCCCACAGGATGTGCAAGCACAGTTTTTTTATTAATTTGATTTAAAAAAAAAAATTGTAAATTGTTTTTAATATTATTTTTATTTATGTGCGCAGCAGGATGTGCGCCGCAGGATGTGCGCCCCACATAATTTGCGCCCCACAGGTATGTGCAAGCAAGGTTTTTTATAAGTTATATTTAAATATTTTTTTTTGTAAAAATGTTTTAATATTATTTTTATTCATGTGCACAGCAGGATGTGCGCCGTAGGATGTGCGCCCCACATAATTTGCGCCCCACAGGATGTGCAAGGACAGTTTTTTTATTAATTTGATTTAAAAAAAAAATTGTAATTTGTTTTTAATATTATTTTTATTTATGTGCGCAGCAGGATGTGCGCTGCAGGATGTGCGCCCCACAGAATTTGCGCCCCACAGGATGTGCAAGCACAGTTTTTTTATTAATTTGATTTAAAAAAAAAATTGTAATTTGTTTTTAATATTATTTTTATTTATGTGCGCAGCAGGATGTGCGCCGCAGGATGTGCACCCCACAGAATTTGCGCCCCACAGGATGTGCAAGCACAGTTTTTTTATTAATTTGATTTAAATATTTTTTTTTGTAAAAATGTTTTAATATTATTTTTATTTATGTGCGCAGCAGGATGTGCGCCGCAGGATGTGCGCCCCACAGGATGTGCAAGCACAGTTTGTTTATTAATTTGATTTAAAAAAAAAAATTGTAATTTGTTTTTAAAAAAATAATTTTATTTATGTGCGCAGCAGGATGTGCGCCGCAGGATGTGCGCCCAACAGAATTTGCGCCCCACAGGATGTGCAAGCACAGTTTGTTTATTAATTTGATTTAAAAAAAAAAATTGTAATTTGTTTTTAATATTATTTTTATTTATTTGCACAGCAGGATGTGCGCCCCACATAATTTTTGCCCCACAGGATGTGCAAGCACAGTTTTTTTATTAGTTATATTTAAATATTTTTTTTTTGTAATAATGTTTTAATATTATTTTTATTTATGTGCGCAGCAGGATGTGCGCCGCAGGATGTGCGCCCAACAGAATTTGCGCCCCACAGGATGTGCAAGCACTGTTTGTTTATTAATTTGATTTAAAAAAAAAAATTGTAATTTGTTTTTAATATTATTTTTATTTATTTGCACAGCAGGATGTGCGCCCCACAGAATTTGCGCCCCACAGGATGTGCAAGCACAGTTTTTTTATTAATTTGATTTAAATATTTTTTTTTGTAAAAATGTTTTAATATTATTTTTATTCTTGTGCGCAGCAGGATTTGCGGCGCAGGATGTGCGCCCCACAGAATTTGCGCCCCACAGGATGTGCAAGGACAGTTTTTTTATTAATTTGATTTAAAAAAAAAATTGTAATTTGTTTTTAATATTATTTTTATTCATGTGCGCAGCAGGATGTGCGCCGCAGGATGTGCGCCCCATATAATTTGTGCCCCACAGGATGTGCAAGCACAGTTTTTTTATTAATTTGATTTAAATATTTTTTTTTGGAAAAATGTTTTAATATTATTTTTATTTATGTGCACAGCAGAATGTGCGCCCCACAGAATTTGCGCCCCACAGGATGTGCAAGCACATTTTTTTTATTAATTTGATTTAAAAAAAAAAAATTGTAAACTTTTTTTAATTTTATTTTTATTTATTTGCACAGCAGGATGTGCAAGCACAGTTTTTTTTTTAATTTGATATAAATATTTTTTTTTGTAAAAATGTTTTAATATTATTTTTATTTATGTGCGCAGCAGGATGTGCGCCGCAGGATGTGAGCCCCACAGAATTTGCGCCCCACAGGATGTGCAATGACAGTTTTTTTATTAATTTGATTTAAATATTTTTTTTGTAAAGATGTTTTAATATTATTTTTATTTATGTGCGCAGCAGGATGTGCGCCGCAGAATGTGCGCCCCACAGAATTTGCGCCCCACAGGATGTGCAAGCACAGTTTGTTTATTAATTTGATTTAAAAAAATAATTGTAATTTGTTTTTAATATTATTTTTATTTATGTGCGCAGCAGGATGTGCGCCGCAGGATGTGCGCCCCACATAATTTGCGCCCCACAGGATGTGCAAGCACAGTTTTTTTATTAATTTGATTTAAATGTATTTTTTTGTAAAAATGTTTTAATATTATTTTTATTTATGTGCGCAGCAGGATGTGCGCCGCAGGATGTGCGCCCCACATAATTTGCGCCCCACAGGATGTGCAAGCACATTTTTTTTATTAATTTGATTTAAAAAAAAAAAAATTGTAGTTTGTTTTTAATATTATTTTTATTTATGTGCTCAGCAGGATGTGCGCAGCAGGATTTGCGCCCCACAGAATTTGTGCCCCACAGGATGTGCAAGGACAGTTTTTTTATTAATTTGATTTAAATATTTTTTTTTGTAAAAATGTTTTAATATGATTTTTATTTATGTGCGCAGCAGGATGTGCGCCGCAGGATGTGCGCCCCACAGAATTTGCGCCCCACAGGATGTGCAAGGACAGTTTTGTTATTAATTTGATTTAAAAAAAAAAAGTTGTAATTTGTTTTTAATATTATTTTTATTTATGTGCGCAGCAGGATGTGCGTGAGAAGGATTTGCGCCCCACAGAATTTGCGCCCCACAGGATGTGCAAGGACAGTTTTTTTATTAATTTGATTTTAAAAAAAAAATTGTAATTTGTTTTTAATATTATTTTTATTTATGTGCGCAGCAGGATGTGCGCCGCAGGATGTGCGCCCCACAGAATGTGCGCCCCACAGGATGTGCAAGCACAGTTTTTTTATTAATTTGATTTAAATATTTTTTTTTGTAAAAATGTTTTAATATTATTTTTATTTATGTGCGCAGCAGGATGTGCGCCGCAGGATGTGCGCCCCACAGAATTTGCGCCCCACAGGATGTGCAAGGACAGTTTTTTTATTAATTTGATTTAAAAAAAAATAATTGTAATTTGTTTTTAATATTATTTTTATTTATGTGCGCAGCAGGATGTGCGCCGCAGGATGTGCGCCCCACATAATTTGCGCCCCACAGGATGTGCAAGCACAGTTTTTTTATTAATTTGATTTTAAAAAAAAAACTTGTAAATTTGTTTCAATATTATTTTTATTTATGTGTGCAGCAGGATGTGCAAGCACAGTTTTTTTATTAATTTGATTTAAATATATTTTTTTGTAAAAATGTTTTAATATTATTTTTATTTATGTGCGCAGCAGGATGTGCGCCGCAGGATGTGCGCCCCACATAATTTGCTCCCCACAGGATGTGCAAGCACATTTTTTTTATTAATTTGATTTAAAAAAAAAAATTGTAAATTTTTTTTTATTTTATTTTTATTTATTTGCACAGCAGGATGTGCGCCCCACATAATTTGCGCCCCACAGGATGTGCAAGCACAGTTTTTTTATTAATTTGATTTAAATATATTTTTTTGTAAAAATGTTTTAATATTATTTTTATTTATGTGCGCAGCAGGATGTGCGCCGCAGGATGTGCGCCCCACATAATTTGCGCCCCACAGGATGTGCAAGCACATTTTTTTTATTAATTTGATTTAAAAAAAAAAAAATTGTAAATTGTTTTTAATATTATTTTTATTTATGTGCGCAGCAGGATGTGTGCCGCAGGATTTGCGGCCCACAGAATTTGCGCCCCACAGAATGTGCAAGCACAGTTTTTTTATTAATTTGATTTAAATATTTTTTTTTGTAAAAATGTTTTAATATTATTTTTATTCATGTGCGCAGCAGGATGTGTGCCGCAGGATGTGGGCCCCACATAATTTGCGCCCCACAGGATGTGCAAGCACAGTTTTTTTATTAATTTGATTTAAATATTTTTTTTTGTAAAAATGTTTTAATATTATTTTTATTTATGTGCGCAGCAGGATGTGCGCCGCAGGATGTGCGCCCCACAGGATGTGCAAGCACATTTTTTTTATTAATTTGATTTAAAAAAAAAAAGTTGTAATTTGTTTTTAATATTATTTTTATTTATGTGCGCAGCAGGATGTGCGTGAGAAGGATGTGCGCCCGACAGAATTTGCGCCCCACAGGATGTGCAAGCACAGTTTGTTTATTAATTTGATTTAAAAAAAAAAAATTGTAAATTGTTTTTAATATTATTTTTATTTATGTGCGCAGCAGGATGTGCGCCGCAGGATGTGCGCCCCACAGAATTTGCGCCCCACAGGATGTGCAAGGACAGTTTTTTTATTAATTTGATTTAAAAAAAAAATTGTAGTTTGTTTTTAATATTATTTTTATTTATGTGCGCAGCAGGATGTGCGCCGCAGGATTTGCGGCCCACAGAATTTGCGCCCCACAGAATGTGCAAGCACAGTTTTTTTATCAATTTGTTTTTAATCTTTTTTTTTTTTAAATTTTTTAATATTTTTTTATTTAAGTGCGCAGCAGGATGTGCGCCCCACAGAATTTGCGCCCCACAGGATGTGCAAGCACAGTTTTTTTATTAATTTGATTTAAATATTTTTTTTGTAAAAATGTTTTAATATTATTTTCATTTATGTGCGCAGCAGGATGTGCGCCCCACCGAATTTGCGCCCCACAGGATGTGCAAGCACAGTTTTTTTATTAATTTGATTTAAATATTTTTTTTTGTAAAAATGTTTTAATATTATTTTTATTTATGTGCGCAGCAGGATGTGCGCCCCACAGAATTTGCGCTCCACAAAATTTGCGCCCCACAGGATGTGCAAGCAAGGTTTTTTATTATTTATATTTAAATATTTTTTTTTGTAAAAATGTTTTAATATTATTTTTATTTATGTGCGCAGCAGGATGTGCGCCCCACAGAATTTATGCCCCACAGGATGTGCAAGCACAGTTTTTTTATTAATTTGATTTAAAAAAAAAATTGTAATTTGTTTTTAATATTATTTTTATTTATGTGCGCAGCAGGATGTGCGCCGCAGGATGTGCGCCCCACAGAATTTATGCCCCACAGGATGTGGAAGCACAGTTTTTTTATTAATTTGATTTAAATATTTTTTTTTGTAAAAATGTTTTAATATTATTTTTATTTATGTGCGCAGCAGGATGTGCGCCGCAGGATGTGCGCCCCACAGAATTTGCGCCCCACAGAATTTGCGCCCCACAGGATGTGCAAGCACAGTTTTTTTATTTATTTGATTTAAATATATTTTTTTGTAAAAATGTTTTAATATTATTTTTATTCATGTGCACAGCAGGATGTGCGCCGCAGGATGTGCGCCCCACATAATTTGCGCGCCACAGGATGTTCAAGCACAGTTTTTTTATTAATTTGATTTAAAAAAAAAAAATTGTAAATTGTTTTTAATATTATTTTTATTTATGTGCGCAGCAGGATGTGCGCCGCAGGATGTGCGCCCCACAGAATTTGCGCCCCACAGGATGTGCAAGCACAGTTTTTTTATTTATTTGATTTTAAATGTAAAAATGTTTTAATATTATTTTTATTCATGTGCACAGCAGGATGTGCGCCGCAGGATGTGCGCCCCACAGAATTTGCGCCCCACAGGATGTGCAACCACAGTTTTTTTATTAATTTGATTTAAAAAAAAAAAAAATTGTAAATTGTTTTTAATATTATTTTTATTAATGTGCGCAGCTGGATGTGCGCCCCACATAATTTGCGCCCCACAGGATGTGCAAGCAAGGTTTTTTATTAGTTATATTTAAATATTTTTTTTTGTAAAAATGTTTTAATATTATCTTTATTTATGTGCGCAGCAGGATGTGCGCCGCAGGATGTGCTCCCCACAGAATTTGCGCCCGACAGGATGTGCAAGCACAGTTTTTTTATTTATTTGATTTACATATATTTTTTTGTAAAAATGTTTTAATATTATTTTTATTCATGTGCACAGCAGGATGTGCGCCGCAGGATGTGCGCCCCACAGAATTTGCGCCCCACAGGATGTGCAAGCACAGTTTTTTTATTTATTTGATTTACATATATTTTTTTGTAAAAATGTTTTAATATTATTTTTATTCATGTGCACAGCAGGATGTGCGCCGCAGGATGTGCGCCCCACAGAATTTGCGCCCCACAGGATGTGCAAGCACAGTTTTTTTATTTATTTGATTTACATATATTTTTTTGTAAAAATGTTTTAATATTATTTTTATTCATGTGCACAGCAGGATGTGCGCCGCAGGATGTGCGCCCCACAGGATGTGCAAGCACAGTTTTTTTATTAATTTGATTTAAATATTTTTTTTTGTAAAAATGTTTTATTTTATTTTTATTTATGTGCGCAGCAGGATATGCGCCGCAGGATGTGCGCCCCACAGAATTTGCGCCCCACAGGATGTGCAAGGACAGTTTTTTTATTAATTTGATTTAAATATTTTTTTTGTAAAAATGTTTTAATATTATTTTTATTTATGTGCGCAGCAGGATGTGCGCCACAGGATGTGCGCCCCACATAATTTGCGCCCCACAGGATGTTCAAGCACAGTTTTTTTAATAATTTGATTTAAATATTTTTTTTTGTAAAAATGTTTTAATATTATTTTTATTTATGTGCGCAGCAGGATCTGCGCCGCAGGATGTGCGCCCCAAAGAATTTGCGCCCCACAGGATGTGCAAGCACAGTTTTTTTATTAATTTGATTTAAAAAAAAAAAAAATTGTAAATTGTTTTTAATATTATTTTTATTAATGTGCGCAGCTGGATGTGCGCCCCACAGAATTTGCGCCCCACAGGATGTGCAAGCACAGTTTTTTTATTAATTTGATTTAAATATTTTTTTTGTAAAAATGTTTTAATATTATTTTTATTCATGTGCGCAGCAGGATGTGCGCCGCAGGATGTGCGCCCCACAGAATTTGCGCCCCACAGGATGTGCAAGCACAGTTTTTTTATTAATATGATTTAAAAAAAAAAAATTGTAAATTGTTTTTAATATTATTTTTATTTATTTGCGCAGCAGGATGTGCGCTGCAGGATGTGCGCCCCACATAATTTGCGCCCCACAGGATGTGCAAGCAAGGTTTTTTATTAGTTATATTTAAATATTTTTTTTTGTAAAAATGTTTTAATATTATTTTTATTCATGTGCACAGCAGGATGTGCGCCGCAGGATGTGCGCCCCACAGAATTTGCTCCCAACAGGATGTGCAAGCACAGTTTTTTTATTAATTTAATTTTTAAAAAAAAATTGTAATTTGTTTTTAATATTATTTTTATTTATGTGCGCAGCAGGATGTGCGCCGCAGGATGTGCGCCCCACAGGATGTGCAAGCACAGTTTTTTTATTAATTTGATTTAAAAAAAAAAATTGTAATTTGTTTTTAATATTATTTTTATTTATGTGCGCAGCAGGATGTGCGCCGCAGGATGTGCGCCCCACAGAATTTATGCCCCACAGGATGTGCAAGCACAGTTTTTTTATTAATTTGATTTAAATATTTTTTTTTGTGAAAATGTTTTAATATTATTTTTATTTATGTGCAAAGCAGGATGTGCACCGCAGGATGTGCGCCCCACAGAATTTGCGCCCCACAGGATGTGCAAGGACAGTTTTTTTATTAATTTGATTTAAATATTTTTTTTGTAAAAATGTTTTAATATTATTTTTATTTTTGTGCGC
Organism: Pleuronectes platessa; assembly: GCF_947347685.1. Taxonomy (NCBI): domain Eukaryota; kingdom Metazoa; phylum Chordata; class Actinopteri; order Pleuronectiformes; family Pleuronectidae; genus Pleuronectes; species Pleuronectes platessa. The sequence goes on along the minus strand of NW_026518871.1, from coordinate 856,803 downwards.
AGCAGGATGTGCGCCGCAGGATGTGCGCCCCACAGAATTTGCGCCCCACAGGATGTGCAAGCACAGTTTTTTTATTTATTTGATTTAAATATATTTTTTTGTAAAAATGTTTTAATATTATTTTTATTCATGTGCACAGCTGGATGTGCGCCGCAGGATGTGCGCCCCACATAATTTGCGCGCCACAGGATGTTCAAGCACAGTTTTTTTATTAATTTGATTTAAAAAAAAAAATTGTAATTTGTTTTTAATATTATTTTTATTTATGTGCGCAGCATGATGTGCGCCGCAGGATGTGCGCCCCACAGAATTTGCGCCCCACATTATGTGCAAGCACAGTTTTTTTATTAATTTGACTTAAAAAAAAAAAATTGTAAATTGTTTTTAATATTATTTTTATTTATGTGCGCAGCAGGATGTGCGCCGCAGGATGTGCGCCCCACAGAATTTGCGCCCCACAGGATGTGCAAGCACAGTTTTTTTATTTATTTGATTTTAAATGTAAAAATGTTTTAATATTATTTTTATTCATGTGCACAGCAGGATGTGCGCCGCAGGATGTGCGCCCCACAGAATTTGCGCCCCACAGGATGTGCAAGCACAGTTTTTTTATTTATTTGATTTACATATATTTTTTTGTAAAAATGTTTTAATATTATTTTTATTCATGTGCACAGCTGGATGTGCGCCGCAGGATGTGCGCCCCACATAATTTGCGCGCCACAGGATGTTCAAGCACAGTTTTTTTATTAATTTGATTTAAAAAAAAAAATTGTAATTTGTTTTTAATATTATTTTTATTTATGTGCGCAGCATGATGTGCGCCGCAGGATGTGCGCCCCACAGAATTTGCGCCCCACATTATGTGCAAGCACAGTTTTTTTATTAATTTGACTTAAAAAAAAAAAATTGTAAATTGTTTTTAATATTATTTTTATTTATGTGCGCAGCAGGATGTGCGCCGCAGGATGTGCGCCCCACAGAATTTGCGCCCCACAGGATGTGCAAGCACAGTTTTTTTATTTATTTGATTTTAAATGTAAAAATGTTTTAATATTATTTTTATTCATGTGCACAGCAGGATGTGCGCCGCAGGATGTGCGCCCCACAGAATTTGCGCCCCACAGGATGTGCAAGCACAGTTTTTTTATTTATTTGATTTACATATATTTTTTTGTAAAAATGTTTTAATATTATTTTTATTCATGTGCACAGCAGGATGTGCGCCGCAGGATGTGCGCCCCACAGAATTTGCGCCCCACAGGATGTGCAAGCACAGTTTTTTTATTTATTTGATTTACATATATTTTTTTGTAAAAATGTTTTAATATTATTTTTATTCATGTGCACAGCAGGATGTGCGCCGCAGGATGTGCGCCCCACAGGATGTGCAAGCACAGTTTTTTTATTAATTTGATTTAAATATTTTTTTTTGTAAAAATGTTTTATTTTATTTTTATTTATGTGCGCAGCAGGATATGCGCCGCAGGATGTGCGCCCCACAGAATTTGCGCCCCACAGGATGTGCAAGGACAGTTTTTTTATTAATTTGATTTAAATATTTTTTTTGTAAAAATGTTTTAATATTATTTTTATTTATGTGCGCAGCAGGATGTGCGCCACAGGATGTGCGCCCCACATAATTTGCGCCCCACAGGATGTTCAAGCACAGTTTTTTTAATAATTTGATTTAAATATTTTTTTTTGTAAAAATGTTTTAATATTATTTTTATTTATGTGCGCAGCAGGATCTGCGCCGCAGGATGTGCGCCCCAAAGAATTTGCGCCCCACAGGATGTGCAAGCACAGTTTTTTTATTAATTTGATTTAAAAAAAAAAAAAATTGTAAATTGTTTTTAATATTATTTTTATTAATGTGCGCAGCTGGATGTGCGCCCCACAGAATTTGCGCCCCACAGGATGTGCTAGCACAGTTTTTTTATTAATTTGATTTAAATATTTTTTTTGTAAAAATGTTTTAATATTATTTTTATTCATGTGCGCAGCAGGATGTTTGCCGCAGGATGTGCGCCCCACAGAATTTGCGCCCCACAGGATGTGCAAGCACAGTTTTTTTATTAATTTGATTTAAAAAAAAAATATTGTAAATTTTTTTTAATTTAATTTTTATTTATTTGCGCAGCAGGATGTGCGCTGCAGGATGTGCGCCCCACATAATTTGCGCCACACAGGATGTGCAAGCAAGGTTTTTTATTAGTTATATTTAAATATTTTTTTTTGTAAAAATGTTTTAATATTATTTTTATTCATGTGCACAGCAGGATGTGCGCCGCAGGATGTGCGCCCCACAGAATTTGCTCCCAACAGGATGTGCAAGCACAGTTTTTTTATCAATTTAATTTTTAAAAAAAAATTGTAATTTGTTTTTAATATTATTTTTATTTATGTGCGCAGCAGGATGTGCGCCGCAGGATGTGCGCCCCACAGGATGTGCAAGCACAGTTTTTTTATTAATTTGATTTAAAAAAAAAAAAAATTGTAAATTGTTTTTAATATTATTTTTATTAATGTGCGCAGCTGGATGTGCGCCCCACAGAATTTGCGCCCCACAGGATGTGCAAGGACAGTTTTTTTATTAATTTGATTTAAAAAAAAAAAATTGTAATTTGTTTTTAATATTATTTTTATTAATGTGCGCCGCAGGATGTGCGCCCCACAGGATGTTCTAGCACAGTTTTTTTAATAATTTGATTTAAATATTTTTTTTTGTAAAAATGTTTTAATATTATTTTTATTTACGTGCGCAGCAGGATGTGCGCCGCAGGATGTGCGCAGCAGGATGTGCGCCGCAAGATGTGCGCCCCACAGAATTTGCGCCCCACAGGATGTGCAAGCACAGTTTTTTTATTAATTTGATTTAAAAAAAAAATGTTGTAAATTTTTTTTAATTTTATTTTTATTTATTTGCGCAGCAGGATGTGCGCTGCAGGATGTGCGCCCCACATAATTTGCGCCCCACAGGATGTGCAAGCAAGGTTTTTTATTAGTTATATTTAAATATTTTTTTTTGTAAAAATGTTTTAATATTATTTTTATTTATGTGCGCAGCAGGATGTGCGCCGCAGGATGTGCGCCCCACAGAATTTGCGCCCCACAGGATGTGCAAGCACAGTTTTTTTATTTATTTGATTTTAAATGTAAAAATGTTTTAATATTATTTTTATTTATGTGCGCAGCAGGATCTGCGCCGCAGGATGTGCGCCCCAAAGAATTTGCGCCCCACAGGATGTGCAAGCACAGTTTTTTTATTAATTTGATTTAAAAAAAAAAAAAATTGTAAATTGTTTTTAATATTATTTTTATTAATGTGCGCAGCTGGATGTGCGCCCCACATAATTTGCGCCCCACAGGATGTGCAAGCAAGGTTTTTTATTAGTTATATTTAAATATTTTTTTTTGTAAAAATGTTTTAATATTATCTTTATTTATGTGCGCAGCAGGATGTGCGCCGCAGGATGTGCTCCCCACAGAATTTGCGCCCGACAGGATGTGCAAGCACAGTTTTTTTATTTATTTGATTTAAATATATTTTTTTGTAAAAATGTTTTAATATTATTTTTATTCATGTGCACAGCAGGATGTGCGCCGCAGGATGTGCGCCCCACAGAATTTGCGCCCCACAGGATGTGCAAGCACAGTTTTTTTATTTATTTGATTTACATATATTTTTTTGTAAAAATGTTTTAATATTATTTTTATTCATGTGCACAGCAGGATGTGCGCCGCAGGATGTGCGCCCCACAGAATTTGCGCCCCACAGGATGTGCAAGCACAGTTTTTTTATTTATTTGATTTACATATATTTTTTTGTAAAAATGTTTTAATATTATTTTTATTCATGTGCACAGCAGGATGTGCGCCGCAGGATGTGCGCCCCACAGAATTTGCGCCCCACAGGATGTGCAAGCACAGTTTTTTTATTTATTTGATTTACATATATTTTTTTGTAAAAATGTTTTAATATTATTTTTATTCATGTGCACAGCAGGATGTGCGCCGCAGGATGTGCGCCCCACAGAATTTGCTCCCAACAGGATGTGCAAGCACAGTTTTTTTATTAATTTAATTTTTAAAAAAAAATTGTAATTTGTTTTTAATATTATTTTTATTTATGTGCGCAGCAGGATGTGCGCCGCAGGATGTGCGCCCCACAGGATGTGCAAGCACAGTTTTTTTATTAATTTGATTTAAAAAAAAAAAAAATTGTAAATTGTTTTTAATATTATTTTTATTAATGTGCGCAGCTGGATGTGCGCCCCACAGAATTTGCGCCCCACAGGATGTGCAAGGACAGTTTTTTTATTAATTTGATTTAAAAAAAAAAAATTGTAATTTGTTTTTAATATTATTTTTATTAATGTGCGCCGCAGGATGTGCGCCCCACAGGATGTTCAAGCACAGTTTTTTTAATAATTTGATTTAAATATTTTTTTTTGTAAAAATGTTTTAATATTATTTTTATTTACGTGCGCAGCAGGATGTGCGCCGCAGGATGTGCGCAGCAGGATGTGCGCCGCAAGATGTGCGCCCCACAGAATTTGCGCCCCACAGGATGTGCAAGCACAGTTTTTTTATTAATTTGATTTAAAAAAAAAATGTTGTAAATTTTTTTTAATTTTATTTTTATTTATTTGCGCAGCAGGATGTGCGCTGCAGGATGTGCGCCCCACATAATTTGCGCCCCACAGGATGTGCAAGCAAGGTTTTTTATTAGTTATATTTAAATATTTTTTTTTGTAAAAATGTTTTAATATTATTTTTATTTATGTGCGCAGCAGGATGTGCGCCGCAGGATGTGCGCCCCACAGAATTTGCGCCCCACAGGATGTGCAAGCACAGTTTTTTTATTTATTTGATTTTAAATGTAAAAATGTTTTAATATTATTTTTATTCATGTGCACAGCAGGATGTGCGCCGCAGGATGTGCGCCCCACAGAATTTGCGCCCCACAGGATGTGCAACCACAGTTTTTTTATTAATTTGATTTAAATATTTTTTTTTGTAAAAATGTTTTATTTTTTATTTTTATTTATGTGCGCAGCAGGATGTGCGCCGCAGGATGTGCGCCCCAAAGAATTTGCGCCCCACAGGATGTGCAAGGACAGTTTTTTTATTAATTTGATTTAAAAAAAAAAAAAATTGTAAATTGTTTTTAATATTATTTTTATTAATGTGCGCAGCTGGATGTGCGCCCCACATAATTTGCGCCCCACAGGATGTGCAAGCAAGGTTTTTTATTAGTTATATTTAAATATTTTTTTTTGTAAAAATGTTTTAATATTATCTTTATTTATGTGCGCAGCAGGATGTGCGCCGCAGGATGTGCTCCCCACAGAATTTGCGCCCGACAGGATGTGCAAGCACAGTTTTTTTATTTATTTGATTTAAATATATTTTTTTGTAAAAATGTTTTAATATTATTTTTATTCATGTGCACAGCAGGATGTGCGCCGCAGGATGTGCGCCCCTCAGAATTTGCGCCCCACAGGATGTGCAAGCACAGTTTTTTTATTTATTTGATTTACATATATTTTTTTGTAAAAATGTTTTAATATTATTTTTATTCATGTGCACAGCAGGATGTGCGCCGCAGGATGTGCGCCCCACAGGATGTGCAAGCACAGTTTTTTTATTAATATGATTTAAAAAAAAAAAATTGTAAATTGTTTTTAATATTATTTTTATTTATGTGCGCAGCAGGATGTGCGCCACAGGATGTGCGCCCCACATAATTTGCGCCCCACAGGATGTTCAAGCACAGTTTTTTTAATAATTTGATTTAAATATTTTTTTTTGTAAAAATGTTTTAATATTATTTTTATTTATGTGCGCAGCAGGATCTGCGCCGCAGGATGTGCGCCCCAAAGAATTTGCGCCCCACAGGATGTGCAAGCACAGTTTTTTTATTAATTTGATTTAAAAAAAAAAAAAATTGTAAATTGTTTTTAATATTATTTTTATTAATGTGCGCAGCTGGATGTGCGCCCCACAGAATTTGCGCCCCACAGGATGTGCAAGCACAGTTTTTTTATTAATTTGATTTAAATATTTTTTTTGTAAAAATGTTTTAATATTATTTTTATTCATGTGCGCAGCAGGATGTGCGCCGCAGGATGTGCGCCCCACAGAATTTGCGCCCCAGAGGATGTGCAAGCACAGTTTTTTTATTAATTTGATTTAAAAAAAAAAAAAATTGTAAATTGTTTTTAATATTATTTTTATTAATGTGCGCAGCTGGATGTGCGCCCCACAGAATTTGCGCCCCACAGGATGTGCAAGAACAGTTTTTTTATTAATTTGATTTTAAAAAAAAAATTGTAATTTGTTTTTAATATTATTTTTATTTATGTGCGCAGCAGGATGTGCGCCGCAGCATGTGCGCCCCACATAATTTGCGCCCCACAGGATGTGCAAGCACAGTTTTTTTATTAATTTGATTTAAAAAAAAAAAAATTGTAATTTGTTTTTAATATTATTTTTATTCATGTGCGCAGCAGGATGTGCGCCGCAGGATGTGCGCCCCACAGTATTTGCGCCCCACAGGATGTGCAAGCACAATTTTTTTATTAATTTGATTTAAATATTTCTTTTTGTAAAAATGTTTTATTTTATTTTTATTTATGTGCGCAGCAGGATGTGCGCCGCAGGATGTGCGCCCCAAAGAATTTGCGCCCCACAGGATGTGCAAGCACAGTTTTTTTATTAATTTGATTTAAAAAAAAAAAAATTGTATTTTGTTTTTAATATTATTTTTATTTATGTGCACAGCAGGATGTGCGCTGCAGGATGTGCGCCCCACATAATTTGCGCCCCACAGGACGTGCAAGGACAGTTTTTTTATTAATTTGATTTAAAAAAAAAAAATTGTAAATTTTTTTTAATTTTATTTTTATTTATTTGCGCTGCAGGATGTGCGCCCCACAGGATGTGCAAGCAAGGTTTTTTATTAGTTATATTTAAATATTTTTTTTTGTAAAAATGTTTTAATATTATTTTTATTTATGTGCGCAGCAGGATGTGCGCCGCAGGATGTGCGCCCCACAGAATTTGCGCCCCACAGGATGTGCAAGCACAGTTTTTTTATTTGTTTGATTTAAATACATTTTTTTGTAAAAATGTTTTAATATTATTTTTATTCATGTGCACAGCAGGATGTGCGCCGCAGGATGTGCGCCCCACAGAATTTGCGCCTCACAGGATGTGCAAGCACAGTTTTTTTATTAATTTGATTTAAATATTTTTTTTGTAAAAATGTTTTAATATTATTTTTATTTATGTGCGCAGCAGGATGTGCGCCGCAGGATGTGCGCCCTACAGAATTTGCGCCCCACAGGATGTGCAAGCACAGTTTTTTTATTAATTTGATTTAAAAAAAAAAAATTGTAAATTGTTTTTAATATTATTTTTATTTATGTGCGCAGCAGGATGTGCGCTGCAGCATGTGCGCCCCACATAATTTGCGCCCCACAGGATGTGCAAGCACAGTTTTTTTATTAATTTGATTTAAAAAAAAAAAATTGTAAATTGTTTTTAATATTATTTTTATTTATGTGCGCAGCAGGATGTGCGCTGCAGCATGTGCGCCCCACAGAATTTGCGCCCCACAGGATGTGCAAGCACAGTTTTTTTATTAATTTGATTTTAAAAAAAAAATTGTAATTTGTTTTTAATATAATTTTTATTTATGTGCGCAGCAGGATGTGCGCCGCAGGATGTGCGCCCCACAGAATTTGCGCCCCACAGGATGTGCATGGACAGTTTTTTATTAATTTGATTTAAATATTTTTTTTTGTAAAAATGTTTTAATATTATTTTTATTTATTTGCGCAGCAGGATGTGCGCTGCAGGATGTGCGCACCACATAATTTGCGCCCCAGAGGATGTGCAAGCACAGTTTTTTTATTAATTTGATTTAAATATTTTTTTTTGTAAAAATGTTTTATTTCATTTTTATTTATGTGCGCAGCAGGATGTGCGCCGCAGGATGTGCGCCCCACAGAATTTGCGCCCCACAGAATTTGCGCCCCACAGGATGTGCAAGCACAGTTTTTTTATTTATTTGATTTACATATATTTTTTTGTAAAAATGTTTTATTTTATTTTTATTTATGTGCGCAGCAGGATGTGCGCCGCAGGATGTGCGCCCCACAGAATTTGCGCCCCACAGGATGTGCAAGCACAGTTTTTTTATTAATTTGATTTTTAAAAAAAAAAAATTGTAAATTGTTTTTAATATTATTTTTATTAATTTGCGCAGCTGGATGTGCGCCCCACAGAATTTGCGCCCCACAGGATGTGCAACCACAGTTTTTTTATTAATTTGATTTAAAAAAAAAAAATTGTAATTTGTTTTTAATATTATTTTTATTTATGTGCGCAGCAGGATGTGCGCCGCAGGATGTGCGCCCCACATAATTTGCGCCCCACAGGATGTGCAAGGACAGTTTTTTTATTAATTTGATTTTTAAAAAAAAAAAATTGTAAATTGTTTTTAATATTATTTTTATTAATTTGCGCAGCTGGATGTGCGCCCCACATAATTTGCGCCCCACAGGATGTGCAAGGACAGTTTTTTTATTAATTTGATTTTTAAAAAAAATTGTAATTTGTTTTTAATATTATTTTTATCTATGTGCGCAGCAGGATGTGCGCCCCACAGAATTTGCGCCCCACAGGATGTGCAAGCACAGTTTTTTTATTAATTTGATTTAAATATTTTTTTTTGTAAAAATGTTTTACTATTATTTTTATTCATGTGCGCAGCAGGATGTGCGCAGCTGGATGTGCGCTGAAGGATGTGCGCCCCACAGAATTTGCGCCCCACAGGATGTGCAAGCACAGTTTTTTTATTGATTTAATTTAAAAAAAAAATTTGTAAAAATGTTTTAATATTATTTTTATTTATGTGCGCAGCAGGATGTGCGCTGCAGGATGTGCGCCCCACAGAATTTAGGCCCCACAGGATGTGCAAGGACAGTTTTTTTAATAATTTGATTTAAATATTTTTTTTTGTAAAAATGTTTTAATATTATTTTTATTTATGTGCGCAGCAGGATGTGCGCCGCAGGATGTGCGCCCCACAGAATTTGCGCCCCACAGGATGTGCAAGGACAGTTTTTTTATTAATTTGATTTAAAAAAAAAAATTGTAATTTGTTTTTAATATTATTTTTATTTATGTGCGCAGCAGGATGTGCGCTGCAGGATGTGCGCCCCACAGAATTTGCGCCCCACAGGATGTGCAAGCACAGTTTTTTTATTAATTTGATTTAAATATTTTTTTTGTAAAAATGTTTTAATATTATTTTTATTTCATGTGCGCAGCAGGATGTGCTCTTCAGGATGTGCGCCCCACAGAATTTGCGCCCCACAGGATGTGCAAGCAAAGTTTTTTTATTAATTTGATTTAAATATTTTTTTTTGTAAAAATGTTTTATTATTATTTTTATTTATGTGCGCAGCAGGATGTGCGCCGCAGGATGTGCGCCCCACAGAATTTGCGCCCCACAGAATTTGCGCCCCACAGGATGTGCAAGCACAGTTTTTTTATTAATTTGATTTAAAAAAAAAAATGTAAATTGTTTTTAATATTATTTTTATTTATGTGCGCAGCAGGATGTGCGCCGCAGGATGTGCGTCCCACATAATTTGCGCCCCACAGGATGTGCAAGCAAGGTTTTTTATTAGTTATATTTAAATATTTTTTTTTGTAAAAATGTTTTAATATTATTTTTATTTATGTGCGCAGCAGGATGTGCGCCGCAGGATGTGCGCCCCACAGAATTTGCGCCCCACAGGATGTGCAAGGACAGTTTTTTTATTAATTTGATTTAAAAAAAAAATTGTAATTTGTTTTTAATATTATTTTTATTTATGTGCGCAGCAGGATGTGTTCCGCAGGATGTGCGCCCCACATAATTTGCGCCCCACAGGATGTTCAAGCACAGTTTTTTTAATAATTTGATTTAAATATTTTTTTTTTTTAAATGTTTTAATATTTTTTTATTTATGTGCGCAGCAGGATGTGCGCTGGTGGATGTGCGCCCCACATAATTTGCGCCCCACAGGATTTGCAAGCACAGTTTTTTTATTAATTTGATTTAAATATTTTTTTTTGTAAAAATGTTTTAATATTTTTTTATTTATGTGCGCAGCAGGATGTGCGCCGCAGGATGTGTGCCCCACAGAATTTGCGCCCCACAGGATGTGCAAGGACAATTTTTTTATTAATTTGATTTTTAAAAAAAAATTGTAATTTGTTTTTAATATTGTTTTTATTTATGTGCGCAGCAGGATGTGCGCCGCATGATGTGCGCCCCACAGAATTTGCGCCCCACAGGATGTGCAAGGACAGTTTTTTTATTAATTTGATTTAAAAAAAAAAATTGTAATTTGTTTTTAATATTATTTTTATTTATGTGCGCAGCAGGATGTGCGCCGCAGGATGTGCGCCCCACAGAATTTGCGCCCCACAGGATGTGCAACCACAGTTTTTTATTAATTTGATTTAAATATTTTTTTCTGTAAAAATGTTTTAATATTATTTTTATTTATGTGCGCAGCAGGATGTGCGCCGCAGGATGTGCGCCCCACATAATTTGCGCCCCACAGGATGTGCAACCACAGTTTTTTATTAATTTGATTTAAATATTTTTTTCTGTAAAAATGGTTTAATATTATTTTTATTTATGTGCGCAGCAGGATGTGCGCCCCACAGAATTTGCGCCCCACAGGATGTGCAAGCACAGTTTTTTTATTAATTTGATTTAAAAAAAAATAATTGTAAATTGTTTTTAATATTATTTTTATTTATGTGCGCAGCAGGATGTGCGCCGCAGGATGTGCGCCCCACATAATTTGCGCCCCACAGGATGTGCAAGCACAGTTTTTTTATTAATTTGATTTAAATATTTTTTTTTGTAAAAATGTTTTAATATTATTTTTATTTATGTGCGCAGCAGGATGTGTACCGCAGGATGTGCGCCCCACAGAATTTACGCCCCACAGGATGTGCAAGCACAGTTTTTTTATTAATTTGATTTAAAAAAAAAAAATGTAATTTGTTTTTAATATTATTTTTATTCATGTGCGCAGCAGGATGTGCCTCGCAGGATGTGCCCCTCACAGAATTTGCGCCCCACAGGATGTGCAAGCACAGTTTTTTTATTAATTTGATTTAAATATTTTTTTTTGTAAAAATGTTTTAATATTATTTTTATTTATGTGCGCAGCAGGATGCCCCACAGGATGAGCAAGCACAGTTTTTTTATTAATTTGATTTAAAAAAAAAAAATGTAATTTGTTTTTAATATTATTTTTATTCATGTGCGCAGCAGGATGTGCCTCGCAGGATGTGCCCCTCACAGAATTTGCGCCCCACAGGATGTGCAAGCACAGTTTTTTTATTAATTTGATTTAAATATTTTTTTTTGTAAAAATGTTTTAATATTATTTTTATTCATGTGCGCAGCAGGATGTGCGCCGCATGTTGTTTGCCCCACATAATTTGCGCCCCACAGGATGAGCAAGCACAGTTTTTTTATTAATTTGATTTAAAAAAAAAAAATGTAAATTGTTTTTAATATTATTTTTATTTATGTGCGCAGCAGGATGTGCGCCGCAGTCTGTGCGCCCCACATAATTTGCGCCCCACAGGATGTGCAACCACAGTTTTTTTATTAGTTATATTTAATTATTTTTTTTTGTAAAAATGTTTTAATATTATTTTTATTTATGTGCGCAGCAGGATGTGCGCCGCAGGATGTGCGCCCCACAGAATTTGCGCCCCACAGGATGTGCAAGGACAGTTTTTTTATTAATTTGATTTAAATATTTTTTTTGTAAAAATGTTTTAATATCATTTTTATTTATGTGCGCAGCAGGATGTGCACCGCAGAATGTGCGCCCCTCAGAATTTGTGCCCCACAGGATGTGCAAGCACAGTTTTTTTATTAATTTGATTTAAATATTTTTTTTTGTAAAAATGTTTTAATATTATTTTTATTCATGTGCGCAGCAGGATTTGCGCATCAGGATGTGCGCCCCACAGAATTTGCGCCCCACAGGATGTGCAAGGACAGTTTTTTTATTAATTTGATTTAAATATTTTTTTTGTAAAAATGTTTTAATATAATTTGTATTTATGTGCGCAGCAGGATGTGCGCCGCAGGATGTGCGCCCCACAGAATTTGCGCCCCACAGGATGTGCAAGCACATTTTTTTTATTAATTTGATTTAAAAAAAAAATTATAAATTTGTTTTAATTTAATTTTTATATATTTGCGCAGCAGGATGTGCGCCCCACATAATTTGCGCCCCACAGGATGTGCAAGCACAGTTTTTTTATTAATTTGATTTAAATATTTTTTTTTGTAAAAATGTTTTAATATTATTTTTATTTATGTGCGCAGCAGGATGTGCGCCGCAGGATGTGTGCCCCACAGAATTTGCGCCCCACAGGATGTGCAAGGACAATTTTTTTATTAATTTGATTTTTTTAAAAATATTGTAATTTGTTTTTAATATTGTTTTTATTTATGTGCGCAGCAGGATGTGCGCCACAGGATTTGCGCCCCACATAATTTGCGCCCCAAAGAATGTGCAAGCACAGTTTTTTTATTAATTTGATTTTAATATATTTTTTGTAAAAATGTTTTAATATTATTTTTATTTATGTGCACAGCAGGATGTGCGCCGCAGGATGTGCGCCCAACATAATTTGCACCCCACAGGATGTGCAAGCACAGTTTTTTTATTAATTTGATTTAAAAAAAACAAAATTGTAAATTTTTTTTAATTTTATTTTTATTTATTTGCGCAGCAGGATGTGCGCTGCAGGATGTGCGCCCCACAGAATTTGCGCCCCACAGGATGTGCAAGGACAGTTTTTTTATTAATTTGATTTAAATATTTTTTTGTAAAAATGTTTTAATATAATTTGTATTTATGTGCGCCGCAGGATGTGCGCCGCAGGATGTGCGCCCCACAGAATTTGCGCCCCACAGGATGTGCAAGGACAGTTTTTTTATTAATTTGATTTAAAAAAAAAATTGTAATTTGTTTTTAATATTATTTTTATTTATGTGCGCAGCAGGATGTGCGCCGCAGGATGTGCGCCCCACAGAATTTGCGCCCCACAGGATGTGCAAGGACAGTTTTTTTATTAATTTGATTTAAAAAAAAAAAATTGTAATTTGTTTTTAATATTATTTTTATTTATGTGCGCAGCAGGATGTGCGCCGCATGATGTGCGCCCCACATAATTTGCGCCCCACAGGATGAGCAAGCACAGTTATTTTATTAATTGTTTTAAATATTTTTTTTGTAAAGATGTTTTAATATTATTTTTATTTATGTGCGCAGCAGGATGTGCGCCGCATGATGTGCGTCCCACAGGATGTGCAAGCACAGTTTTTGTATTAATTTGATTTAAATACATTTTTTTGTAAAAATGTTTTAATATTATTTTTATTTATGTGCGCAACAGGATGTGCGCCGCAGGATGTGCGCCCCACAGAATTTGTACCCCACAGGATGTGCAAGGACAGTTTTTTTATTAATTTGATTTAAAAAAAAAAAAATTGTAATTTGTTTTTAATATTATTTTTATTTATGTGCGCAGCAGGATGTGCGCCGCATGATGTGTGCCCCACATAATTTGCGCCCCACAGGATGAGCAAGCACAGTTATTTTATTAATTGTTTTAAATATTTTTTTTGTAAAGATGTTTTAATATTATTTTTATTTATGTGCGCAGCAGGATGTGCGCCGCATGATGTGTGCCCCACAGGATGTGCAAGCACAGTTTTTGTATTAATTTGATTTAAATACATTTTTTTGTAAAAATGTTTTAATATTATTTTTATTTATGTGCGCAGCAGGATGTGCGCCGCAGGATGTGCGCCCCACAGAATTTGTACCCCACAGGATGTGCAAGCACAGTTTTTTTATTAATTTGATTTTAATATATTTTTTTGTAAAAATGTTTTAATATTATTTTTATTTATGTGCGCAGCAGGATGTGCGCCCCACATAATTTTCGCCCCACAGGATGTGCAAGCACAGTTTTTTTATTAATTTGATTTAAATATTTTTTTTTGTAAAAATGTTTTAATATTATTTTTATTTATGTGCGCAGCAGGATGTGTGCCGCAGGATGTGCGCCCCACAGAATTTGCGCCCCACAGGATGTGCAAGGACAGTTTTTTTATTAATTTGATTTAATTATTTTTTTTGTAAAAATGTTTTAATATAATTTGTATTTATGTGCGCAGCAGGATGTGTGCCGTAGGATGTGCGCCCCACAGGATGTGCAAGCACAGTTTTTTTATTAATTTGATTTTAATATATTTTTTTGTAAAAATGTTTTAATATTATTTTTATTTATGTGCGCAGCAGGATGTGCGCCGCATGATGTGCGCCCCACATAATTTTCGCCCCACAGGATGTGCAAGCACAGTTTTTTTATTAATTTGATTTAAAAAAAAAAAATTGTAAATTTGTTTCAATATTATTTTTATTTATGTGCGCAGCAGGATGTGTGCCGCAGGATGTGCGCCCCACAGAATTTGCGCCCCACAGGATGTGCAAGGACAGTTTTTTTATTAATTTGATTTAAAAAAAAAAAAATGTAATTTGTTTTTAATATTATTTTTATTCATGTGCGCAGCAGGATGTGCGCCCCACAGAATTTGCGCCCCACAGGATGTGCAAGGACAGTTTTTTTATTAATTTGATTTAAAAAAAAAAAAATGTAATTTGTTTTTAATATTATTTTTATTCATGTGCGCAGCAGGATGTGCGCCGCAGGATGTGCGCCCCACAGAATTTGCGCCCCACAGGATGTGCAAGGACAGTTTTTTTATTAATTTGATTTAAAAAAAAAAAAATGTAATTTGTTTTTAATATTATTTTTATTTATGTGCGCAGCAGGATGTGCGCAGCAGGATGTGCGCCGCAGGATGTGCGCCCCACAGAATTTGCGCTCCACAAAATTTGCGCCCCACAGGATGTGCAAGCAAGGTTTTTTATTAGTTATATTTAAATATTTTTTTTTGTAAAAATGTTTTAATATTATTTTTATTCATGTGCGCCCCACAGAATTTGCGCCCCACAGGATGTGCAAGGACAGTTTTTTTATTAATTTGATTTTAAAAAAAAATTGTAATTTGTTTTTAATATTATTTTTATTTATGTGCGCAGCAGGATGTGCGCCGCAGGATGTGCGCCCCACAGAATTTGCGCCCCACAGAATGTGCAAGCACAGTTTTTTTATTAATTTGATTTAAAAAATGTTTTTTTGTAAAAATATTTTAATATTATATTTAATTATGTGCGCAGCAGGATATGCGCCGCAGGATGTGCGCCCCACAGAATTTGCGCCCCACAGGATGTGCAAGGACAGATTTTTTATTAATTTGATTTAAATATTTTTTTTTGTAAAAATGTTTTAATATTATTTTTATTTATGTGCGCAGCAGGATGTGCGCCGCAGGATGTGCGCCCCACAGAATTTGCGCCCCACAGGATGTGCAAGCACAGTTTTTTTATTAATTTGATTTAAAAAAAAATAATTGTAAATTGTTTTTAATATTATTTTTATTTATGTTCGCAGAAGGATGTGCGCCGCAGGATGTGCGCCCCACAGAATTTGCGCCCCACAGGATGTGCAAGCACAGTTTTTTTATTAATTTGATTTAAAAAAAAAAAAAATTGTAAATTGTTTTTAATATTATTTTTATTAATGTGCGCAGCTGGATGTGCGCCCCACAGAATTTGCGTCCCACAGGATGTGCAAGCACAGTTTTTTTATAAGTTATATTTAAATATTTTTTTTTTGTAAAAATGTTTTAATATTATTTGTATTAATGTGCGCAGCTGGATGTGCGCCGCAGGATGTGCTTCCCACAGAATTTGCGCCCCACAGGATGTGCAAGCACAGTTTTTTTATTAATTTGATTTAAATATTTTTTTTTGTAAAAATGTTTTAATATTATTTTTATTTATGTGCGCAGCAGGATGTGCGCCGCAGGATGTGCGCCCCACAGAATTTGCGCCCCACAGGATGTGCAAGCACAGTTTTTTTATTAATTTGATTTAAATATTTTTTTTTGTAAAAATGTTTTAATATTATTTTCATTTATGTGCGCAGCAGGATGTGCGCCCCACAGGATGTGCAAGCACAGTTTTTTTATTAATTTGATTTAAATATTTTTTTTGTAAAAATGTTTTATTTTATTTTTATTTATGTGCGCAGCAGGATGTGCGCCGCAGGATGTGCGCCCCACAGAATTTGCGCCCCACAGGATGTGCAAGGACAGTTTTTTTTATTAATTTGATTTAAATATTTTTTTTGTAAAAATGTTTTAATATTATTTTTATTTATGTGCGCAGCAGGATGTGCGCCGCAGGATGTGCGCCCCACAGAATTTGCGCCCCACATAATTTGCGCCCCACAGGACGTGCAAGGACAGTTTTTTTATTAATTTGATTTAAAAAAAAAAATTGTAATTTGTTTTTAATATTATTTTTATTTATGTGTGCAGCAGGATGTGCGCCCCACAGAATTTGCGCCCCACAGGATGTGCAAGCACAGTTTTTTTATTAATTTGATTTAAATATTTTTTTTTGTAAAAATGTTTTAATATTATTTTTATTCATGTGCGCAGCAGGATTTGCGCCGCAGGATGTGCGCCCCACAGAATTTGCGCCCCACAGGATGTGCAAGGACAGTTTTTTTATTAATTTGATTTAAATATTTTTTTTGTAAAAATGTTTTAATATTTTTTTTTGTAAAAATGTTTTAATATTATTTTTATTTATGTGCGCAGCAGGATGTGCGCCGCAGGATGTGCGCCCAACAGAATTTGCGCCCCACAGGATGTGCAAGGACAGTTTTTTTATTAATTTGATTTAAATATTTTTTTGTAAAAATGTTTTAATATTATTTTTATTTATGTGCGCAGCAGGATGTGCGCCGCAGGATGTGCGCCCCACAGAATTTGCGCCCCACAGGATGTGCAAGGACAGTTTTTTTATTAATTTGATTTAAAAAAAAAATTGTAATTTGTTTTTAATATTATTTTTATTCATGTGCGCAGCAGGATGTGCGCCGCAGGATGTGCGCCCCACATAATTTGTGCCCCACAGGATGTGCAAGCACAGTTTTTTTATTAATTTGATTTAAATATTTTTTTTTGTAAAAATGTTTTAATATTATTTTTATTTATTTGCACAGCAGGATGTGCGCCCCACATAATTTTTGCCCCACAGGATGTGCAAGCACAGTTTTTTTATTAGTTATATTTAAATATTTTTTTTTTGTAATAATGATTTAATATTATTTTTATTTATGTGCGCAGCAGGATGTGCGCCGCAGGATGTGCGCCCCACAGAATTTGCGCCCACAGGATGTGCAAGCACAGTTTTTTATTAATTTGATTTAAAAAAATTTTTTTGTAAAAATGTTTTAATATTATTTTGATTCATGTGCGCAGCAGGATGTGCGCCCCACAGAATTTGCGCCCCACAGGATGTGCAAGCAAAGTTTTTTTATTAATTTGATTTAAAAAAAAAAAATTGTAAATTTTTTTTAATATTATTTTTATTTATGTGCGCAGCAGGATGTGCGCCGCAGGATGTGCGCCCCACATAATTTGCGCCCCACAGGATGTGCAAGCACAGTTTTTTTATTAATTTGATTTAAATATTTTTTTTTGTAAAAATGTTTTAATATTATTTTTGTTTATGTGCGCAGCAGGATGTGCGCCGCAGGATGTGCGCCCCACAGAATTTGCGCCCCACAGGATGTGCAAGCACAGTTTTTCTATTAATTTGATTTAAATATTTTTTTTTGTAAAAATGTTTTAATATTATTTTTATTTATCTGCGCAGCAGGATGTGCGCCGCAGGATGTGCGCCCCACAGAATTTGCGCCCCACAGGATGTGCAAGCACAGTTTTTTTATTAATTTGATTTAAAAAAAAAAAATTGTAAATTGTTTTTAATATTATTTTTATTTATGTGCGCAGCAGGATGTGCGCCCCACATAATTTGCGCCCCACAGGATGTGCAAGCACAGTTTTTTTATTAATTTGATTTAAATATTTTTTTTTGTAAAAATGTTTTAATATTATTTTTATTTATGTGCGCAGCAGGATGTGCGCCCCACAGAATTTGCGCCCCACAGGATGTGCAAGGACAGTTTTTTTATTAATTTGATTTTTAAAAAAAAATTGTAATTTGTTTTTAATATTATTTTTATTTATGTGCGCAGCAGGATGTGCGCCGCAGGATGTGCGCCCCACAGAATTTGCGCCCCACAGGATGTGCAAGCACAGTTTTTTTATTAATTTGATTTAAAAAAAACAACTTGTAAATTTGTTTCAATATTATTTTTATTTATGTGCGCAGCAGGATGTGCGCCGCAGGATGTGCGCCACAGGATGTGCGCCCCACAGAATTTGCGCCCCACAGGATGTGCAAGCACAGTTTTTTTATTAATTTGATTTAAAAAAAACAACTTGTAAATTTGTTTCAATATTATTTTTATTTATGTGAACCGCAGGATTTGCGCCCCACAGAATTTGCGCCCCACAGAATGTGCAAGCACAGTTTTTTTATTAATTTGATATTAATATATTTTTTTGTAAAAATGTTTTAATATTATTTTTATTTATGTGTGCAGCAGGATGTGCGCCCCAAAGAATTTGCGCCCCACAGGATGTGCAAGCACAGTTTTTTTATTAATTTGATTTAAATATTTTTTTTTGTAAAAATGTTTTAATATTATTTTTATTTATGTGCGCAGCAGGATATGCGCCGCAGGATGTGCGCCCCACATAATTTGCGCCCCACAGGATGTTCAAGCACAGTTTTTTTAATAATGTGATTTAAATATTTTTTTTTGTAAAAATGTTTTAATATTATTTTTATTTATGTGCGCAGCAGGATGTGCGCCGCAGGATGTGCGCCACAGGATGTGCGCCCCACAGAATTTGCGCCCCACAGGATGTGCAAGGACAGTTTTTTTATTAATTTGATTTAAAAAAAAAAATTGTAATTTGTTTTTAATATTATTTTTATTTATATGCACAGGAGGATGTACGCTGCAGGATGTGCGCCCCACAGGATGTGCAAGCACAGTTTATTTATTAATTTGATTTTTTTTTTTTTTTTGTAAAAATGTTTTAATATTATTTTTATTCATGTGCGCAGCAGGAAGTGCGCCGCAGGATGTGCAAGAACAGTTTTTTTATTAATTTGATTAAAAAAAAAAAAAATTGTAAATTTGTTTTAATATTATTTTTATTAATGTGCGCAGCTGGATGTGCGCCGCAGGATGTGCGCCCCACAGAATTTGCGCCCCACAGGATGTGCAAGCACAGTTTTTTTATTAATTTGATTTAAATATTTTTTTTTTGTAAAAATGTTTTAATATTATTTTTATTCATGTGCGCAGCAGGATTTCCGCAGCAGGATGTGCGCCCCACAGAATTTGCGCCCCACAGGATGTGCAAGGACAGTTTTTTTATTAATTTGATTTAAAAAAAAAAATTGTAATTTGTTTTTAATATTATTTTTATTTATGTGCGCAGCAGGATGTGAACCGCAGGATTTGCGCCCCACAGAATTTGCGCCCCACAGAATGTGCAAGCACAGTTTTTTTATTAATTTGATATTAATATATTTTTTTGTAAAAATGTTTTAATATTATTTTTATTTATGTGTGCAGCAGGATGTGCGCCCCAAAGAATTTGCGCCCCACAGGATGTGCAAGCACAGTTTTTTTATTAATTTGATTTAAATATTTTTTTTTGTAAAAATGTTTTAATATTATTTTTATTTATGTGCGCAGCAGGATATGCGCCGCAGGATGTGCTCCCCACATAATTTGCGCCCCACAGGATGTTCAAGCACAGTTTTTTTAATAATGTGATTTAAATATTTTTTTTTGTAAAAATGTTTTAATATTATTTTTATTTATGTGCACAGCAGGATGTGCGCCGCAGGATGTGCGCCCCTCAGAATTTGCGCCCCACAGGATGTGCAAGCACAGTTTTTTTATTAATCTGATTTAAAAAAAAAATTGTAATTTGTTTTTAATATTATTTTTATTTATGTGCGCAGCAGTATGTGCGCCGCAGGATGTGCGCCCCACAGAATTTGCGCCCCACAGGATGTGCAAGCACAGTTTTTTTATTAATTTGATTTAAAAAAAATTTTTTTATTTGTTTTTAATATTATTTTTATTAATGTGTGCAGCTCGATGTGCGCCGCAGGATGTGCGCCCCACAGAATTGGCGCCCCACAGGATGTGCAAGCACCGTTTTTTTATTAATTTGATTTAAATATTTTTTTTTGTAAAAATGTTTTGATATTATTTTTATTAATGTGCGCAGCTGGATGTGCGCCGCAGGATATGCGCCCCACATAATTTGCGCCTCACAGGATGTGCAAGCACAGTTTTTTTATTAATTTGATTTAAAAAAAACAACTTGTAAATTTGTTTCAATATTATTTTTATTTATGTGCGCAGCAGGATGTGCGCCGCAGGATGTGCGCCACAGGATGTGCACCCCACAGAATTTGCGCCCCACAGGATGTGCAAGCACAGTTTTTTTATTAATTTGATTTAAAAAAAAAAATTGTAATTTGTTTTTAATATTATTTTTATTTATATGCGCAGGAGGATGTGCGATGCAGGATGTGCGCCCCACAGGATGTGCAAGCACAGTTTATTTATTAATTTGATTTTTTTTTTTTTTTTGTAAAAATGTTTTAATATTATTTTTATTCATGTGCGCAGCAGGAAGTGCGCCGCAGGATGTGCAAGAACAGTTTTTTTATTAATTTGATTAAAAAAAAAAAAAATTGTAAATTTGTTTTAATATTATTTTTATTCATGTGCGCAGCAGGATTTCCGCCGCAGGATGTGCGCCCCACAGAATTTGCGCCCCACAGAATGTGCAAGCACAGTTTTTTTATTAATTTGATATTAATATATTTTTTTGTAAAAATGTTTTAATATTATTTTTATTTATGTGCGCAGCAGGATGTGCGCCCCAAAGAATTTGCGCCCCACAGGATGTGCAAGCACAGTTTTTTTATTAATTTGATTTAAATATTTTTTTTTGTAAAAATGTTTTAATATTATTTTTATTTATGTGCGCAGCAGGATATGCGCCGCAGGATGTGCGCCCCACATAATTTGCGCCCCACAGGATGTTCAAGCACAGTTTTTTTAATAATGTGATTTAAATATTTTTTTTTGTAAAAATGTTTTAATATTATTTTGATTTATGTGCGCAGCAGGATGTGCACTGTTGGATGTGCGCCCCACATAATTTGCGCCCCACAGGATGTGCAAGCACAGTTTTTTTATTAATCTGATTTAAAAAAAAAATTGTAATTTGTTTTTAATATTATTTTTATTTATGTGCGCAGCAGGATGTGCGCCGCAGGATGTGCGCCCCACAGAATTTGCGCCCCACAGGATGTGCAAGCACAGTTTTTTTATTAATTTGATTTAAATATTTTTTTTTGTAAAAATGTTTTAATATTATTTTGATTTATGTGCGCAGCAGGATATGCGCCGCAGGATGTGCGCCCCACATAATTTGCGCCCCACAGGATGTTCAAGCACAGTTTTTTTAATAATGTGATTTAAATATTTTTTTTTGTAAAAATGTTTTAATATTATTTTGATTTATGTGCGCAGCAGGATGTGCACTGTTGGATGTGCGCCCCACATAATTTGCGCCCCACAGGATGTGCAAGCACAGTTTTTTTATTAATCTGATTTAAAAAAAAAATTGTAATTTGTTTTTAATATTATTTTTATTTATGTGCGCAGCAGGATGTGCGCCGCAGGATGTGCGCCCCACAGAATTTGCGCCCCACAGGATGTGCAAGCACCGTTTTTTTATTAATTTGATTTAAATATTTTTTTTTGTAAAAATGTTTTGATATTATTTTTATTAATGTGCGCAGCTGGATGTGCGCCGCAGGATATGCGCCCCACATAATTTGCGCCTCACAGGATGTGCAAGCACAGTTTTTTTATTAATTTGATTTAAAAAAAACAACTTGTAAATTTGTTTCAATATTATTTTTATTTATGTGCGCAGCAGGATGTGCGCCGCAGGATGTGCGCCACAGGATGTGCGCCCCACAGAATTTGCGCCCCACAGGATGTGCAAGCACAGTTTTTTTATTAATTTGATTTAAAAAAAAAAATTGTAATTTGTTTTTAATATTATTTTTATTTATATGCGCAGGAGGATGTGCGATGCAGGATGTGCGCCCCACAGGATGTGCAAGCACAGTTTATTTATTAATTTGATTTTTTTTTTTTTTTTGTAAAAATGTTTTAATATTATTTTTATTCATGTGCGCAGCAGGATTTCCGCCGCAGGATGTGCGCCCCACAGAATTTGCGCCCCACAGGATGTGCAAGGACAGTTTTTTTATTAATTTGATTTAAAAAAAAAAATTGTAATTTGTTTTTAATATTATTTTTATTTATGTGCGCAGCAGGATGTGAACCGCAGGATTTGCGCCCCACAGAATTTGCGCCCCACAGAATGTGCAAGCACAGTTTTTTTATTAATTTGATATTAATATATTTTTTTGTAAAAATGTTTTAATATTATTTTTATTTATGTGCGCAGCAGGATGTGCGCCCCAAAGAATTTGCGCCCCACAGGATGTGCAAGCACAGTTTTTTTATTAATTTGATTTAAATATTTTTTTTTGTAAAAATGTTTTAATATTATTTTTATTTATGTGCGCAGCAGGATATGCGCCGCAGGATGTGCGCCCCACATAATTTGCGCCCCACAGGATGTTCAAGCACAGTTTTTTTAATAATGTGATTTAAATATTTTTTTTTGTAAAAATGTTTTAATATTATTTTTATTTATGTGCGCAGCAGGATGTGCGCCGCAGGATTTGCGCCCCACAGAATTTGCGCCCCACAGGATGTGCAAGCACAGTTTTTTTATTAATTTGATTTAAATATTTTTTTTTGTAAAAATGTTTTAATGTTATTTTGATTTATGTGCACAGCAGGATGTGCGCCCCACAGAATTTGCGCCCCACAGGATGTGCAAGCACAGTTTTTTTATTAATTTGATTTAAATATTTTTTTTTGTAAAAATGTTTTAATATTATTTTGATTTATGTGCGCAGCAGGATGTGCACTGTTGGATGTGCGCCCCACATAATTTGCGCCCCACAGGATGTGCAAGCACAGTTTTTTTATTAATCTGATTTAAAAAAAAAATTGTAATTTGTTTTTAATATTATTTTTATTTATGTGCGCAGCAGGATGTGCGCCGCAGGATGTGCGCCCCACAGAATTTGCGCCCCACAGAATGTGCAAGCACAGTTTTTTTATTAATTTGATTTAAAAAAAAAAAAAATTGTAAATTGTTTTTAATATTATTTTTATTAATGTGCGCAGCTGGATGTGCGCCCCACAGAATTTGCGCCCCACAGGATGTGCAAGCACAGTTTTTCTATTAATTTGATTTAAATATTTTTTTTGTAAAAATGTTTTAATATTATTTTTATTTATGTGCGCAGCAGGATGTGCGCCGCAGGATGTGCGCCCCACAGAATTTGCTCCCCACAGGATGTGCAAGGACAGTTTTATTATTAATTTGATTTTTTTAAAAAAATTGTAATTTGTTTTTAATATTATTTTTATTTATATGCACAGCAGGATGTGCGCCGCAGGATGTGCGCCCCACAGAATTTGCGCCCCACAGGATGTGCAAGCACAGTTTTTCTATTAATTTGATTTAAATATTTTTTTTTGTAAAAATGTTTTAATATTATTTTTATTTATGTGCACAGCAGGATGTGCGCGGCAGGATGTGCGCCCCACAGAATTTGCGCCCCACAGGATGTGCAAGCACAGTTTTTTTATTAATTTAATTTAAATATTTTTTTTTTGTAAAAATGTTTTAATATCATTTTAATTGATGTGCGCCGTAGGATGTGCGCCCCACAGGATGTGCAAGGAGTTTTTTTATTAATTTGTTTTAAAAAAAAAAATTGTAATTTGTTTTTAATATTATTTTTATTTATGTGCGCAGCAGGATGTGCGCCGCAGGATGTGCGCCCCACAGGATGTGCAAGGACAGTTTTTTTATTAATTTGATTTAAAAAAAAAAAATTGTAATTTGTTTTTAACATTATTTTTATTTATGTGCGCAGCAGGATGTGCGCCGCAGGATGTGCGCCCCACAGGATGTGCAAGCAAAGTTTTTTTATTAATTTGATTTAAATATATTTTTTTGTAAAAATGTTTTAATATTACTTTTATTCATGTGCGCAGCAGGATGTGCGCCACAGGATGTGCGCCCCACAGAATTTGCGCCCCACAGGATGTGCAAGCACAGTTTTTTTATTAATTTGATTTAAATATTTTTTTTGTAAAAATGTTTTATTATTATTATTATTTATGTGCGCAGCAGGATGTGCGCCGCAGGATGTGCGCCCCACAGAATTTACGCCCCACAGAATTTACGTCCCACAGGATGTGCAAGCACAGTTTTTTTATTAATTTGATTTAAATATTTTTTTTGTAAAAATGTTTTATTATTATTCTTATTAATGTGCGCAGCTGGATGTGCGCCGCGGGATGTGCGCCGCAGGATGTGCGCCCCACAGGATGTGCAAGGACAGTTTTTTTATTAATTTGATTTAAAAAAAAAAAATTGTAATTTGTTTTTAATATTATTTTTATTTATGTGCGCAGCAGGATGTGCGCCGCAGGATGTGCGCCCCACAGAATTTGCGCCCCACAGGATGTGCAAGCACAGTTTTTTTATTAATTTGATTTAAATATTTTTTTTTGTAAAAATGTTTTAATATTATTTTCATTTATGTGCGCAGCAGGATGTGCGCCGCAGGATGTGCGCCCCACAGAATTTGCACCCCACAGGATGTGCAAGCACAGTTTTTTTATTAATTTGATTTAAATATATTTTTTTGTAAAAATATTTTAATATTATTTTTATTCATGTGCGCAGCAGGATGTGCGCCGCAGGATGTGCGCCCAACAGAATTTGCGCCCCACAGGATGTGCAAGCACAGTTTTTTTATTAATTTGATTTAAAAAAAAAATTGTAATTTGTTTTTAATATTATTTTTATTTATGTGCGCAGCAGGATGTGCGCCGCAGGATGTGCGCCCCACAGAATTTGCGCCCCACAGGATGTGCAAGCACAGTTTTTTTATTAATTTGATTTAAATATTTTTTTTGTAAAAATGTTTTAATATTATTTTCATTCATGTGCGCAGCAGGATGTGCGCCGCAGGATGTGCGCCCCACAGAATTTGCGCCCCACAGGATGTGCAAGCACAGTTTTTTTATTAATGTGATTTAAAAAAAAAATTGTAATTTGTTTTTAATATTATTTTTATTTATGTGCGCAGCAGGATGTGCGCCCCACAGAATTTGCGCTCCACAGAATGTGCAAGCCCAGTTTTTTTATTAATTTGATTTAAATATTTTTTTTTGAAAAAAATGTTTTAATATTATTCTTATTTATGTGCGCAGCAGGATGTGTGCTGCAGGATGTGCGCCCCACAGAATTTGTCCCCCACAGGATGTGCAAGCACATTTTTTTTATTAATTTGATTTAAATATTTTTTTTTGTAAAAATGTTTTAATATTATTTTTATTCATGTGTGCAGCAGGATGTGCGCCGCAGGATGTGCGCCCCACAGAATTTGCGCCCCACAGAATTTGCGCCCCACAGGATGTGCAAGCACAGTTTTTTTATTAATTTGATTTAAATATTTTTTTTTGTAAAAATGTTTTAATATTATTTTTATTTATGTGCGCAGCAGGATGTGCGCCGCAGGATGTGCGCCCCACAGAATTTGCGCCCCACAGGATGTGCAAGGACAGTTTTTTTAATTAATTTAATTTAAAAAAAAAAATTGTAATTTGTTTTTATTATTTTTATTTATGTGCGCAGCAGGATGTGCACCGCAGGATGTGCGCCCCAAATAATTTGCGCCCCACAGGATGTGCAAGCACAGTTTTTTTATAAATTTGATTTAAATATTTTTTTTTGTAAAAATGTTTTAATATTATTTTTATTTATGTGCGCAGCAGGATGTGCGCCGCAGGATGTGCGCCCCACAGGATGTGCAAGGACAGTTTTTTTATTAATTTGATTTAAAAAAAAAAATTGTAATTTGTTTTTAATATTATTTGTATTTATGTGCGCAGCAGGATGTGCGCCGCAGGATGTGCGCACCACAGAATTTGCGCCCCACAGGATGTGCAAGCACAGTTTTTTTATTAATTTGATTTAAATATTTTTTTTTGTAAAAATGTTTTAATATTATTTTCATTTATGTGCGCAGCAGGATGTGCGCCCCACAGGATGTGCAAGGACAGTTTTTTTATTAATTTGATTTAAAACAAATTTTTTGTAAAAATGTTTTAATATTATTTTGATTTATGTGCGCAGCAGGATGTGCGCCGCAGGATGTGCGCCCCACAGAATTTGCGCCCCACAGGATGTGCAAGCACAGTTTTTTTATTAATTTGATTTAAAAAAAAATTTTTGTAAAAATGTTTTAATATTATTTTGATTTATGTGCGCAGCAGGATGTGCGCCGCAGGATGTGCGCCCCAAAAAATTTGCGCCCCACAGGATGTGCAAGCACAGTTTTTTTATAAATTTGATTTAAATATTTTTTTTTGTAAAAATGTTTTAATATTATTTTTATTTATGTGCGCAGCAGGATGTGCGCCGCAGGATGTGCGCCCCACATAATTTGCGCCCCACAGGATGTGCAAGCACATTTTTTTATCAATTTGATTTAAATATTTTTTTTTGTAAAAATGTTTTAATATTATTTTTATTTATGTGCGCAGCAGGATGTGTGCCGCAGGATGTGCGCCCCACAGAATTTGCGCCCCACAGGATGTGCAAGGACAGTTTTTTTTATTAATTTGATTTAAATATTTTTTTTTTAAAATGTTTTAATATTATTTTTATTTATGTGCGCAGCAGGATGTGCGCCGCAGGATGAGCGCCCCACATAATTTGTGCCCCACAGGATGTGCAAGCACAGTTTTTTTATTAATTTGATTTAAATATTTTTTTTTGTAAAAATGATTTAATATTATTTTTATTTATGTGCACAGCAGGATGTGCGCCCCACAGAATTTGCGCCCCACAGGATGTGCAAGCACAGTTTTTTTATTAATTTGATTTACAAAAAAAAAAATTGTAAATTGTTTTTAATATTATTTTTATTAATGTGCGCAGCAGGATGTGCGCCGCAGGATGTGCGCCGCAGGATGTGCGCCCCACAGAATTTGCACCCCACAGGATGTGCAAGGACAGTTTTTTTATTAATTTGATTTAAATATTTTTTTTGTAAAAATGTTTTAATATTATTTTTATTTATGTGCGCAGCAGGATGTGCGCCGCAGGATGTGCGCCCCACATAATTTGCGCCCCACAGGATGTTCAAGCACAGTTTTTTTAATAATTTGATTTAAATATTTTTTTTTGTAAAAATGTTTTAATATTATTTTTATCTATGTGCGCAGCAGGATGTGCGCCGCAGGATGTGCGCCCCACAGAATTTGCGCCCCACAGGATGTGCAAGCACAGTTTTTTTATTAATTTGATTTAAAAAAAAAAAAAATTGTAAATTGTTTTTAATATTATTTTTATTAATGTGCGCAGCTGGATGTGCGCCCCAAAGAATTTGCGTCCCACAGGATGTGCAAGCACAGTTTTTTTATAAGTTATATTTAAATATTTTTTTTTTGTAAAAATGTTTTAATATTATTTGTATTAATGTGCGCAGCTGAATGTGCGCCGCAGGATGTGCTTCCCACAGAATTTGCGCCCCACAGGATGTGCAAGCACATTTTTTTTATTAATTTGATTTAAAAAAAAAATTGTAATTTGTTTTTAATATTATTTTTATTTATGTGCGCAGCAGGATGTGCGCCGCACAGAATTTGTGCCCCACAGGATGTGCAAGCACAGTTTTTTTATTAATTTGATTTAAAAAAAAAAAATTGTAAATTGTTTTTAATATTATTTTTATTCATGTGCGCAGCAGGATGTGCGCCACAGGATGTGCGCCCCACAGAATTTGCGCCCCACAGGATGTGCAAGCACAGTTTTTTTATTAATTTGATTTAAATATTTTTTTTTGTAAAAATGTTTTAATATTATTTTCATTTATGTGCGCAGCAGGATGTGCGCCCCACAGGATGTGCAAGGACAGTTTTTTTATTAATTTGATTTAAAACAAATTTTTTGTAAAAATGTTTTAATATTATTTTGATTTATGTGCGCAGCAGGATGTGCGCCGCAGGATGTGCGCCCCACAGAATTTGCGCCCCACAGGATGTGCAAGCACAGTTTTTTTATTAATTTGATTTAAAAAAAAATTTTTGTAAAAATGTTTTAATATTATTTTGATTTATGTGCGCAGCAGGATGTGCGCCGCAGGATGTGCGCCCCAAATAATTTGCGCCCCACAGGATGTGCAAGCACAGTTTTTTTATAAATTTGATTTAAATATTTTTTTTTGTAAAAATGTTTTAATATTATTTTTATTTATGTGCGCAGCAGGATGTGTGCCGCAGGATGTGCGCCCCACAGAATTTGCGCCCCACAGGATGTGCAAGGACAGTTTTTTTTATTAATTTGATTTAAATATTTTTTTTTTAAAATGTTTTAATATTATTTTTATTTATGTGCGCAGCAGGATGTGCGCCGCAGGATGAGCGCCCCACATAATTTGTGCCCCACAGGATGTGCAAGCACAGTTTTTTTATTAATTTGATTTAAATATTTTTTTTTGTAAAAATGATTTAATATTATTTTTATTTATGTGCACAGCAGGATGTGCGCCCCACAGAATTTGCGCCCCACAGGATGTGCAAGCACAGTTTTTTTATTAATTTGATTTACAAAAAAAAAAATTGTAAATTGTTTTTAATATTATTTTTATTAATGTGCGCAGCAGGATGTGCGCCGCAGGATGTGCGCCGCAGGATGTGCGCCCCACAGAATTTGCACCCCACAGGATGTGCAAGGACAGTTTTTTTATTAATTTGATTTAAATATTTTTTTTGTAAAAATGTTTTAATATTATTTTTATTTATGTGCGCAGCAGGATGTGCGCCGCAGGATGTGCGCCCCACATAATTTGCGCCCCACAGGATGTTCAAGCACAGTTTTTTTAATAATTTGATTTAAATATTTTTTTTTGTAAAAATGTTTTAATATTATTTTTATTTATGTGCGCAGCAGGATGTGCGCCGCAGGATGTTCGCCCCACAGAATTTGCGCCCCACAGGATGTGCAAGCACAGTTTTTTTATTAATTTGATTTAAAAAAAAAAAAAATTGTAAATTGTTTTTAATATTATTTTTATTAATGTGCGCAGCTGGATGTGCGCCCCAAAGAATTTGCGTCCCACAGGATGTGCAAGCACAGTTTTTTTATAAGTTATATTTAAATATTTTTTTTTTGTAAAAATGTTTTAATATTATTTGTATTAATGTGCGCAGCTGAATGTGCGCCGCAGGATGTGCTTCCCACAGAATTTGCGCCCCACAGGATGTGCAAGCACATTTTTTTTATTAATTTGATTTAAAAAAAAAATTGTAATTTGTTTTTAATATTATTTTTATTTATGTGCGCAGCAGGATGTGCGCCGCACAGAATTTGTGCCCCACAGGATGTGCAAGCACAGTTTTTTTATTAATTTGATTTAAAAAAAAAAAATTGTAAATTGTTTTTAATATTATTTTTATTTATGTGCGCAGCAGGATGTGCGCCACAGGATGTGCGCCCCACAGAATTTGCGCCCCACAGGATGTGCAAGCACAGTTTTTTTATTAATTTGATTTAAATATTTTTTTTTGTAAAAATGTTTTAATATTATTTTCATTTATGTGCGCAGCAGGATGTGCGCCCCACAGGATGTGCAAGGACAGTTTTTTTATTAATTTGATTTAAAACAAATTTTTTGTAAAAATGTTTTAATATTATTTTGATTTATGTGCGCAGCAGGATGTGCGCCGCAGGATGTGCGCCCCACAGAATTTGCGCCCCACAGGATGTGCAAGCACAGTTTTTTTATTAATTTGATTTAAAAAAAATTTTTTGTAAAAATGTTTTAATATTATTTTGATTTATGTGCGCAGCAGGATGTGCGCCGCAGGATGTGCGCCCCAAATAATTTGCGCCCCACAGGATGTGCAAGCACAGTTTTTTTATAAATTTGATTTAAATATTTTTTTTTGTAAAAATGTTTTAATATTATTTTTATTTATGTGCGCAGCAGGATGTGCGCCGCAGGATGTGCGCCCCACATAATTTGCGCCCCACAGGATGTGCAAGCACATTTTTTTATCAATTTGATTTAAATATTTTTTTTTGTAAAAATGTTTTAATATTATTTTTATTTATGTGCGCAGCAGGATGTGTGCCGCAGGATGTGCGCCCCACAGAATTTGCGCCCCACAGGATGTGCAAGGACAGTTTTTTTTATTAATTTGATTTAAATATTTTTTTTTTAAAATGTTTTAATATTATTTTTATTTATGTGCGCAGCAGGATGTGCGCCGCAGGATGAGCGCCCCACATAATTTGTGCCCCACAGGATGTGCAAGCACAGTTTTTTTATTAATTTGATTTAAATATTTTTTTTTGTAAAAATGATTTAATATTATTTTTATTTATGTGCACAGCAGGATGTGCGCCCCACAGAATTTGCGCCCCACAGGATGTGCAAGCACAGTTTTTTTATTAATTTGATTTACAAAAAAAAAAATTGTAAATTGTTTTTAATATTATTTTTATTAATGTGCGCAGCAGGATGTGCGCCGCAGGATGTGCGCCGCAGGATGTGCGCCCCACAGAATTTGCACCCCACAGGATGTGCAAGGACAGTTTTTTTATTAATTTGATTTAAATATTTTTTTTGTAAAAATGTTTTAATATTATTTTTATTTATGTGCGCAGCAGGATGTGCGCCGCAGGATGTGCGCCCCACATAATTTGCGCCCCACAGGATGTTCAAGCACAGTTTTTTTAATAAATTGATTTAAATATTTTTTTTTGTAAAAATGTTTTAATATTATTTTTATTTATGTGCGCAGCAGGATGTGCGCCGCAGGATGTGCGCCCCACAGAATTTGCGCCCCACAGGATGTGCAAGCACAGTTTTTTTATTAATTTGATTTAAAAAAAAAAAAAATTGTAAATTGTTTTTAATATTATTTTTATTAATGTGCGCAGCTGGATGTGCGCCCCAAAGAATTTGCGTCCCACAGGATGTGCAAGCACAGTTTTTTTATAAGTTATATTTAAATATTTTTTTTTTGTAAAAATGTTTTAATATTATTTGTATTAATGTGCGCAGCTGAATGTGCGCCGCAGGATGTGCTTCCCACAGAATTTGCGCCCCACAGGATGTGCAAGCACATTTTTTTTATTAATTTGATTTAAAAAAAAAATTGTAATTTGTTTTTAATATTATTTTTATTTATGTGCGCAGCAGGATGTGCGCCGCACAGAATTTGTGCCCCACAGGATGTGCAAGCACAGTTTTTTTATTAATTTGATTTAAAAAAAAAAAATTGTAAATTGTTTTTAATATTATTTTTATTTATGTGCGCAGCAGGATGTGCGCCACAGGATGTGCGCCCCACAGAATTTGCGCCCCACAGGATGTGCAAGCACAGTTTTTTTATTAATTTGATTTAAATATTTTTTTTTGTAAAAATGTTTTATTTTATTTTTATTTATGTGCGCAGCAGGATGTGCGCCGCAGGATGTGCGCCCCACAGAATTTGCGCCCCACAGGATGTGCAAGGACAGTTTTTTTTATTAATTTGATTTAAATATTTTTTTTGTAAAAATGTTTTAATATTATTTTTATTTATGTGCGCAGCAGGATGTGCGCCGCAGGATGTGCGCCCCACAGAATTTGCGCCCCACAGGATGTGCAAGCACAGTTTTTTTATTAATTTGATTTAAATATTTTTTTTGTAAAAATGTTTTATTTTATTTTTATTTATGTGCGCAGCAGGATGTGCGCCCCACAGAATTTGCGCCCCACAGGATGTGCAAGGACAGTTTTTTTTATTAATTTGATTTAAATATTTTTTTTTAAAAATGTTTTAATATTATTTTTATTTATGTGCGCAGCAGGATGTGCGCCCCACAGAATTTGCGCCCCACAGGATGTGCAAGCACAGTTTTTTTATTAATTTGATTTACAAAAAAAAAAATTGTAAATTGTTTTTAATATTATTTTTATTTATGTGCGCAGCAGGATGTGTGCCGCAGGATGTGCGCCCCACAGAATTTGCGCCCCACAGGATGTGCAAGGACAGTTTTTTTTATTAATTTGATTTAAATATTTTTTTTTTTAAATGTTTTAATATTATTTTTATTTATGTGCGCAGCAGGATGTGCGCCCCACAGAATTTGCGCCCCACAGGATGTGCAAGCACAGTTTTTTTATTAATTTGATTTACAAAAAAAAAAATTGTAAATTGTTTTTAATATTATTTTTATTAATGTGCGCAGCAGGATGTGCGCCGCAGGATGTGCGCCGCAGGATGTGCGCCCCACAGAATTTGCGCCCCACAGGATGTGCAAGCACAGTTTTTTTATTAATTTGATTTAAATATTTTTTTTTGTAAAAATGTTTTAATATTATTTGTATTAATGTGCGCAGCTGGATGTGCGCCGCAGGACGTGCTTCCCACAGAATTTGCGCCCCACAGGATGTGCAAGCACAGTTTTTTTATTAATTTGATTTAAATATTTTTTTTTGTAAAAATGTTTTAATATTATTTTTATTTATGTGCGCAGCAGGATGTGCGCCGCAGGATGTGCGCCCAACAGAATTTGCGCCCCACAGGATGTGCAAGGACAGTTTTTTTATTAATTTGATTTAAATATTTTTTTTGTAAAAATGTTTTAATATTATTTTTATTTATGTGCGCAGCAGGATGTGCGCCGCAGGATGTGCGCCCCACAGAATTTGCGCCCCACAGGATGTGCAAGGACAGTTTTTTTATTAATTTGATTTAAAAAAAAAATTGTAATTTGTTTTTAATATTATTTTTATTCATGTGCGCAGCAGGATGTGCGCCGCAGGATGTGCGCCCCACATAATTTGTGCCCCACAGGATGTGCAAGCACAGTTTTTTTATTAATTTGATTTAAATATTTTTTTTTGTAAAAATGTTTTAATATTATTTTTATTTATTTGCACAGCAGGATGTGCGCCCCACATAATTTTTGCCCCACAGGATGTGCAAGCACAGTTTTTTTATTAGTTATATTTAAATATTTTTTTTTTGTAATAATGTTTTAATATTATTTTTATTTATGTGCGCAGCAGGATGTGCGCCGCAGGATGTGCGCCCCACAGAATTTGCGCCCCACATAATTTGCGCCCCACAGGATGTGCAAGGACAGTTTTTTTATTAATTTGATTTAAAAAAAAAATTGTAATTTGTTTTTAATATTATTTTTATTTATGTGCGCAGCAGGATGTGCACCGCAGGATGTGCGCCCCACAGAATTTGCGCCCCACAGGATGTGCAAGCACAGTTTTTTTATTAATTTGATTTAAATATTTTTTTTTGTAAAAATGTTTTATTTTATTTTTATTTATGTGCGCAGCAGGATGTGCGCCGCAGGATGTGCGCCCCACAGAATTTGCGCCCCACAGGATGTGTAAGCACAGTTTTTTTATTAATTTGATTTTTAAAAAAAAATTGTAATTTGTTTTTAATATTATTTTTATTTATGTGCGCAGCAGGATGTGCGCCGCAGCATGTGCGCCCCACAGAATTTGCGCCCCACAGGATGTGCAAGCACAGTTTTTTTATTAATTTGATTTAAATATTTTTTTTTGTAAAAATGTTTTAATATTATTTTTATTTATGTGCGCAGCAGGATGTGCGCCGCAGGATGTGCGCCCCACAGAATTTGCGCCCCACAGGATGTGCAAAGACAGTTTTTTTATTAATTTGATTTAAAAAAAAAAATTGTAATTTGTTTTTAATATTATTTTTATTTATGTGCGCAGCAGGATGTGCGCCGCAGGATGTGCGCCCCACAGAATTTGCCCCCCACAGGATGTGCAAGCACCGTTTTTGTATTAGTTTGATTTAAATTTTTTTTTTGTAAAAATGTTTTAATATTATTTTTATTCATGTGCGCAGCAGGTTGTGCGCTCACAGAATTTGCGCCCCACAGGATGTACAAGGACAGTTTTTTTATTAATTTGATTTAAATATTTTTTTTTGTAAAAATGTTTTAATATTATTTTTATTTCTGTGCGCCGCAGGATGTGCGCCCCACAGGATGTGCGCCCCACAGGATGTGCAAGCACAGTTTTTTTATTAATTTGATTTTAAAAAAAAAATTGTAATTTGTTTTTAATATTATTTTTATTCATGTGCGCAGCAGGATTTGCGCCGCAGGATGTGCGCCCCACAGAATTTGCGCCCCACAGGATGTGCAGGGACAGTTTTTTTATTAATTTGATTTAAAAAAAAAAATTGTAATATGTTTTTAATATTATTTTTATTTATGTGCGCAGCAGGATGTGCGCCGCAGGATGTGCGCCCCACAGGATGTGCAAGGACAGTTTTTTTATTAATTTGATTTAAAAAAAATAAATTGTAATTTGTTTTTAATATTATTTTTATTTATGTGCGCAGCAGGATGTGCGCCGCAGGATGTGCGCCCCACAGAATTTGCGCCCCACAGGATGTGCAAGCACAGTTTTTTTATTAATTTGATTTAAAAAAAATAAATTGTAATTTGTTTTTAATATTATTTTGATTTATGTGCGCAGTAGGATGTGCGCTCCACAGAATTTGCGCCCGACAGGATGTGCAAGCACAGTTTTTTTATTAATTTGATTTAAATATTTTTTTTTGTAAAAATGTTTTAATATTATTTTTATTTTTGTGCGCAGCAGGATGTGCGCCGCAGAATGTGCGCCCCACAGAATTTGCGCCCCACAGGATGTGCAAGCACAGTTTTTTTATTAATTTGATTTAAAAAAAAAAACTTGTAAATTAGTTTTAATATTATTTTTATTAATGTGCGCAGCTGGATGTGCGCCGCAGAATGTGTGCCCCACAGAATTTGTGCCCCATAGGATGTGCAAGCACAGTTTTTTTATTAATTTGATTTACATATTTTTTTGTAAAAATGTTTTAATATTATTTTTATTTATGTGCGCAGCAGGATGTGTGCCGCAGGATGTGCGCCCCACAGAATTTGCGCCCCACAGGATGTGCAAGCACAGTTTTTTTATTAGTTATATTTAAAAAAAAAAAATTGTAAATTTGTTTCAATATTATTTTTATTTATGTGCGCAGCAGGATGTGCGCCGCAGGATGTGCGCCCCACAGAATTTGCGCCCCACAGGATGTGCAAGCACAGTTTTTTTATTAATTTGATTTAAATATATTTTTTTTTGTAAAAATGTTTTAATATTATTTGTATTAATGTGCGCAGCTGGATGTGCGCCGCAGGATGTGCGCCCCACAGAATTTGCGCCCCACAGGATGTGCAAGCAGTTTTTTTATTAATTTGATTTAAATATTTTTTTTTGTAAAAATGTTTTAATATTATTATTATTAATGTGCGCAGCTGGATGTGCGCCGCATGATGTGCGCCCCACATAATTTGCGCCCCACAGGATGAGCAAGCACAGTTTTTTTATTAATTGTTTTAAATATTTTTTTTGTAAAGATGTTTTAATATTATTTTTATCTATGTGCGCAGCAGGATGTGCGCCGCAGGATGTGCGCCCCACAGAATTTGCGCCCCACAGAATTTGCACCCCACAGGATGTGCAAGCACAGTTTTTTTATTAATTTGATTTAAATATTTTTTTTTGTAAAAATGTTTTAATATTATTTTTATTTATGTGCGCAGCAGGATGTGCGCCGCAGGATGTGCGCCCCACAGGATGTGCAAGGACAGTTTTTTTATTAATTTGATTTAAATATTTTTTTTTGTAAAAATGTTTTAATATTATTTTTATTAATGTGCGCAGCTGGATGTGCGCTGCAGGATGTGCGCCCCACAGAATTTGCGCCCCACAGGATGTGCAAGCACAGTTTTTTTATTAATTTGATTTAAATATTTTTTTTTGAAAAAAATGTTTTAATATTATTCTTATTTATGTGCACAGCAGGATGTGCGCCGCAGGATGTGCGCCCCACAGAATTTGCGCCACACAGGATGTGCAAGGACAGTTTTTTTATTAATTTGATTTAAAAAAAAAAAATTGTAATTTGTTTTTAATATTATTTGTAATAATGTGCGCAGCTGGATGTGCGCCGCAGGATGTGCGCCCCACATAATTTGCGCCCCACAGGATGTGCAAGCACAGTTTTTTTATTAATTTGATTTAAATATTTTTTTTTGTAAAAATGTTTTAATATTATTTTTATTTATGTGCGCAGCAGGATGTGTGCCGCAGGATGTGCGCCCCACAGAATTTGCGCCCCACAGGATGTGCAAGCAAAGTTTTTTTATTAATTTGATTTAAATATTTTTTTTTGTAAAAATGTTTTAATATTATTTTTATTTATGTGCGCAGCAGGATGTGCGCCGCAGGATGTGCGCCCCACAGAATTTGCGCCCCACAGGATGTGCAAAGACAGTTTTTTTATTAATTTGATTTAAATATTTTTTTTGTAAAAATGTTTTAATATTATTTTTATTTATGTGCGCAGCAGGATGTGCGCCCCACAGAATTTGCGCCCCACAGGATGTGCAAGCACAGTTTTTTTATTAATTTGATTTAAAAAAAAAAAATTGTAATTTGTTTTTAATATTATTTTTATTCATGTGCGCAGCAGGATGTGCGCCGCAGGATGTGCGCCCCACAGAATTTGCGCCCCACAGGATGTGCAAGCACAGTTTTTTTATTAATTTGATTTAAATATTTTTTTTTGTAAAAATGTTTTAATATTATTTTTATTTATGTGCGCAGCAGGATGTGCGCCGCAGGATGTGCGCCCCACAGAATTTGCGCCCCACAGGATGTGCAAGCACAGTTTTTTTATTAATTTGATTTAAAAAAAAAATTGTAATTTGTTTTTAATATTATTTTTATTTATGTGCGCAGCAGGATGTGCGCCGCAGGATGTGCGCCCCACAGAATTTGCGCCCCACAGGATGTGCAAGGACAGTTTTTTTATTAATTTGATTTAAATATTTTTTTTTGTAAAAATGTTTTAATATTATTATTATTAATGTGCGCAGCTGGATGTGCGCCGCATGATGTGCGCCCCACATAATTTGCGCCCCACAGGATGAGCAAGCACAGTTTTTTTAATAATTGTTTTAAATATTTTTTTTGTAAAGATGTTTTAATATTATTTTTATCTATGTGCGCAGCAGGAGATTTGCGCCACAGGATGTGTGCGCACAGTTTTTTTATTAATTTGAGTTAATTATTATAATTTTATTGTAAATAAATGTTTCATTCATGTGCAACGAAGGGTGTGCGCCGCAGGATGTGCGCCGCAAGAGATGTGCACCACCGGAGATTTGCGCAGCAGGAGATGTTCACCGCAGGAGATGTGCGCCGCAGGAGATGTGTACGCAGGAGATATGCGCCGCAGGAGATAAGTGCCGCAGGAGATGTGCGCCGCAGGATGTGTGCGCACAGTTTTTTTAGGAATTTGAGTTAATTATTATTATTTTTTGTAAATAAATGTTTCATTTATGTGCACCGCAGGGTGTGCGACGAGGGAGGGTCACTGCAGGAGATTTGCGCAGCAGGAGATCTGCGCCACTGGAGATGTGCACCGCAGGAGATGTGCACGCAGGAGATGTGCGCCGCAGGAGATGTGCGCCGCAGGAGATGTACATAGCAGGAGATGTGCACGCAGGAGATGTGCGCCGCAGGAGATGTACAAAGCAGGAGATGTGCGCCGCAGGCGATATGCGCCACCGGAGATGTGCACTGCAGGAGATATGCGCCGCAGGAGATCTGCACGCAGGAGATGTGCAACGCAGGAGATGTGCACAGCAGGAGATGTGCGCAGCAGGATGTGTGCACACAGTTTTTTTATTAATTTGATGTAATTATATTTTTTTGTAAATAAATGTTTCATTTATGTGCACCGCAGGGTGTGCGCCGCAGGATGTGCGCCGCAAGAGATGTGCACCGCAGGAGATGTGCGCAGCAGGAGATGTGCACCGCAGGAGATGTGTGCCGCAGAAGATGTGCGCAGCAGGAGATGTGCATCACAGGAGAGGTGCAGAGCAGGAGATCTGCGCAGCAGGACATGTGCAGAGCAGGAGATGTGCATTGCAGGATTAGTGCGCACAGTTTTTTTATTAATTTGAGTTAATTATTATTTTTTTTTTGTAAATAAATGTTTCATTTATGTGCACCGCAGGGTGTGCGCCGCAAGAGATGTGCACCGCCGGAAATGTGCGCAGCAGGAGATGTGCACCGCAGGAGATGTGCGCCGCAGGAGATGAGTGCCGCAGGAGATGTGCGCCGCAGGATGTGTGCGGAGATGTGCACCGCAGGAGATGTGCGCAGCAGGAGATGTGCACCGCAGGAGATGTGCGCCGCAGGAGATGTGCACCGCAAGAGATGTGCGCAGCAAGAGATTGGCAGGCAGGAGATGTGCGCCGCAGGATGTGTGCGCACAGTTTTTTTATTAATTTTATTTATGTGCACCACATGTTCTGCAATGCAGGAGATGTGCGCAGCAGGAGATTTGCGCCGCAGGATGTGTGCGCACAGTTTTTTTATTAATTTGAGTTAATTATTATAAATTTTTTGTAAATAAATGTTTCATTTATGTGCAACGAAGGGTGTGCGCCAAAGGATGTGTGCCGCAAGAGATGTGCACCGCCGGAGATGTGCGCAGCAGGAGATGTGCACCGCAGGAGATGTGCACCGCAGGAGATGTGAGCCTCAGGAGATGTGCACCGCAGGAGATGTGCGCCGCAGGATGTGCGCCGCAAGAGATATGCACCGCCGGAGATGTGCGCAGCAGGAGATGTGCACCGCAGGAGATGTACACCGCAGGAGATGTGCGCAGCATGAGATGTGCACCGCAGGAGATGTGCGCCGCAGGAGATCTGCACGCAGGAGATGTGCAACGCAGGAGATGTGCACAGCAGGAGATGTGCGCAGCAGGATGTGTGCACACAGTTTTTTTATTAATTTGATGTAATAATATTTTTTTGTAAATAAATGTTTCATTTATGTGCACCGCAGGGTGTGCGCCGCAGGATGTGCACCGCAAGAGATGTGCACTGCAGGAGATGTGCGGAGCAGGAGATGTGCACCGCAGGAGATGTGTGCCGCAGAAGATGTGCGCAGCAGGAGATGTAGAGAATAGGAGATGTGCAGAGCAGGAGATGTGCGCAGCAGGAGATGTGCAGAGCAGGAGATGTGCGCTGCAGGATTAGTGCGCACAGTTTTTTTATTAATTTGGTTAATTATTATTTTTTTTGTAAGTAAATGTTTCATTTATGTGCACCGCAGGGTGTGCGCCACAAGAGATGTAAACCGCCGGAAATGTGCGCAGCAGGAGATGTGCACCGCAGGAGATGTGCGCAGCAGGAGATGTGTACCGCAGGAGCTGTGCTCAGCAGGAGATGTGCACCACTTGAGATGTGCGCTGCAGGTGATGTGCGCCGCAGGCGATATGCGCAGCAGGAGATGTGTGCCGCAGTTTTTTTATTAATATGAGTTAATTTTAATTTTTTTTGTAAATAACTGTTTTATTTATGTGCAACGCAGGGTTCGCAACGCAGGATGTGCGCCGCAAGAGATATGCACTGCAGGAGATGTGCGCAACAGGAGATGTGCACCACAGGAGATGTGCGCAGCAGGAGATGTGCACCGCAGGAGATGTGCGCCGCAGGAGATGTGCACCGCAGGAGAAGTGCACGCAGGAGATTAGCACGCAGGAGATGCGCGCCGCAGGATGTGTGCGCACAGTTTTTTTATTAATTTGAGTTAATTATTATAATTTATTTGTAAATAAATGTTTCATTTATGTGCAACGAAGGGTGTGCGCCGCAGGATGTGCACCGCAAGAGATATGCACCGCCGGAGATGTGCACAGCAGGAGATGTGCACCGCAGGAGATGTACACCGCAGGAGATGTGCGCAGCAGGAGATGTGCACCGCAGGAGATGTGTACGCAGGAGATATGCGCCGCAGGAGATGAGTGCCGCAGGAGATGTGCGCCGCAGGATGTGTGCGGAGATGTGCACCGCAGGAGATGTGCGCAGCAGGAGATGTGCACCGCAGGAGATGTGCGCCGCAGGAGATGTGCACCGCAAGAGATGTGCGCAGCAAGAGATTGGCACGCAGGAGATGTGCGCCGCAGGATGTGTGCGCACAGTTTTTTTATTAATTTTATTTATGTGCACCGCATGTTCTGCAATGCAGGAGATGTGCGCAGCAGGAGATTTGCGCCGCAGGATGTGTGCGCACAGTTTTTTTATTAATTTGAGTTAATTATTATAAATTTTTTGTAAATAAATGTTTCATTTATGTGCAACGAAGGGTGTGCGCCACAGGATGTGTGCCGCAAGAGATGTGCACCGCCGGAGATGTGCGCAGCAGGAGATGTGCACCGCAGGAGATGTGCACCGCAGGAGATGTGCACCGCAGGAGATGTACGCCGCAGGATGTGCGCCGCAAGAGATATGCACCGCCGGAGATGTGCGCAGCAGGAGATGTGCACCGCAGGAGATGTACACCGCAGGAGATGTGCGCAGCATGAGATGTGCACCGCAGGAGATGTGTACGCAGGAGATATGCGCCGCAGGAGATGTGCGACGCAGGATGTGTGCGGAGATGTGCACCGCAGGAGATGTGCGCAGCAGGAGATGTGCACCGCAGGAGATGTGCGCCGCAGGAGATGTGCGCCGCAGGATGTGTGCGCACAGTTTTTTTATTAATTTTATTTATGTGCATCTTATGTTCTGCAATGCAGGAGATGTGCGCAGCAGGAGATTTGCGCCGCAGGATGTGTGCGCACAGTCTTTTTATTAATTTGAGTTAATTATTATAATTTTTTTGTAAATAAATGTTTCATTTATGTGCAACGCAGGGTGTGCGCCGCAGGATGTGCGCCGCAAGAGATGTGCACCGCAGGAGATGTGCGCAGCAGGAGATGTGCACTGCAGGAGATGTGCGCCGCAGGAGATGTGAGTCGCAGGAGATGTACATAGCAGGAGATGTGCGCCGCAGGCGATATGCGCAGCAGGAGATGTGTGCCGCAGTTTTTTTATTAATTTGATTTGATTTTTTTATTGTTTTGTAAATAAATGTTTCATTTATGTGCAACGCAGGGTGTTTTCGCCGCAGGATGTGCGCCGCAAGAGATATGCACCGGCGGAGATGTGCGCAGCAGGAGATGTGCACCGCAGGAGATGTGTACGCAGGAGATATGCGCCGCAGGAGATGAGTGCCGCAGGAGATAAGCGCCGCAGGCTGTGTGCGCACAGTTTTTTTAGGAATTTGAGTTAATTATTATTATTTTTTGTAAATAAATGTTTCATTTATGTGCACCGCAGGGTGTGCGACGAGGGAAGGTCACTGCAGGAGATTTGCGCAGCAGGAGATGTGCGCCACTGGAGATGTGCACCGCAGGAGATGTGCACGCAGGAGATGTGCACGCAGGAGATGTGCGCCGCAGGAGATGTACATAGCAGGAGATGTGCACGCAGGACATGTGCGCCGCAGGAGATGTACAAAGCAGGAGATGTGCGCCGCAGGCGATATGCGCCACCGGAGATGTTCACCGCAGGAGATGTGCGCCGCAGGAGATCTGCACGCAGGAGATGTGCAACGCAGGAGATGTGCACAGCAGGAGATGTGCGCAGCAGGATGTGTGCACACAGTTTTTTTATTAATTTGATGTAATAATATTTTTTTGTGAATAAATGTTTCATTTATGTGCACCGCAGGGTGTGCGCCGCAGGATGTGCGCCGCAAGAGATGTGCACCGCAGGAGATGTGCGCAGCAGGAGATGTGCACCACAGGAGATGTGTGCCGCAGAAGATGTGCGCAGCAGGAGATGTGCAGAGCAGGAGATGTGCGCAGCAGGAGATGTGCAGAGCAGGACATGTGCGTTGCAGGATTAGTGCGCACAGTTTTTTTATTAATTTGAGTTAATTATTATTTTTTTTTGTAAGTAAATGTTTCATTTATGTGCACCGCAGGGTGTGCGCCGCAAGAGATGTGCACCGCAGGAGATGTGCGCAGCAGGAGATGTGTGCCGCAGGAGATGTGCTCAGCAGGAGATGTTGACCACTTGAGATGTGCGCTGCAGGAGATGTGCGCCGCAGGCGATATGCGCAGCAGGAGATGTGTGCCGCAGTTTTTTTATTAATATGATTTAATTTTAATTTTTTTTGTAGATAACTGTTTTATTTATGTGCAATGCAGGGTTCGCAACGCAGGATGTGTGCCGCAAGAGATATGCACCGCAGGAGATGTGCGCAACAGGAGATGTGCACCACAGGAGATGTGCGCAGCAGGAGATGTGCACCGCAGGAGATGTGCGCCGCAGGAGATGTGCACCGCAGGAGAAGTGCACGCAGGAGATTAGCACGCAGGAGATGTGCGCCGCAGGATGTGTGCATACAGTTTTTTTATTAATTTGAGTTAATTATTATAATTTATTTGTAAATAAATGTTTCATTTATGTGCAACGAAGGGTGTGCGCCGCAGGATGTGCACCGCAAGAGATATGCACCGCCGGAGATGTGCACAGCAGGAGATGTGCACCGCAGGAGATGTACACCGCAGGAGATGTGCGCAGCAGGAGATGTGCACCACTTGAGATGTGCGCTGCAGGAGATGTGCGCCGCAGGCGATATGCGAAGCAGGAGAAGTGTGCCGCAGTTTTTTTATTAATATGATTTAATTTTAATTTTTTTTGTAAATAACTGTTTTATTTCTGTGCAACGCAGGGTTCGCAACGCAGGATGTGTGCCGCAAGAGATATGCACCGCAGGAGATGTGCGCAACAGGAGATGTACACCGCAGGAGATGTGCGCAGCAGGAGATGTGCACCGCAGGAGATGTGTACGCAGGAGATATGCGCCGCAGGAGATGAGTGCCGCAGGAGATGTGCGCCGCAGGATGTGTGCGGAGATGTGCACCGCAGGAGATGTGCGCAGCCGGAGATGTGCACCGCAGGAGATGTGCGCCGCAGGAGATGTGCACCGCAAGAGATGTGCGCAGCAAGAGATTGGCAGGCAGGAGATGTGCGCCGCAGGATGTGTGCGCACAGTTTTTTTATTAATTTTATTTATGTGCACCGCATGTTCTGCAATGCAGGAGATGTGCGCAGCAGGAGATTTGCGCCGCAG
The DNA here is from genome assembly GCF_947347685.1 of Pleuronectes platessa. NCBI lineage: Eukaryota > Metazoa > Chordata > Actinopteri > Pleuronectiformes > Pleuronectidae > Pleuronectes > Pleuronectes platessa. The sequence continues at coordinate 813,352 of NW_026518871.1, read as the reverse complement.
GATGTGTGCGCACAGTTTTTTTATTAATTTGAGTTAATTATTATAAATTTTTTGTAAATAAATGTTTCATTTATGTGCAACGAAGGGTGTGCGCCAAAGGATGTGTGCCGCAAGAGATGTGCACCGCCGGAGATGTGCGCAGCAGGAGATGTGCACCGCAGGAGATGTGCACCGCAGGAGATGTGAGCCTCAGGAGATGTGCACCGCAGGAGATGTGCGCCGCAGGATGTGCGCCGCAAGAGATATGCACCGCCGGAGATGTGCGCAGCAGGAGATGTGCACCGCAGGAGATGTACACCGCAGGAGATGTGCGCAGCATGAGATGTGCACCGCAGGAGATGTGCGCCGCAGGAGATCTGCACGCAGGAGATGTGCAATGCAGGAGATGTGCACAGCAGGAGATGTGCGCAGCAGGATGTGTGCACACAGTTTTTTTATTAATTTGATGTAATAATATTTTTTTGTAAATAAATGTTTCATTTATGTGCACCGCAGGGTGTGCGCCGCAGGATGTGCACCGCAAGAGATGTGCACTGCAGGAGATGTGCGGAGCAGGAGATGTGTGCCGCAGAAGATGTGCGCAGCAGGAGATGTGCAGAGCAGGAGATGTGCAGAGCAGGAGATGTGCGCAGCAGGAGATGTGCAGAGCAGGAGATGTGCGCTGCAGGATTAGTGCGCACAGTTTTTTTATTAATTTGAGTTAATTATTATTTTTTTTGTAAGTAAATGTTTCATTTATGTGCACAGCAGGGTGTGCGCCGCAGGAGATGTGCACCGCAGGAGATGTGCGCAGCAGGAGATTGGCACGCAGGAGATGTGCGCCGCAGGATGTGTGCGCACAGTTTTTTTATTAATTTTATTTATGTGCACCGCATGTTCTGCACCGCAGGAGATGTGCGCCTCAGGAGATGTGCACCGCAGGATATGTGCGCCGCAGGATGTGCGTCGCAAGAGATATGCACCGCCAGAGATTTGCGCTGCAGGAGATGTGCACCGCAGGAGATGTACACCGCAGGAGATGTGCTCAGCATGAGATGTGCACCGCAGGAGATGTGTACGCAAGAGATATGCGCCGCAGGAGATGAGTGCCGCAGGAGATGTGCGCCGCAGGAGATGTGCACGCAGGAGATGTGCACGCAGGAGAAGTGCGCCGCAGGAGATGTGCGGCGCAGGAGATGTACATAGCAGGAGATGTGCACAGCAGGAGATGTGCGCAGCAGGATGTGTGCACACAGTTTTTTTATTAATTTGATGTAATAATATTTTTTTGTAAATAAATGTTTCATTTATGTGCACCGCAGGGTGTGCGCCGCAGGATGTGCGCCGCAAGAGATGTGCACTGCAGGAGATGTGCACAGCAGGAGATGTGCACCGCAGGAGATGTGTGCCGCAGAAGATGTGCGCAGCAGGAGATGTGCGTCACAGGAGATGTGCAGAGCAGGAGATGTGAGCAGCAGGAGATGTGCAGAGCAGGACATGTGCGTTGCAGGATTAGTGCGCACAGTTTTTTTATTAATTTGAGTAAATTATTTTTTTTTTTTTGTAAGTAAATGTATCATTTATGTGCACCGCAGGGTGTGCGCCGCAGGAGATGTGCACCGCATGAGATGTGCGCAGCAGGAGATGTGTGCCGCAGGAGATGTGCTCAGCAGGAGATGTGCACCACTTGAGATGTGCGCTGCAGGAGATGTGCGCCGCAGGCGATATGCGAAGCAGGAGATGTGTGCCGCAGTTTTTTTATTAATATGATTTAATTTTAATTTTTTTTGTAAATAACTGTTTTATTTATGTGCAATGCAGGGTTCGCAACGCAGGATGTGCGCCGCAAGAGATATGCACCGCAGGAGATGTGCGCAACAGGAGATGTGCACCACAGGAGATGTGCGCAGCAGGAGATGTGCACCGCAGGAGATGTGCGCAACAGGAGATGTGCACCACAGGAGATGTGCACCGCAGGAGATGTGCGCCGCAGGAGATGTGCGCCGCAGGAGATGTACATAGCAGGAGATGTGCGCCGCAGGAGATGTGCGCCGCAGGAGATGTACATAGCAGGAGATGTGCACCGCAGGAGATGTGCACGCAGGAGATGTGCGCCGCAGGAGATGTGCGCCGCAGGAGATGTACATAGCAGGAGATGTGCACGCAGGAGATGTGCGCCGCAGAAGATGTGCGCCGAAGGAGATGTACATAGCAGGAGATGTGCACCGCAGGAGATGTGCGCCGCAGGAGATGTGCGCCGCAGGATGTGTGCGCACAGTTTTTTTATTAATTTTATTTATGTGCTTCTTATGTTCTGCAATGCAGGAGTTGTGCGCAGCAGGAGATTTGCGCCGCAGGATGTGTGCGCACAGTTTTTTTATTAATTTGAGTTAATTATTATAATTTTCTTTTTAAATAAATGTTTCATTTATGTGCAACGCAGGGTGTGCGCCGCAGGATTTGCGCCGCAAGAGATGTGCACCGCAGGAGATGTGCGCAGCAGGAGATGTGCACTGCAGGAGATGTGCGCCGCAGGAGATGTGAGTCGCAGGAGATGTACATAGCAGGAGATGTGCGCCGCAGGCGATGTACACCGCAGGAGATGTGCGCAGCAGGAGATGTGCACTGCAGGAGATGTGCGCCGCAGGAGATGTGAGTCGCAGGAGATGTACATAGCAGGAGATGTGCGCCGCAGGCGATATGCGCAGCAGGAGATGTGTGCCGCAGTTTTTTTATTAATTTGATTTTATTTTTTTATTTTTTTGTAAATAAATGTTTCATTTATGTGCAACGCAGGAGGTGCGCCACAAGAGATATGCACCGGCGGAGATGTGCGCAGCAGGAGATGTGCACCGCAGGAGATGTGTACGCAGGAGATATGCGCCGCAGGAGATGAGTGCCGCAAGAGATGTGCGCCGCAGGATGTGTGCGCACAGTTTTTTTAGGAATTTGAGTTAATTATTATTATTTTTTGTAAATAAATGTTTCATTTATGTGCACCGCAGGGTGTGCGACGAGGGAGGGTCACTGCAGGAGATTTGCGCAGCAGGAGATGTGCGCCACTGGAGATGTGCGCCGCAGGAGATGTGCACGCAGGAGATGTGCACGCAGAAGATGTGCGCCGCAGGAGATGTGCGCCGCAGGAGATTTACATAGCAGGAGATGTGCACGCAGGAGATGTGCGCCGCAGGAGATGTACAAAGCAGGAGATGTGCGCCGCAGGCGATATGCGCCACCGGAGATGTGCACCGCAGGAGATGTGCGCCGCAGGAGATCTGCACGCAGGAGATGTGCAACGCAGGAGATGTGCACAGCAGGAGATGTGCGCAGCAGGATGTGTGCACACAGTTTTTTTATTAATTTGATGTAATAATATTTTTTTGTAAATAAATGTTTTATTTATGTGCACCGCAGGGTGTGCGCCGCAGGACGTGCGCCGCAAGAGATGTGCACCGCAGGAGATGTGCGCAGCAGGAGATGTGCACCGCAGGAGATGTGTGCCGCAGAAGATGTGCGCAGCAGGAGATGTGCGTCACAGGAGATGTGCAGAGCAGGAGATGTGCGCAGCAGGAGATGTGCAGAGCAGGAGATGTGCGTTGCAGGATTAGTGCGCACAGTTTTTTTATTAATTTGAGTTAATTATTATTTTTTTTTGTAAGTAAATGTTTAATTTATGTGCACCGCAGGGTGTGCGCCGCAAGAGATGTGCACCGCCGGAAATGTGCACCGCAGGAGATGTGTACGCAGGAGATATGCGCCGCAGGAGATGAGTGCCGCAAGAGATGTGCGCCGCAGGATGTGTGCGCACAGTTTTTTTAGGAATTTGAGTTAATTATTATTATTTTTTGTAAATAAATGTTTCATTTATGTGCACCGCAGGGTGTGCGACGAGGGAGGGTCACTGCAGGAGATTTGCGCAGCAGGAGATGTGCGCCACTGGAGATGTGCACCGCAGGAGATGTGTGCCGCAGAAGATGTGCGCAGCAGGAGATGTGCATCACAGGAGAGGTGCAGAGCAGGAGATCTGTGCAGCAGGAGATGTGCAGAGCAGGAGATGTGCATTGCAGGATTAGTGCGCACAGTTTTTTTATTAATTTGAGTTAATTATTATTTTTTTTTTGTAAGTAAATGTTTCATTTATGTGCACCGCAGGGTGTGCGCCGCAAGAGATGTGCACCGCCGGAAATGTGCGCAGCAGGAGATGTGCACCGCAGGAGATGTGCGCAGCAGGAGATGTGTGCCGCAGGAGATGTGCTCAGCAGGAGATGTGCACCACTTGAGATGTGCGCTGCAGGAGATGTGCGCCGCAGGCGATATGCGCAGTAGGAGATGTGTGCCGCAGTGTTTTTATTAATATGATTTCTTTTTAATTTTTTTTGTAAATAACTGTTTTATTTATGTGCAACGCAGGGTTCGCAACACAGGATGTGCGCCGCAAGAGATATGCACCGCAGGAGATGTGCGCAACAGGAGATGTGCACCACAGGAGATGTGCGCAGCAGGAGATGTGCACCGCAGGAGATGTGCGCCGCAGGAGATGTGCACCGCAGGAGAAGTGCACGCAGGAGATTAGCACGCAGGAGATGTGCGCCGCAGGATGTGTGCATACAGTTTTTTTATTAATTTGAGTTAATTATTATAATTTATTTGTAAATAAATGTTTCATTTATGTGCAACGAAGGGTGTGCGCCGCAGGATGTGCGCCGCCGCCGGAGATGTGCGCGGCAGGAGATTTACACCGCAGGAGATGTACACCGCAGGAGATGTGCGCAGCAGGAGATGTGCACCGCAGGAGATGTGTACGCAGGAGATATGCGCCGCAGGAGATGAGTGCCGCAGGAGATATGCGCCGCAGGATGTGTGCGCACAGTTTTTTTAGGAATTTGAGTTAATTATTATTATTTTTTGTAAATAAATGTTTCATTTATGTGCACCGCAGGGTGTGCGACGAGGGAGGGTCACTGCAGGAGATTTGCGCAGCAGGAGATGTGCGCCACTGGAGATGTGCACCGCAGGAGATGTGCACGCAGGAGATGTGCACGCAGGAGAAGTGCGCCGCAGGAGATGTGCGCCGCAGGAGATGTGTGCAGCAGGAGATGTGCACCGCAGGAGATGTGTACGCAGGAGATATGCGCCGCAGGAGATGAGTGCCGCAGAAGATGTGCGCCGCAGGATGTGTGCGGAGATGTGCACCGCAGGAGATGTGCGCAGCAGGAGATGTGCACCGCAGGAGATGTGCGCCGCAGGAGATGTGCACCGCAGGAGATGTGCGCAGCAGGAGATTGGCACGCAGGAGATGTGCGCCGCAGGATGTGTGCGCACAGTTTTTTTATTAATTTTATTTATGTGCACCGCATGTTCTGCACCGCAGGAGATGTGCGCCTCAGGATATGTGCGCCGCAGGATGTGCGCCGCAAGAGATATGCACCGCCAGAGATGTGCGCAGCAGGAGATGTGCACCGCAGGAGATGTGCACCGCAGGAGAAGTGCACGCAGGAGATTAGCACGCAGGAGATGTGCGCCGCAGGATGTGTGCATACAGTTTTTTTATTAATTTGAGTTAATTATTATAATTTATTTGTAAATAAATGTTTCATTTATGTGCAACGAAGGGTGTGCGCCGCAGGATGTGCGCCGCCGCCGGAGATGTGCGCGGCAGGAGATTTGCACCGCAGGAGATGTACACCGCAGGAGATGTGCGCAGCAGGAGATGTGCACTGCAGGAGATGTGCGCCGCAGGAGATGTGAGTCGCAGGAGATGTACATAGCAGGAGATGTGCGCCGCAGGCGATATGCGCAGCAGGAGATGTGTGCCGCAGTTTTTTTATTAATTTGATTTTATTTTTTTATTTTTTTGTAAATAAATGTTTCATTTATGTGCAACGCAGGAGGTGCGCCACAAGAGATATGCACCGGCGGAGATGTGCGCAGCAGGAGATGTGCACCGCAGGAGATGTGTACGCAGGAGATATGCGCCGCAGGAGATGAGTGCCGCAAGAGATGTGCGCCGCAGGATGTGTGCGCACAGTTTTTTTAGGAATTTGAGTTAATTATTATTATTTTTTGTAAATAAATGTTTCATTTATGTGCACCGCAGGGTGTGCGACGAGGGACGGTCACTGCAGGAGATTTGCGCAGCAGGAGATGTGCGCCACTGGAGATGTGCGCCGCAGGAGATGTGCACGCAGGAGATGTGCACGCAGAAGATGTGCGCCGCAGGAGATGTGCGCCGCAGGAGATGTACATAGCAGGAGATGTGCACGCAGGAGATGTGCGCCGCAGGAGATGTACAAAGCAGGAGATGTGCGCCGCAGGCGATATGCGCCACCGGAGATGTGCACCGCAGGAGATGTGCGCCGCAGGAGATCTGCACGCAGGAGATGTGCAACGCAGGAGATGTGCACAGCAGGAGATGTGCACAGCAGGAGATGTGCGCAGCAGGATGTGTGCACACAGTTTTTTTATTAATTTGATGTAATAATATTTTTTTGTAAATAAATGTTTTATTTATGTGCACCGCAGGGTGTGCGCCGCAGGACGTGCGCCGCAAGAGATGTGCACCGCAGGAGATGTGCGCAGCAGGAGATGTGCACCGCAGGAGATGTGTGGCGCAGAAGATGTGCGCAGCAGGAGATGTGCGTCACAGGAGATGTGCAGAGCAGGAGATGTGCGCAGCAGGAGATGTGCAGAGCAGGAGATGTGCGTTGCAGGATTAGTGCGCACAGTTTTTTTATTAATTTGAGTTAATTATTATTTTTTTTTTGTAAGTAAATGTTTAATTTATGTGCACCGCAGGGTGTGCGCCGCAAGAGATGTGCACCGCCGGAAATGTGCGCAGCAGGAGATGTGCACCGCAGGAGATGTGTACGCAGGAGATGTGCGCCGCAGGAGATGTACATAGCAGGAGATGTGCACCGCAGGAGATGTGCACCGCCGGAAATGTGCGCAGCAGGAGATGTGCACCGCAGGAGATGTGCACGCAGGAGATGTGCACGCAGGAGATGTGCACCGCAGGAGATGTGCGCCACAGGAGATGTGCGCCGCAGGATGTGTGCGCACAGTTTTTTTATTAATTTGAGTTAATTATTATAATTTATTTGTAAATAAATGTTTCATTTATGTGCAACGAAGGGTGTGCGCCGCAGGATGTGCACCGCAAGAGATATGCACCGCCGGAGATGTGCACAGCAGGAGATGTTTACCGCAGGAGATGTATACCGCAGGAGATGTGCGCAGCAGGAGATGTGCACCGCAGGAGATGTGTACGCAGGAGATATGCGCCGCAGGAGATGAGTGCCGCAGGAGATGTGCGCCGCAGGATGTGTGCGGAGATGTGCACCGCAGGAGATGTGCGCAGCAGGAGATGTGCACCGCAGGAGATGTGCGCCGCAGGAGATGTGCACCGCAAGAGATGTGCGCAGCAAGAGATTGGCACGCAGGAGATGTGCGCCGCAGGATGTGTGCGCACAGTTTTTTTATTAATTTTATATATGTGCACCGCATGTTCTGCAATGCAGGAGATGTGTGCAGCAGGAGATTTGCGCAGCAGGAGATGTGTGCCGCAGGAGATGTGCACCACTTGAGATGTGCGCTGCAGGAGATGTGCACCGCAGGAGATGTGCGCAGCAGGAGATGTGTGCCGCAGGAGATGTGCTCAGCAGGAGATGTGCACCACTTGAGATGTGCGGTGCAGGAGATGTGCGCCGCAGGCGATATGCGGAGCAGGAGATGTGTGCCGCAGTTTTTTTATTAATATGATTTAATTTTAATTTTTTTTGTAAATAACTGTTTTATTTATGTGCAATGCAGGGTTCGCAACGCAGGATGTGCGCCGCAAGAGATATGCACCGCAGGAGATGTGCGCAACAGGAGATGTGCACCACAGGAGATGTGCGCATCAGGAGATGTGCACCGCAGGAGATGTGCGCCGCAGGAGATGTGCACCGCAGGAGATGTGTGCCGCAGGATGTGTGCGCACAGTTTTTTTATTAATTTTATTTATGTGCACTGCATGTTCTGCAATGCAGGAGATGTGCGCAGCAGGAGATTTGCGCCACAGGATGTGTGCGCACAGTTTTTTTATTAATTTGAGTTAATTATTATAATTTTATTGTAAATAAATGTTTCATTCATGTGCAACGAAGGGTGTGCGCCGCAGGATGTGCGCCGCAAGAGATGTGCACCGCCGGAAATTTGCGCAGCAGGAGATGTGCACCGCAGGAGATGTGTGCCGCAGAAGATGTGCGCAGCAGGAGATGTGCGTCACAGGAGATGTGCAGAGCAGGAGATGTGCGCAGCAGGAGATGTGCAGAGCAGGAGATGTGCGTTGCAGGATTAGTGCGCACAGTTTTTTTATTAATTTGAGTTAATTATTATTTTTTTTTTGTAAGTAAATGTTTAATTTATGTGCACCGCAGGGTGTGCGCCGCAAGAGATGTGCACCGCCGGAAATGTGCGCAGCAGGAGATGTGCACCGCAGGAGATGTGTACGCAGGAGATGTGCGCCGCAGGAGATGTACATAGCAGGAGATGTGCACCGCAGGAGATGTGCACGCAGGAGATGTGCACGCAGGAGATGTGCGCCGCAGGAGATGTGCGCCGCAGGAGATGTACATAGCAGGAGATGTGCACGCAGTAGATGTGCGCCGCAGGAGATGTGCGCCGCAGGAGATGTACATAGCAGGAGATGTGCACCGCAGGAGATGTGCGCCGCAGGAGATGTGCGCCGCAGGATGTGTGCGCACAGTTTTTTTATTAATTTGAGTTAATTATTATAATTTATTTGTAAATAAATGTTTCATTTATGTGCAACGAAGGGTGTGCGCCGCAGGATGTGCACCGCAAGAGATATGCACCGCCGGAGATGTGCACAGCAGGAGATGTTTACCGCAGGAGATGTACACCGCAGGAGATGTGCGCAGCAGGAGATGTGCACCGCAGGAGATGTGTACGCAGGAGATATGCGCCGCAGGAGATGAGTGCCGCAGGAGATGTGCGCCGCAGGATGTGTGCGGAGATGTGCACCGCAGGAGATTTGCGCAGCAGGAGATGTGCACCGCAGGAGATGTGCGCCGCAGGAGATGTGCACCGCAAGAGATGTGCGCAGCAAGAGATTGGCACGCAGGAGATGTGCGCCGCAGGATGTGTGCGCACAGTTTTTTTATTAATTTTATATATGTGCACCGCATGTTCTGCAATGCAGGAGATGTGTGCAGCAGGAGATTTGCGCAGCAGGAGATGTGTGCCGCAGGAGATGTGCTCAGCAGGAGATGTGCACCACTTGAGATGTGCGCTGCAGGAGATGTGCACCGCAGGAGATGTGCGCAGCAGGAGATGTGTGCCGCAGGAGATGTGCTCAGCAGGAGATGTGCACCACTTGAGATGTGCGCTGCAGGAGATGTGCGCCGCAGGCGATATGCGCAGCAGGAGATGTGTGCCGCAGTTTTTTTATTAATATGATTTAATTTTAATTTTTTTTGTAAATAACTGTTTTATTTATGTGCAATGCAGGGTTCGCAACGCAGGATGTGCGCCGCAAGAGATATGCACCGCAGGAGATGTGCGCAACAGGAGATGTGCACCACAGGAGATGTGCGCATCAGGAGATGTGCACCGCAGGAGATGTGCGCCGCAGGAGATGTGCACCGCAGGAGATGTGTGCCGCAGGATGTGTGCGCACAGTTTTTTTATTAATTTTATTTATGTGCACTGCATGTTCTGCAATGCAGGAGATGTGCGCAGCAGGAGATTTGCGCCACAGGATGTGTGCGCACAGTTTTTTTATTAATTTGAGTTAATTATTATAATTTTATTGTAAATAAATGTTTCATTCATGTGCAACGAAGGGTGTGCGCCGCAGGATGTGCGCCGCAAGAGATGTGCACCGCCGGAAATGTGCGCAGCAGGAGATGTGCACCGCAGGAGATGTGCGCAGCAGGAGATGTCTGCCGCAGGAGATGTGCTCAGCAGGAGATGTGCACCACTTGAGATGTGCGCTGCAGGAGATGTGCGCCGCAGGCGATATGCGCAGTAGGAGATGTGTGCCGCAGTGTTTTTATTAATATGATTTCATTTTAATTTTTTTTGTAAATAACTGTTTTATTTATGTGCAACGCAGGGTTCGCAACGCAGGATGTGCGCCGCAAGAGATATGCACCGAAGGAGATGTGCGCAACAGGAGATGTGCACCACAGGAGATGTGCACCGCAGGAGATGTGCGCTGCAGGAGATGTGCACCGCAGGAGAAGTGCACGCAGGAGATTAGCACGCAGGAGATGTGCGCCGCAGGATGTGTGCATACAGTTTTTTTATTAATTTGAGTTAATTATTATAATTTATTTGTAAATAAATGTTTCATTTATGTGCAACGAAGGGTGTGCGCCGCAGGATGTGCGCCGCCGCCGGAGATGTGCGCAGCAGGAGATTTGCACCGCAGGAGATGTACACCGCAGGAGATGTGCGCAGCAGGAGATGAGCACCGCAGGAGATGTGTACATAGGAGATATGCGCCGCAGGAGATGAGTGCCGCAGGAGATGTGCGCCGCAGGATGTGTGCGCACAGTTTTTTTAGGAATTTGAGTTAATTATTATTATTTTTTGTAAATAAATGTTTCATTTATGTGCACCGCAGTGTGTGCGACGAGGGAGGGTCACTGCAGGAGATTTGCGCAGCAGGAGATGTGCGCCACTGGAGATGTGCACCGCAGGAGATGTGCACGCAGGAGAAGTTCGCCGCAGGAGATGTGCGCCGCAGGAGATGTACATAGCAGGAGATGTGCGCAGCAGGAGATGTGCACCGCAGGAGATGTGTACGCAGGAGATATGCGCCGCAGGAGATGAGTGCCGCAGAAGATGTGCGCCGCAGGATGTGTGCGGAGATGTGCACCGCAGGAGATGTGCGCAGCAGGAGATGTGCACCGCAGGAGATGTGCGCCGCAGGAGATGTGCACCGCAGGAGATGTGCGCAGCAGGAGATTGGCACGCAGGAGATGTGCGCCGCAGGATGTGTGCGCACAATTTTTTTATTAATTTTATTTATGTGCACCGCATGTTCTGCAATGCAGGAGATGTGCAACGCAGGATATGTGCGCCGCAGGATGTGCGCCGCAAGAGATATGCAACGCCGGAGATGTGCGCAGCAGGAGATGTGCACCGCAGGAGATGTACACCGCAGGAGATGTGCTCAGCATGAGATGTGCACCGCAGGAGATGTGTACGCAGGAGATATGCGCCGCAGGAGATGAGTGCCGCAGGAGATGTGCGCCGCAGGATGTGTGCGGAGATGTGCACCGCAGAAGATGTGCGCAGCAGGAGATGTGCACCGCAGGAGATGTGCACCGCAGGAGATGTGCGCCGCAGGATGTGTGCGCACAGTTTTTTTATTAATTTTATTTATGTGCATCTTATGTTCTGCAATGCAGGAGATGTGCGCAGCAGGAGATGTACACCGCAGGAGATGTGCGCAGCAGGAGATGTGCACCGCAGGAGATGTGTACATAGGAGATATGCGCCGCAGGAGATGAGTGCCGCAGGAGATGTGCGCCGCAGGATGTGTGCGCACAGTTTTTTTAGGAATTTGAGTTAATTATTATTATTTTTTGTAAATAAATGTTTCATTTATGTGCACCGCAGTGTGTGCGACGAGGGAGGGTCACTGCAGGAGATTTGCGCAGCAGGAGATGTGCGCCACTGGAGATGTGCACCGCAGGAGATGTGCACGCAGGAGAAGTGCGCCGCAGGAGATGTGCGCCGCAGGAGATGTACATAGCAGGAGATGTGCGCAGCAGGAGATGTGCACCGCAGGAGATGTGTACGCAGGAGATATGCGCCGCAGGAGATGAGTGCCGCAGAAGATGTGCGCCGCAGGATGTGTGCGGAGATGTGCACCGCAGGAGATGTGCGCAGCAGGAGATGTGCACCGCAGGAGATGTGCGCCGCAGGAGATGTGCACCGCAGGAGATGTGCGCAGCAGGAGATGTGCACCGCAGGAGATGTGCGCCGCAGGAGATGTGCACCGCAAGAGATGTGCGCAGCAAGAGATTGGCACGCAGGAGATGTGCGCCGCAGGATGTGTGCGCACAGTTTTTTTATTAATTTTATATATGTGCACCGCATGTTCTGCAATGCAGGAGATGTGTGCAGCAGGAGATTTGCGCAGCAGGAGATGTGTGCCGCAGGAGATGTGCACCACTTGAGATGTGCGCTGCAGGAGATGTGCACCGCAGGAGATGTGCGCAGCAGGAGATGTGTGCCGCAGGAGATGTGCTCAGCAGGAGATGTGCACCACTTGAGATGTGCGGTGCAGGAGATGTGCGCCGCAGGCGATATGCGGAGCAGGAGATGTGTGCCGCAGTTTTTTTATTAATATGATTTAATTTAAGGAGATGTGCGCCGCAGGATGTGTGCGGAGATGTGCACCGCAGGAGATGTGCGCAGCAGGAGATGTGCACCGCAGGAGATGTGCGCCGCAGGAGATGTGCACCGCAAGAGATGTGCGCAGCAAGAGATTGGCACGCAGGAGATGTGCGCCGCAGGATGTGTGCGCACAGTTTTTTTATTAATTTTATATATGTGCACCGCATGTTCTGCAATGCAGGAGATGTGCGCAGCAGGAGATTTGCGCAGCAGGAGATGTGTGCCGCAGGAGATGTGCACCACTTGAGATGTGCGCTGCAGGAGATGTGCACCGCAGGAGATGTGCGCAGCAGGAGATGTGTGCCGCAGGAGATGTGCTCAGCAGGAGATGTGCACCACTTGAGATGTGCGGTGCAGGAGATGTGCGCCGCAGGCGATATGCGGAGCAGGAGATGTGTGCCGCAGTTTTTTTATTAATATGATTTAATTTTAATTTTTTTTGTAAATAACTGTTTTATTTATGTGCAATGCAGGGTTCGCAACGCAGGATGTGCGCCGCAAGAGATATGCACCGCAGGAGATGTGCGCAACAGGAGATGTGCACCACAGGATTTTTGCGCATCAGGAGATGTGCACCGCAGGAGATGTGCGCCGCAGGAGATGTGCACCGCAGGAGATGTGTGCCGCAGGATGTGTGCGCACAGTTTTTTTATTAATTTTATTTATGTGCACTGCATGTTTTGCAATGCAGGAGATGTGCGCAGCAGGAGATTTGCGCCACAGGATGTGTGCGCACAGTTTTTTTATTAATTTGAGTTAATTATTATAATTTTATTGTAAATAAATGTTTCATTCATGTGCAACGAAGGGTGTGCGCCGCAGGATGTGCGCCGCAAGAGATGTGCACCGCCGGAAATGTGCGCAGCAGGAGATGTGCACCGCAGGAGATGTGTGCCGCAGAAGATGTGCGCAGCAGGAGATGTGCGTCACAGGAGATGTGCAGAGCAGGAGATGTGCGCAGCAGGAGATGTGCAGAGCAGGAGATGTGCGTTGCAGGATTAGTGCGCACAGTTTTTTTATTAATTTGAGTTAATTATTATTTTTTTTTTGTAAGTAAATGTTTAATTTATGTGCACCGCAGGGTGTGCGCCGCAAGAGATGTGCACCGCCGGAAATGTGCGCAGCAGGAGATTTGCACCGCAGGAGATGTGTACGCAGGAGATGTGCGCCGCAGGAGATGTACATAGCAGGAGATGTGCACCGCAGGAGATGTGCACGCAGGAGATGTGCACGCAGGAGATGTGCGCCGCAGGAGATGTGCGCCGCAGGAGATGTACATAGCAGGAGATGTGCACGCAGTAGATGTGCGCCGCAGGAGATGTGCGCCACAGGAGATGTACATAGCAGGAGATGTGCACCGCAGGAGATGTGCGCCGCAGGAGATGTGCGTCGCAGGATGTGTGCGCACAGTTTTTTTATTAATTTGAGTTAATTATTATAATTTATTTGTAAATAAATGTTTCATTTATGTGCAACGAAGGGTGTGCGCCGCAGGATGTGCACCGCAAGAGATATGCACCGCCGGAGATGTGCACAGCAGGAGATGTTTACCGCAGGAGATGTACACCGCAGGAGATGTGCGCAGCAGGAGATGTGCACCGCAGGAGATGTGTACGCAGGAGATATGCGCCGCAGGAGATGAGTGCCGCAGGAGATGTGCGCCGCAGGATGTGTGCGGAGATGTGCACCGCAGGAGATGTGCGCAGCAGGAGATGTGCACCGCAGGAGATGTGCGCCGCAGGAGATGTGCACCGCAAGAGATGTGCGCAGCAAGAGATTGGCACGCAGGAGATGTGCGCCGCAGGATGTGTGCGCACAGTTTTTTTATTAATTTTATATATGTGCACCGCATGTTCTGCAATGCAGGAGATGTGTGCAGCAGGAGATTTGCGCAGCAGGAGATGTGTGCCGCAGGAGATGTGCTCAGCAGGAGATGTGCACCACTTGAGATGTGCGCTGCAGGAGATGTGCACCGCAGGAGATGTGCGCAGCAGGAGATGTGTGCCGCAGGAGATGTGCTCAGCAGGAGATGTGCACCACTTGAGATGTGCGCATCAGGAGATGTGCACCGCAGGAGATGTGCGCCGCAGGAGATGTGCACCGCAGGAGATGTGTGCCGCAGGATGTGTGCGCACAGTTTTTTTATTAATTTTATTTATGTGCACTGCATGTTCTGCAATGCAGGAGATGTGCGCAGCAGGAGATTTGCGCCACAGGATGTGTGCGCACAGTTTTTTTATTAATTTGAGTTAATTATTATAATTTTATTGTAAATAAATGTTTCATTCATGTGCAACGAAGGGTGTGCGCCGCAGGATGTGCGCCGCAAGAGATGTGCACCGCCGGAAATGTGCGCAGCAGGAGATGTGCACCGCAGGAGATGTGCGCAGCAGGAGATGTGTGCCGCAGGAGATGTGCTCAGCAGGAGATGTGCACCACTTGAGATGTGCGCTGCAGGAGATGTGCGCCGCAGGCGATATGCGCAGTAGGAGATGTGTGCCGCAGTGTTTTTATTAATATGATTTCATTTTAATTTTTTTTGTAAATAACTGTTTTATTTATGTGCAACGCAGGGTTCGCAACGCAGGATGTGCGCCGCAAGAGATATGCACCGCAGGAGATGTGCGCAACAGGAGATGTGCACCACAGGAGATGTGCACCGCAGGAGATGTGCGCTGCAGGAGATGTGCACCGCAGGAGAAGTGCACGCAGGAGATTAGCACGCAGGAGATGTGCGCCGCAGGATGTGTGCATACAGTTTTTTTATTAATTTGAGTTAATTATTATAATTTATTTGTAAATAAATGTTTCATTTATGTGCAACGAAGGGTGTGCGCCGCAGGATGTGCGCCGCCGCCGGAGATGTGCGCAGCAGGAGATTTGCACCGCAGGAGATGTACACCGCAGGAGATGTGCGCAGCAGGAGATGAGCACCGCAGGAGATGTGTACATAGGAGATATGCGCCGCAGGAGATGAGTGCCGCAGGAGATGTGCGCCGCAGGATGTGTGCGCACAGTTTTTTTAGGAATTTGAGTTAATTATTATTATTTTTTGTAAATAAATGTTTCATTTATGTGCACCGCAGTGTGTGCGACGAGGGAGGGTCACTGCAGGAGATTTGCGCAGCAGGAGATGTGCGCCACTGGAGATGTGCACCGCAGGAGATGTGCACGCAGGAGAAGTGCGCCGCAGGAGATGTGCGCCGCAGGTGATGTACATAGCAGGAGATGTGCGCAGCAGGAGATGTGCACCGCAGGAGATGTGTACGCAGGAGATATGCGCCGCAGGAGATGAGTGCCGCAGAAGATGTGCGCCGCAGGATGTGTGCGGAGATGTGCACCGCAGGAGATGTGCGCAGCAGGAGATGTGCACCGCAGGAGATGTGCGCCGCAGGAGATGTGCACCGCAGGAGATGTGCGCAGCAGGAGATTGGCACGCAGGAGATGTGCGCCGCAGGATGTGTGCGCACAATTTTTTTATTAATTTTATTTATGTGCACCGCATGTTCTGCAATGCAGGAGATGTGCAACGCAGGATATGTGCGCCGCAGGATGTGCGCCGCAAGAGATATGCAACGCCGGAGATGTGCGAAGCAGGAGATGTGCACCGCAGGAGATGTACACCGCAGGAGATGTGCTCAGCATGAGATGTGCTACGCAGGAGATGTGTACGCAGGAGATATGCGCCGCAGGAGATGAGTGCCGCAGGAGATGTGCGCCGCAGGATGTGTGCGGAGATGTGCACCGCAGAAGATGTGCGCAGCAGGAGATGTGCACCGCAGGAGATGTGCACCGCAGGAGATGTGCGCCGCAGGATGTGTGCGCACAGTTTTTTTATTAATTTTATTTATGTGCATCTTATGTTCTGCAATGCAGGAGATGTGCGCAGCAGGAGATGTACACCGCAGGAGATGTGCGCAGCAGGAGATGTGCACCGCAGGAGATGTGTACATAGGAGATATGCGCCGCAGGAGATGAGTGCCGCAGGAGATGTGCGCCGCAGGATGTGTGCGCACAGTTTTTTTAGGAATTTGAGTTAATTATTATTATTTTTTGTAAATAAATGTTTCATTTATGTGCACCGCAGTGTGTGCGACGAGGGAGGGTCACTGCAGGAGATTTGCGCAGCAGGAGATGTGCGCCACTGGAGATGTGCACCGCAGGAGATGTGCACGCAGGAGAAGTGCGCCGCAGGAGATGTGCGCCGCAGGAGATGTACATAGCAGGAGATGTGCGCAGCAGGAGATGTGCACCGCAGGAGATGTGTACGCAGGAGATATGCGCCGCAGGAGATGAGTGCCACAGAAGATGTGCGCCGCAGGATGTGTGCGGAGATGTGCACCGCAGGAGATGTGCGCAGCAGGAGATGTGCACCGCAGGAGATGTGCGCCGCAGGAGATGTGCACCGCAGGAGATGTGCGCAGCAGGAGATTGGCACGCAGGAGATGTGCGCCGCAGGATGTGTGCGCACAATTTTTTTATTAATTTTATTTATGTGCACCGCATGTTCTGCAATGCAGGAGATGTGCAACGCAGGATATGTGCGCCGCAGGATGTGCGCCGCAAGAGATATGCAACGCCGGAGATGTGCGCAGCAGGAGATGTGCACCGCAGGAGATGTACACCGCAGGAGATGTGCTCAGCATGAGATGTGCACCGCAGGAGATGTGCACCGCAGGAGATGTGCGCAGCAGGAGATGTGCACCGCAGGAGATGTGCACCGCAGGAGATGTGCGCCGCAGGATGTGTGCACACAGTTTTTTTATTAATTTTATTTATGTGCATCTTATGTTCTTCAATGCAGGAGATGTGCGCAGCAGGAGATTTGCGCCGCAGGATGTGTGAGCACAGTTTTTTTATTAATTTGAGTTAATTATTATAATTTTTTTGTAAATAAATGTTTCATTTATGTGCAACGCAGGGTGTGCGCCGCAGGATGTGCGCCGCAAGAGATGTGCACCGCAGGAGATGTGCGCAGCAGGAAATGTGCACTGCAGGAGATGTGCGCCGCAGGAGATGTGAGTCGCAGGAGATGTACATAGCAGGAGATGTGTGCCGCAGGCGATATGCGCAGCAGGAGATGTGTGCCGCAGGAGATGTGCGCCGCAGGAGATCTGCACGCAGGAGATGTGCAACGCAGGAGATGTGCACAGCAGGAGATGTGCGCAGCAGGATGTGTGCACACAGTTTTTTTATTAATTTGATGTAATAATATTTTTTTGTAAACAAATGTTTCATTTATGTGCACCGCAGGGTGTGCGCCGCAGGATGTGCGCCGCAAGAGATGTGCACTGCAGGAGATGTGCGCAGCAGGAGATGTGCACCGCAGGAGATGTGTGCCGCAGAAGATGTGCGCAGCAGGAGATGTGCGTCAAAGGAGATGTGCAGAGCAGGAGATGTGCGCAGCAGGAGATGTGCAGAGCAGTAGATGTGTGCCGCAGGAGATGTGCTCAGCAGGAGATGTGCACCACTTGAGATGTGCGCTGCAGGAGATGTGCGCCGCACGCGATATGCGCAGCAGGAGATGTGTGCCGCAGTTTTTTTATTAATATGAGTTAATTATTATTTTTTTTTTGTAAGTATATGTTTCATTTATGTGCACCGCAGGGTGTGCGCCCCAAGAGATGTGCACCGCCGGAAATGTGCGCAGCAGGAGATGTGCACCGCAGGAGATGTGCGCAGCAGGAGATGTGTGCCGCAGGAGATGTGCTCAGCAGGAGATGTGCACCACTTGAGATGTGCGCTGCAGGAGATGTGCGCCGCAGGCGATATGCGCAGCAGGAGATGTGTGCCGCAGTTTTTTTATTAATATGATTTAATTTAAATTTTTTTATAAATAACTGTTTTATTTATGTGCAACGCAGGGTTCGCAACGCAGGATGTGTGCCGCAAGAGATATGCACCGCAGGAGATGTGCGCAACAGGAGATGTGCACCACAGGAGATGTGCGCAGCAGGAGATGTGCACCGCAGGAGATGTGCTCCGCAGGAGATGTGCACCGCAGGAGAAGTGCACGCAGGAGATTAGCACGCAGGAGATGTGCGCCGCAGGATGTGTGCGCACAGTGTTTTTATTAATTTGAGTTAATTATTATAATTTATTTGTAAATAAATGTTTCATTTATGTGCAACGAAGGGTTTGCGCCGCAGGATGTGCACCGCCGCCGGAGATGTGCGCGGCAGGAGATGTGCACCGCAGGAGATGTACACCGCAGGAGATGTGCGCAGCAGGAGATGTGCACCGCAGGAGATGTTTACGCAGAAGATATGGGCCGCAGGAGATGAGTGCCGCAGGAGATGTGCGCCGCAGGATGTGTGCGCACAGTTTTTTTAGGAATTTGAGTTAATTATTATTATTTTTTATAAATAAATGTTTCATTTATGTGCACCGCAGGGTGTGCGACGAGGGAGGGTCACTGCAGGAGATTTGCGCAGCAGGAGATGTGCGCCACTGGAGATGTGCACCGCAGGAGATGTGCAGACAGGAGATGTGCACGCAGGAGATGTGCGCCGCAGGAGATGTGCGCCGCAGGAGATGTACATAGCAGGAGATGTGCGCCGCAGGAGATGTGCGCCGCAGGAGATGTACATAGCAGGAGATGTGCACCGCAGGATATGTGCACGCAGGAGATGTGCACGCAGGAGATGTGCGCCGCAGGAGATGTGCGCCGCAGGATGTGTGCGCACAGTTTTTTTATTAATTTTATTTATGTGCATCTTATGTTCTGCAATGCAGGAGATGTGCGCAGCAGGAGATTTGCGCCGCAGGATGTGTGCGCACAGTTTTTTTATTAATTTGAGTTAATTATTATAAATTGTTTGTAAATAAATGTTAAATTTATGTGCAACGAAGGGTGTGCGCCACAGGATGTGTGCCGCAAGAGATGTGCACCGCCGGAGATGTGCGCAGCAGGAGATGTGCACCGCAGGAGATGTGCACCGCAGGAGATGTGCACCGCAGGAGATGTGAGCCTCAGGAGATGTGCACCGCAGGAGATGTGCGCCGCAGGATGTGCGCCGCAAGAGATATGCACCGCCGGAGATGTGCGCAGCAGGAGATGTGCACCGCAGGAGATGTACACCGCAGGAGATGTGCTCAGCATGAGATGTGCACCGCAGGAGATGTGTACGCAGGAGATATGCGCCGCAGGAGATGTGCGACGCAGGATGTGTGCGGAGATGTGCACCGCAGGAGATGTGCGCAGCAGGAGATGTGCACCGCAGGAGATGTGCGCCGCAGGAGATGTGCGCCGCAGGATGTGTGCGCACAGTTTTTTTATTAATTTTATTTATGTGCACTGCATGTTCTGCAATGCAGGAGATGTGCGCAGCAGGAGATTTGCGCCACAGGATGTGTGCGCACAGTTTTTTTATTAATTTGAGTTAATTATTATAATTTTATTGTAAATAAATGTTTCATTCATGTGCAACGAAGGGTGTGCGCAACAGGATGTGCGCCGCAAGAGATGTGCACCGCCGGAGATTTGCGCAGCAGGAGATGTGCACCGCAGGAGATGTGCGCCGCAGGAGATGTGTACGCAGGAGATATGCGCTGCAGGAGATGAGTGCCGCAGGAGATGTGCACCGCAGGAGATGTGTGCCGCAGAAGATGTGCGCAGCAGGAGATGTGCATCACAGGAGATGTGCAGAGCAGGAGATCTGCGCAGCAGGAGATGTGCAGAGCAGGAGATGTGCATTGCAGGATTAGTGCGCACAGTTTTTTTATTAATTTGAGTTAATTATTATTTTTTTTTGTAAGTAAATGTTTCATTTATGTGCACCGCAGGGTGTGCGCCGCAAGAGATGTGCACCGCCGGAAATGTGAGCAGCAGGAGATGTGCACCGCAGGAGATGTGCGCAGCAGGAGATGTGTGCCGCAGGAGATGTGCTCAGCAGGAGATGTGCACCACTTGAGATGTGCGCCGCAGGCGATATGCGCAGTAGGAGATGTGTGCAGCAGTGTTTTTATTAATATGATTTCATTTTAATTTTTTTTGTAAATAACTGTTTTATTTATGTGCAACGCAGGGTTCGCAACGCAGGATGTGCGCCGCAAGAGATATGCACCGCAGGAGATGTGCGCAACAGGAGATGTGCACCACAGGAGATGTGCGCAGCAGGAGATGTGCATCGCAGGAGATGTGCGCCGCAGGAGATGTGCACCGCAGGAGAAGTGCACGCAGGAGATTAGCACGCAGGAGATGTGCGCCGCAGGATGTGTGCATACAGTTTTTTTATTAATTTGAGTTAATTATTATAATTTATTTGTAAATAAATGTTTCATTTATGTGCAACGAAGGGTGTGCGCCGCAGGATGTGCGCCGCCGCCGGAGATGTGCGCGGCAGGAGATTTGCACCGCAGGAGATGTACACCGCAGGATATGTGCGCAGCAGGAGATGTGCGCCACTGGAGATGTGCACCGCAGGAGATGTGCACGCAGGAGATGTGCACGCAGGAGAAGTGCGCCGCAGGAGATGTGCGCCGCAGGAGATGTACATAGCAGGAGATGTGCGCAGCAGGAGATGTGCACCGCAGGAGATGTGTACGCAGGAGATATGCGCCGCAGGAGATGAGTGCCGCAGAAGATGTGCGCCGCAGGATGTGTGCGGAGATGTGCACCGCAGGAGATGTGCGCAGCAGGAGATGTGCACCGCAGGAGATGTGCGCCGCAGGAGATGTGCACCGCAGAAGATGTGCACAGCAGGAGATTGGCACGCAGGAGATGTGCGCCGCAGGATGTGTGCGCACAGTTTTTTTATTAATTTTATTTATGTGCACCGCATGTTCTGCAATGCAGGAGAAGTGCGCAGCAGGAGATTTGCGCCGCAGGATGTGTGCACACAGTTTTTTTATTAATTTGAGTCAATTATTATAAATTTTTTGTAAATAAATGTTTCATTTATGTGCAACGAAGGGTGTGCGCCACAAGATGTGTGCCGCAAGAGATGTGCACCGCCGGAGATGTGCGCAGCAGGAGATGTGCTCCGCAGGAGATGTGCACCGCAGGAGATGTGCGCCTCAGGAGATGTGCACCGCAGGATATGTGCGCCGCAGGATGTGCGCCGCAAGAGATATGCACCGCCGGAGATGTGCGCAGCAGGAGATGTGCACCGCAGGAGATGTACACCGCAGGAGATGTGCGCAGCAGGAGATGTGCACTGCAGGAGATGTGCGCCGCAGGAGATGTGAGTCGCAGGAGATGTACATAGCAGGAGATGTGCGCCGCAGGCGATATGCGCAGCAGGAGATGTGTGCCGCAGTTTTTTTATTAATTTGATTTGATTTTTTTATTGTTTTGTAAATAAATGTTTCATTTATGTGCAACACAGGGTGTTTTCGCTGCAGGATGTGCGCCGCAAGAGTTATGCACCGGCGGAGATGTGCGCAGCAGGAGATGTGCACCGCAGGAGATGTGTACGCAGGAGATATGCGCCGCAGGAGATGTGCGCCACTGGAGATGTGCACCGCAGGAGATGTGCACGCAGGAGATGTGCACGCAGGAGAAGTGCGCCGCAGGAGATTTGCGCCACAGGATGTGTGCGCACAGTTTTTTTATTAATTTGAGTTAATTATTATAATTTTATTGTAAATAAATGTTTCATTCATGTGCAACGAAGAGTGTGCGCCGCAGGATGTGCGCCGCAAGAGATGTGTACGCAGGAGATATGCGCCGCAGGAGATGAGTGCCGCAGGAGATGTGCGCCACAGGATGTGTGCGCACAGTTTTTTTAGGAATTTGAGTTAATTATTATTATTTTTTGTAAATAAATGTTTCATTTATGTGCACCGCAGGGTGTGCGACGAGGGAGGGTCACTGCAGGAGATTTGCGCAGCAGGAGATGTGCGCCACTGGAGATGTGCACCGCAGGAGATGTGCACGCAGGAGATGTGCGCCGCAGGAGATGTGCGCCGCAGGAGATGTACATAGCAGGAGATGTGCACGCAGGAGATGTGCGCCGCAGGAGATGTACAAAGCAGGAGATGTGCGCCGCAGGCGATATGCGCCACCGGAGATGTGCACCGCAGGAGATGTGCGCCGCAGGAGATCTGCACGCAGGAGATGTGCAACGCAGGAGATGTGCACAGCAGGAGATGTGCGCAGCAGGATGTGTGCACACAGTTTTTTTATTAATTTGATGTAATAATATTTTTTTGTAAATAAATGTTTCATTTATGTGCACCGCAGGGTGTGCGCCGCAGGATGTGCGCCGCAAGAGATGTGCACCGCAGGAGATGTGCGCAGCAGGAGATGTGCACCGCAGGAGATGTTTGCCGCAGAAGATGTGCGCAGCAGGAGATGTGCATCACAGGAGATGTGCAGAGCAGGAGATCTGCGCAGCAGGAGATGTGCAGAGCAGGAGATGTGCATTGCAGGATTAGTGCGCACAGTTTTTTTATTAATTTGAGTTAATTATTATTTTTTTTTGTAAGTAAATGTTTCATTTATGTGCACCGCAGGGTGTGCGCCGCAAGAGATGTGCACCGCCGGAAATGTGCGCAGCAGGAGATGTGCACCGCAGGAGATGTGCGCAGCAGGAGATGTGTGCCGCAGGAGATGTGCTCAGCAGGAGATGTGCACCACTTGAGATGTGCGCTGCAGGAGATGTGCGCCGCAGGCGATATGCGCAGTAGGAGATGTGTGCCGCAGTGTTTTTATTAATATGATTTCATTTTAATTTTTTTTGTAAATAACTGTTTTATTTATGTGCAACGCAGGGTTCGCAACGCAGGATGTGCGCCGCAAGAGATGTGCGCAGCAGGAGATGTGCACCGCAGGAGATGTGCGCCGCAGGAGATGTGCACCGCAGGAGAAGTGCACGCAGGAGATTAGCTCGCAGGAGATGTGCGCCGCAGGATGTGTGCATACAGTTTTTTTATTAATTTGAGTTAATTATTATAATTTATTTGTAAATAAATGTTTCATTTATATGCAACGAAGGGTGTGCGCCGCAGGATGTGCGCCGCCGCCGGAGATGTGCGCGGCAGGAGATTTGCACCGCAGGAGATGTACACCGCAGGAGATGTGCGCAGCAGGAGATGTGCACCGCAGGAGATGTGTACGCAGGAGATATGCGCCGCAGGAGATGAGTGCCGCAGGAGATGTGCGCCGCAGGATGTGTGCGCACAGTTTTTTTAGGAATTTGAGTTAATTATTATTATTTTTTGTAAATAAATGTTTCATTTATGTGCACCGCAGGGTGTGCGACGAGGGAGGGTCACTGCAGGAGATTTGCGCAGCAGGAGATGTGCGCCACTGGAGATGTGCACCGCAGGAGATGTGCACGCAGGAGATGTGCACGCAGGAGAAGTGCGCCACAGGAGATGTGCGCCGCAGGAGATGTACATAGCAGGAGATGTGCGCAGCAGGAGATGTGCACCGCAGGAGATGTGTACGCAGGAGATATGCGCCGCAGGAGATGAGTGCCGCAGAAGATGTGCGCCGCAGGATGTGTGCGGAGATGTGCACCGCAGGAGATGTGCGCAGCAGGAGATGTTTACTGCAGGAGATGTGCGCCGCAGGAGATGTGCACCGCAGGAGATGTGCGCAGCAGGAGATTGGCACGCAGGAGATGTGCGCCGCAAGATGTGTGCGCACAGTTTTTTTATTAATTTTATTTATGTGCACCGCATGTTCTGCAATGCAGGAGATGTGCGCAGCAGGAGATTTGCGCCGCAGGATATGTGCGCACAGTTTTTTTTATTAATTTGAGTTAATTATTATAAATTTTTTGTAAATAAATGTTTCATTTATGTGCAACGAAGGGTGTGCGCCACAGGATGTGTGCCGCAAGAGATGTGCACCGCCGGAGATGTGCGCAGCAGGAGATGTGCTCCGCAAGAGATGTGCACCGCCGGAGATGTGCGCAGCAGGAGATGTGCACCGCAGGAGATGTGTACGCAGGAGATATGCGCCGCAGGAGATGAGTGCCGCAGGAGATGTGCGCCGCAGGATGTGTGCGCACAGTTTTTTTAGGAATTTGAGTTAATTATTATTATTTTTTGTAAATAAATGTTTCATTTATGTGCACCGCAGGGTGTGCGACGAGGGAGGGTCACTGCAGGAGATTTGCGCAGCAGGAGATGTGCGCCACTGGAGATGTGCACCGCAGGAGATGTGCACGCAGGAGATGTGCACGCAGGAGAAGTGCGCCACAGGAGATGTGCGCCGCAGGAGATGTACATAGCAGGAGATGTGCGCAGCAGGAGATGTGCACCGCAGGAGATGTGTACGCAGGAGATATGCGCCGCAGGAGATGAGTGCCGCAGAAGATGTGCGCCGCAGGATGTGTGCGGAGATGTGCACCGCAGGAGATGTGCGCAGCAGGAGATGTTTACTGCAGGAGATGTGCGCCGCAGGAGATGTGCACCGCAGGAGATGTGCGCAGCAGGAGATTGGCACGCAGGAGATGTGCGCCGCAAGATGTGTGCGCACAGTTTTTTTATTAATTTTATTTATGTGCACCGCATGTTCTGCAATGCAGGAGATGTGCGCAGCAGGAGATTTGCGCCGCAGGATATGTGCGCACAGTTTTTTTTATTAATTTGAGTTAATTATTATAAATTTTTTGTAAATAAATGTTTCATTTATGTGCAACGAAGGGTGTGCGCCACAGGATGTGTGCCGCAAGAGATGTGCACCGCCGGAGATGTGCGCAGCAGGAGATGTGCTCCGCAGGAGATGTGCACCGCAGGAGATGTGCGCCTCAGGAGATGTGCACCGCAGGATATGTGCGCCGCAGGATGTGCGCCGCAAGAGATATGCACCGCCGGAGATGTGCGCAGCAGGAGATGTGCACCGCAGGAGATGTACACCGCAGGAGATGTGCTCAGCATGAGATGTGCACCGCAGGAGATGTGTACGCAGGAGATATGCGCCGCAGGAGATGAGTGCCGCAGGAGATGTGCGCCGCAGGATGTGTGCGGAGATGTGCACCGCAGGAGATGTGCGCAGCAGGAGATGTGCACCGCAGGAGATGTGCACCGCAGGAGATGTGCGCCGCAGGATGTGTGCGCACAGTTTTTTTATTAATTTTATTTATTTGCATCTTATGTTCTGCAATGCAGGAGATGTGCGCAGCAGGAGATTTGCGCCGCAGGATGTGTGCGCACAGTTTTATTTATTAATTTGAGTTAATTATTATAATTTTTTTGTAAATAAATGTTTCATTTATGTGCAACGCAGGGTGTGCGCCGCAGGATGTGCGCCGCAAGAGATGTGCACCGCAGGAGATGTGCGCAGCAGGAGATGTGCGCAGCAGGAGATGTGCACCGCAGGAGATGTGTACGCAGGAGATATGCGTCGCAGGAGATGAGTGTCGCAGGAGATGTGCGCCGCAGGCTGTGTGCGCACAGTTTTTTTAGGAATTTGAGTTAATTATTATAATTTATTTGTAAATAAATGTTTCATTTATGTGCAACGAAGGGTGTGCGCCGCAGGAGATGTGCGCCGCAGGCGATATGCGCAGCAGGAGATGTGTGCCGCAGTTTTTTTAATAATATGATTTAATTTTAATTTTTTTGTAAATAACTGTTTTATTTATGTGCAACGCAGGGTTCGCAAGGCAGGATGTGCGCCGCAAGAGATATGCACCGCAGGAGATGTGCGCAACAGGAGATGTGCACCACAGGAAATGTGCGCAGCAGGAGATGTGCACCGCAGGAGATGTGCTCCGCAGGAGATGTGCACCGCAGGAGAAGTGCACGCAGGAGATTAGCACGCAGGAGATGTGCGCCGCAGGATGTGTGCGCACAGTTTTTTTATTAATTTGAGTTAATTATTATAATTTATTTGTAAATAAATGTTTCATTTATTTGCAACGAAGGGTGTGCGCCGCAGGATGTGCACCGCCGCCGGAGATGTGCGCGCAGGAGATGTGCACCGCAGGAGATGTACACCGCAGGAGATGTGCGCAGCAGGAGATGTGCACCGCAGGAGATGTGTACGCAGGAGATATGCGCCGCAGGAGATGAGTGCCGCAGGAGATGTGCGCCGCAGGATGTGTGCGCACAGTTTTTTTAGGAATTTGAGTTAATTATTATTATTTTTTATAAATAAATGTTTCATTTATGTGCACCGCAGGGTGTGCGACGAGGGAGGGTCACTGCAGGAGATTTGCGCAGCAGGAGATGTGCGCCACTGGAGATGTGCACCGCAGGAGATGTGCACGCAGGAGATGTGCACGCAGGAGATGTGCGCCGCAGGAGATGTGAGCCGCAGGAGATGTACATAGCAGGAGATGTGCACGCAGGAGATGTGCGCCGCAGGAGATGTGCGCCGCAGGAGATGTACATAGCAGGAGATGTGCACCGCAGGAGACTTGCACGCAGGAGATGTGCGCCGCAGGAGATGTGCGCCGCAGGAGATATACATAGCAGGAAATGTGCACGCAGGAGATGTGCGCCGCAGGAGATGTGCGCCGCAGGAGATGTACAAAGCAGGAGATGTGCACCGCAGGAGATGTGCGCCGCAGGAGATGTGCGCCGCAGGATGTGTGCGCACAGTTTTTTTATTAATTTTATTTATGTGCATCTTATGTTCTGCAATGCAGGAGATGTGCGCAGCAGGAGATTTGCGCCGCAGGATGTGTGCGCACATTTTTTTTATTAATTTGAGTTAATTATTATAATTTTCTTTTTAAATAAATGTTTCATTTATGTGCAACGCAGGGTGTGCGCCGCAGGATGTGCGCCGCAAGAGATGTGCACCGCAGGAGATGTGCGCAGCAGGAGATGTGCACTGCAGGAGATGTGCGCCGCAGGAGATGTGAGTCGCAGGAGATGTACATAGCAGGAGATGTGCGCCGCAGGCGATATGCGCAGCAGGAGATTTGTGCCGCAGTTTTTTTATTAATTTGATTTTATTTTTTTATTTTTTTGTAAATAAATGTTTCATTTATGTGCAACGCAGGGTGTGCGCCGCAGGAGGTGCGCCGCAAGAGATATGCACCGGCGGAGATGTGCGCAGCAGGAGATGTGCACCGCAGGAGATGTGTACGCAGGAGATATGCGCCGCAGGAGATGAGTGCCGCAAGAGATGTGCGCCGCAGGATGTGTGCGCACAGTTTTTTTAGGAATTTGAGTTAATTATTATTATTTTTTGTAAATAAATGTTTCATTTATGTGCACCGCAGGGTGTGCGACGAGGGAGGGTCACTGCAGGAGATTTGCGCAGCAGGAGATGTGCGCCACTGGAGATGTGCGCCGCAGGAGATGTGCACGCAGGAGATGTGCACGCAGGAGATGTGCGCCGCAGGAGATGTACATAGCAGGAGATGTGCACGCAGGAGATGTGCGCCGCAGGAGATGTACAAAGCAGGAGATGTGCGCCGCAGGCGATATGCGCCACCGGAGATGTGCACCGCAGGAGATGTGCGCCGCAGGAGATCTGCACGCAGGAGATGTGCAACGCAGGAGATGTGCACAGCAGGAGATGTGCGCAGCAGGATGTGTGCACACAGTTTTTTTATTAATTTGATGTAATAATATTTTTTTGTAAATAAATGTTTTATTTATGTGCACCGCAGGGTGTGCGCCGCAGGATGTGCGCCACAAGAGATGTGCACCGCAGGAGATGTGCGCAGCAGGAGATGTGCACCGCAGGAGATGTGCAGAGCAGGAGATGTGCGCAGCAGTAGATGTGCAGAGCAGGAGATGTGCGTTGCAGGATTAGTGCGCACAGTTTTTTTATTAATTTGAGTTAATTATTATTTTTTTTTTGTAAGTAAATGTTTCATTTATGTGCACCGCAGGGTTTGCGCCGCAAGAGATGTGCACCGCCGGAAAAGTGCGCAGCAGGAGATGTGCACCGCAGGAGATGTGTACGCAGGAGATATGCGCCGCAGGAGATGAGTGCCGCAGGAGATGTGCGCCGCAGGATGTGTGCGCACAGTTTTTTTAGGAATTTGAGTTAATTATTATTATTTTTTGTAAATAAATGTTTCATTTATGTGCACCGCAGGGTGTGCGACGAGGGAGGGTCACTGCAGGAGATTTGCGCAGCAGGAGATGTGCGCCACTGGAGATGTGCACCGCAGGAGATGTGCACGCAGGAGATGTGCACGCAGGAGATGTGCGCCGCAGGAGATGTGCGCAGCAGGAGATGTGCACCGCAGGAGATGTGCTCCGCAGGAGATGTGCACCACAGGAGAAGTGCACGCAGGAGATAAGCACGCAGGAGATGTGCGCCGCAGGATGTGTGCGCACAGTTTTTTTATTAATTTGAGTTAATTATTATAATTTATTTGTAAATAAATGTTTCATTTATGTGCAACGAAGGGTGTGCGCCGCAGGATGTGCACCGCCGCCGGAGATGTGCGCGCAGGAGATGTGCACCGCAGGAGATGTACACCGCAGGAGATGTGCGCAGCAGGAGATGTGCACCGCAGGAGATGTGTACGCAGGAGATATGCGCCGCAGGAGATGAGTGCCGCAGGAGATGTGCGCCGCAGGATGTGTGCGCACAGTTTTTTTAGGAATTTGAGTTAATTATTATTATTTTTTATAAATAAATGTTTCATTTATGTGCACCGCAGGGTGTGCGACGAGGGAGGGTCACTGCAGGAGATTTGCGCAGCAGGAGATGTGCGCCACTGGAGATGTGCACCGCAGGAGATGTGCACGCAGGAGATGTGCGCCGCAGGAGATGTGCGCCGCAGGAGATGTACATAGCAGGAGATGTGCGCCGCAGGAGATGTGCGCCGCAGGAGATGTACATAGCAGGAGATGTGCACCGCAGGAGATGTGCACGCAGGAGATGTGCACGCAGGAGATGTGCGCCGCAGGAGATGTGCGCCGCAGGAGATGTACATAGCAGGAGATGTGCACGCAGGAGATGTGCGCCGCAGGAGATGTGCGCCGCAGGAGATGTACATAGCAGGAGATGTGCACCGCAGGAGATGTGCGCCGCAGGAGATGTGCGCCGCAGGATGTGTGCGCACAGTTTTTTTATTAATTTTATTTATGTGCATCTTATGTTCTGCAATGCAGGAGATGTGCGCAGCAGGAGATTTGCGCCGCAGGATGTGTGCGCACAGTTTTTTTATTAATTTGAGTTAATTATTATAATTTTCTTTTTAAATAAATGTTTCATTTATGTGCAACGCAGGGTGTGCGCCGCAGGATGTGCGCCACAAGAGATGTGCACCGCAGGAGATGTGCGCAGCAGGAGATGTGCACTGCAGGAGATGTGCGCCGCAGGAGATGTGAGTCGCAGGAGATGTACATAGCAGGAGATGTGCGCCGCAGGCGATATGCGCAGCATGAGATGTGTGCCGCAGTTTTTTTATTAATTTGATTTTATTTTTTTATTTTTTTGTAAATAAATGTTTCATTTATGTGCAACGCAGGGTGTGCGCCGCAGGAGGTGCGCCGCAAGAGATATGCACCGGCGGAGATGTGCGCAGCAGGAGATGTGCACCGCAGGAGATGTGTACGCAGGAGATATGCGCCGCAGGAGATGAGTGCCGCAGGAGATGTGCGCCGCAGGATGTGTGCGCACAGTTTTTTTAGGAATTTGAGTTAATTATTATTATTTTTTATAAATAAATGTTTCATTTATGTGCACCGCAGGGTGTGCGACGAGGGAGGGTCACTGCAGGAGATTTGCGCAGCAGGAGATGTGCGCCACTGGAGATGTGCACCGCAGGAGATGTGCACGCAGGAGATGTGCACGCAGGAGATGTGCGCCACTGGAGATGTGCGCAGCAGGAGATGTGCTCCGCAGGAGATGTGCACCGCAGGAGATGTGCGCCTCAGGAGATGTGCACCGCAGGATATGTGCGCCGCAGGATGTGCGCCGCAAGAGATATGCACCGCCGGAGATGTGCGCAGCAGGAGATGTGCACCGCAGGAGATGTACACCGCAGGAGATGTGCTCAGCATGAGATGTGCACCGCAGGAGATGTGTACGCAGGAGATATGCGCCGCAGGAGATGAGTGCCGCAGGAGATGTGCGCCGCAGGATGTGTGCGGAGATGTGCACCGCAGAATATGTGCGCAGCAGGAGATGTGCACCGCAGGAGATGTGCACCGCAGGAGATGTGCGCCGCAGGATGTGTGCGCACAGTTTTTTTATTAATTTTATTTATTTGCATCTTATGTTCTGCAATGCAGGAGATGTGCGCAGCAGGAGATTTGCGCCGCAGGATGTGTGCGCACAGTTTTATTTATTAATTTGAGTTAATTATTATAATTTTTTTGTAAATAAATGTTTCATTTATGTGCAACGCAGGGTGTGCGCCGCAGGATGTGCGCCGCAAGAGATGTGCACCGCAGGAGATGTGCGCAGCAGGAGATGTGCGCAGCAGGAGATGTGTACGCAGGAGATATGCGTCGCAGGAGATGAGTGTCGCAGGAGATGTGCGCCGCAGGCTGTGTGCGCACAGTTTTTTTAGGAATTTGAGTTAATTATTATAATTTATTTGTAAATAAATGTTTCATTTATGTGCAACGAAGGGTGTGCGCCGCAGGAGATGTGCGCCGCAGGCGATATGCGCAGCAGGAGATGTGTGCCGCAGTTTTTTTAATAATATGATTTAATTTTAATTTTTTTGTAAATAACTGTTTTATTTATGTGCAACGCAGGGTTCGCAAGGCAGGATGTGCGCCGCAAGAGATATGCACCCCAGGAGATGTGCGCAACAGGAGATGTGCACCACAGGAAATGTGCGCAGCAGGAGATGTGCACCGCAGGAGATGTGCGCAGCAGTAGATGTGCAGAGCAGGAGATGTGCTTTGCAGGATTAGTGCGCACAGTTTTTTTATTAATTTGAGTTAATTATTATTTTTTTTTTGTAAGTAAATGTTTCATTTATGTGCACCGCAGGGTGTGCGCCGCAAGAGATGTGCACCGCCGGAAATGTGCGCAGCAGGAGATGTGCACCGCAGGAGATGTGTACGCAGGAGATATGCGCCGCAGGAGATGAGTGCCGCAGGAGATGTGCGCCGCAGGATGTGTGCGCACAGTTTTTTTAGGAATTTGAGTTAATTATTATTATTTTTTGTAAATAAATGTTTCATTTATGTGCACCGCAGGGTGTGCGACGAGGGAGGGTCACTGCAGGAGATTTGCGCAGCAGGAGATGTGCGCCACTGGAGATGTGCACCGCAGGAGATGTGCACGCAGGAGATGTGCACGCAGGAGATGTGCGCCGCAGGAGATGTGCGCAGCAGGAGATGTGCACCGCAGGAGATGTGCTCCGCAGGAGATGTGCACCACAGGAGAAGTGCACGCAGGAGATTAGCACGCAGGAGATGTGCGCCGCAGGATGTGTGCGCACAGTTTTTTTATTAATTTGAGTTAATTATTATAATTTATTTGTAAATAAATGTTTCATTTATGTGCAACGAAGGGTGTGCGCCGCAGGATGTGCACCGCCGCCGGAGATGTGCGCGCAGGAGATGTGCACCGCAGGAGATGTACACCGCAGGAGATGTGCGCAGCAGGAGATGTGCACCGCAGGAGATGTGTACGCAGGAGATATGCGCCGCAGGAGATGAGTGCCGCAGGAGATGTGCGCCGCAGGATGTGTGCGCACAGTTTTTTTAGGAATTTGAGTTAATTATTATTATTTTTTATAAATAAATGTTTCATTTATGTGCACCGCAGGGTGTGCGACGAGGGAGGGTCACTGCAGGAGATTTGCGCAGCAGGAGATGTGCGCCACTGGAGATGTGCACCGCAGGAGATGTGCACGCAGGAGATGTGCGCCGCAGGAGATGTGCGCCGCAGGAGATGTACATAGCAGGAGATGTGCGCCGCAGGAGATGTGCGCCGCAGGAGATGTACATAGCAGGAGATGTGCACCGCAGGAGATGTGCACGCAGGAGATGTGCACGCAGGAGATGTGCGCCGCAGGAGATGTGCGCTGCAGGAGATGTACATAGCAGGAGATGTGCACGCAGGAGATGTGCGCCGCAGGAGATGTGCGCCGCAGGAGATGTACATAGCAGGAGATGTGCACCGCAGGAGATGTGCGCCGCAGGAGATGTGCGCCGCAGGATGTGTGCGCACAGTTTTTTTATTAATTTTATTTATGTGCATCTTATGTTCTGCAATGCAGGAGATGTGCGCAGCAGGAGATTTGCGCCGCAGGATGTGTGCGCACAGTTTTTTTATTAATTTGAGTTAATTATTATAATTTTCTTTTTAAATAAATGTTTCATTTATGTGCAACGCAGGGTGTGCGCCGCAGGATGTGCGCCGCAAGAGATGTGCACCGCAGGAGATGTGCGCAGCAGGAGATGTGCACTGCAGGAGATGTGCGCCGCAGGAGATGTGAGTCGCAGGAGATGTACATAGCAGGAGATGTGCGCCGCAGGCGATATGCGCAGCAGGAGATGTGTGCCGCAGTTTTTTTATTAATTTTATTTTATTTTTTTATTTTTTTGTAAATAAATGTTTCATTTATGTGCAACGCAGGGTGTGCGCCGCAGGAGGTGCGCCGCAAGAGATATGCACCGGCGGAGATGTGCGCAGCAGGAGATGTGCACCGCAGGAGATGTGTAAGCAGGAGATATGCGCCGCAGGAGATGAGTGCCGCAGGAGATGTGCGCCGCAGGATGTGTGCGGAGATGTGCACCGCAGAATATGTGCGCAGCAGGAGATTTGCGCCGCAGAATGTGTGCACACAGTTTTTTTATTAATTTGAGTTAATTATTATAATTTTTTTGTAAATAATTGTTTCATTCATGTGCAACGCAGGGTGTGCGCCGCAGGATGTGCGCCGCAAGAGATTTGCACCGCAGGAGATGTGCGCAGCATGAGATGTGCACCGCAGGAGATGTGTACGCAGGAGATATGCGCCGCAGGAGATGTGCGACGCAGGATGTGTGCGGAGATGTGCACCGCAGGAGATGTGCGCAGCAGGAGATGTGCACCGCTGGAGATGTGCGCCGCAGGAGATGTGCGCCGCAGGATGTGTGCGCACAGTTTTTTTATTAATTTTATTTATGTGCATCTTATGTTCTGCAATGCAGGAGATGTGCGCAGCAGGAGATTTGCGCCGCAGGATGTGTGCGCACAGTTTTTTTATTAATTTGAGTTAATTATTATAATTTTCTTTTTAAATAAATGTTTCATTTATGTGCAACGCAGGGTGTGCGCCGCAGGATGTGCGCCGCAAGAGATGTGCACCGCAGGAGATGTGCGCAGCAGGAGATGTGCACTGCAGGAGATGTGCGCCGCAGGAGATGTGAGTCGCAGGAGATGTACATAGCAGGAGATGTGCGCCGCAGGCGATATGCGCAGCAGGAGATGTGTGCCGCAGTTTTTTTATTAATTTGATTTTATTTTTTTATTGTTTTGTAAATAAATGTTTCATTTATGTGCAACACAGGGTGTTTTCGCTGCAGGATGTGCGCCGCAAGAGATATGCACCGGCGGAGATGTGCGCAGCAGGAGATGTGCACCGCAGGAGATGTGTACGCAGGAGATATGCGCCGCAGGAGATGTGCGCCACTGGAGATGTGCACCGCAGGAGATGTGCACGCAGGAGATGTGCACGCAGGAGAAGTGCGCCGCAGGAGATTTGCGCCACAGGATGTGTGCGCACAGTTTTTTTATTAATTTGAGTTAATTATTATAATTTTATTGTAAATAAATGTTTCATTCATGTGCAACGAAGGGTGTGCGCCGCAGGATGTGCGCCGCAAGAGATGTGTACGCAGGAGATATGCGCCGCAGGAGATGAGTGCCGCAGGAGATGTGCGCCGCAGGATGTGTGCGCAGAGTTTTTTTAGGAATTTGAGTTAATTATTATTATTTTTTGTAAATAAATGTTTCATTTTTGTGCACCGCAGGGTGTGCGACGAGGGAGGGTCACTGCAGGAGATTTGCGCAGCAGGAGATCTGCGCCACTGGAGATGTGCACCGCAGGAGATGTGCACGCAGGAGATGTGCACGCAGGAGATGTGCGCCGCAGGAGATGTGCGCCGCAGGAGATGTACATAGCAGGAGATGTGCACGCAGGAGATGTGCGCCGCAGGAGATGTACAAAGCAGGAGATGTGCGCCGCAGGCGATATGCGCCACCGGAGATGTGCACCGCAGGAGATGTGCGCCGCAGGAGATCTGCACGCAGGAGATGTGCAACGCAGGAGATGTGCACAGCAGGAGATGTGCGCAGCAGGATGTGTGCACACAGTTTTTTTATTAATTTGATGTAATAATATTTTTTTGTAAATAAATGTTTCATTTATGTGCACCGCAGGGTGTGCGCCGCAGGATGTGCGCCGCAAGAGATGTGCACCGCAGGAGATGTGCGCAGCAGGAGATGTGCACCGCAGGAGATGTGTGCCGCAGAAGATGTGCGCAGCAGGAGATGTGCATCACAGGAGATGTGCAGAGCAGGAGATCTGCGCAGCAGGAGATGTGCAGAGCAGGAGATGTGCATTGCAGGATTAGTGCGCACAGTTTTTTTATTAATTTGAGTTAATTATTATTTTTTTTTTGTAAGTAAATGTTTCATTTATGTGCACCGCAGGGTGTGCGCCGCAAGAGATGTGCACCGCCGGAAATGTGCGCAGCAGGAGATGTGCACCGCAGGAGATGTGCGCAGCAGGAGATGTGTGCCGCAGGAGATGTGCTCAGCAGGAGATGTGCACCACTTGGAATGTGCGCTGCAGGAGATGTGCGCCGCAGGCGATATGCGCAGTAGGAGATGTGTGCCGCAGGAGATGTGCACCACTTGGAATGTGCGCCGCAAGAGATGTGCGCAGCAGGAGATGTGCACCGCAGGAGATGTGCGCCGCAGGAGATGTGCACCGCAGGAGAAGTGCACGCAGGAGATTAGCTCGCAGGAGATGTGCGCCGCAGGATGTGTGCATATAGTTTTTTTATTAATTTGAGTTAATTATTATAATTTATTTGTAAATAAATGTTTCATTTATATGCAACGAAAGGTGTGCGCCGCAGGATGTGCGCCGCCGCCGGAGATGTGCGCGGCAGGAGATTTGCACCGCAGGAGATGTGCACCGCAGGAGATGTGTACGCAGGAGATATGCGCCGCAGGAGATGAGTGCCGCAGGAGATGTGCGCCGCAGGATGTGTGCGCACAGTTTTTTTAGGAATTTGAGTTAATTATTATTATTTTTTGTAAATAAATGTTTCATTTATGTGCACCGCAGGGTGTGCGACGAGGGAGGGTCACTGCAGGAGATTTGCGCAGCAGGAGATGTGTAAGCAGGAGATATGCGCCGCAGGAGATGAGTGCCGCAGGAGATGTGCGCCGCAGGATGTGTGCGGAGATGTGCACCGCAGAATATGTGCGCAGCAGGAGATTTGCGCCGCAGAATGTGTGCACACAGTTTTTTTATTAATTTGAGTTAATTATTATAATTTTTTTGTAAATAATTGTTTCATTCATGTGCAACGCAGGGTGTGCGCCGCAGGATGTGCGCCGCAAGAGATGTGCACCGCAGGAGATGTGCGCAGCATGAGATGTGCACCGCAGGAGATGTGTACGCAGGAGATATGCGCCGCAGGAGATGTGCGACGCAGGATGTGTGCGGAGATGTGCACCGCAGGAGATGTGCGCAGCAGGAGATGTGCACCGCTGGAGATGTGCGCCGCAGGAGATGTGCGCCGCAGGATGTGTGCGCACAGTTTTTTTATTAATTTTATTTATGTGCATCTTATGTTCTGCAATGCAGGAGATGTGCGCAGCAGGAGATTTGCGCCGCAGGATGTGTGCGCACAGTTTTTTTATTAATTTGAGTTAATTATTATAATTTTTTTGTAAATAAATGTTTCATTTATGTGCAACGCAGGGTGTGCGCCGCAGGATGTGCGCCGCAAGAGATGTGCACCGCAGGAGATGTGCGCAGCAGGAGATGTGCACTGCAGAAGATGTGCGCCGCAGGAGATGTGAGTCGCAGGAGATGTACATAGCAGGAGATGTGCGCCGCAGGCGATATGCGCAGCAGGAGATGTGTGCCGCAGTTTTTTTATTAATTTGATTTTATTTTTTTATTGTTTTGTAAATAAATGTTTCATTTATGTGCAACACAGGGTGTTTTCGCTGCAGGATGTGCGCCGCAAGAGATATGCACCGGCGGAGATGTGCGCAGCAGGAGATGTGCACCGCAGGAGATGTGTACGCAGGAGATATGCGCCGCAGGAGATGTGCGCCACTGGAGATGTGCACCGCAGGAGATGTGCACGCAGGAGATGTGCACGCAGGAGAAGTGCGCCGCAGGAGATTTGCGCCACAGGATGTGTGCGCACAGTTTTTTTATTAATTTGAGTTAATTACTATAATTTTATTGTAAATAAATGTTTCATTCATGTGCAACGAAGGGTGTGCGCCGCAGGATGTGCGCCGCAAGAGATGTGTACGCAGGAGATATGCGCCGCAGGAGATGAGTGCCGCAGGAGATGTGCGCCGCAGGATGTGTGCGCAGAGTTTTTTTAGGAATTTGAGTTAATTATTATTATTTTTTGTAAATAAATGTTTCATTTTTGTGCACCGCAGGGTGTGCGACGAGGGAGGGTCACTGCAGGAGATTTGCGCAGCAGGAGATCTGCGCCACTGGAGATGTGCACCGCAGGAGATGTGCACGCAGGAGATGTGCACGCAGGAGATGTGCGCCGCAGGAGATGTGCGCCGCAGGAGATGTACATAGCAGGAGATGTGCACGCAGGAGATGTGCGCCGCAGGAGATGTACAAAGCAGGAGATGTGCGCCGCAGGCGATATGCGCCACCGGAGATGTGCACCGCAGGAGATGTGCGCCGCAGGAGATCTGCACGCAGGAGATGTGCAACGCAGGAGATGTGCACAGCAGGAGATGTGCGCAGCAGGATGTGTGCACACAGTTTTTTTATTAATTTGATGTAATAATATTTTTTTGTAAATAAATGTTTCATTTATGTGCACCGCAGGGTGTGCGCCGCAAGAGATGTGCACCGCAGGAGATGTGCGCAGCAGGAGATGTGCACCGCAGGAGATGTGTGCCGCAGAAGATGTGCGCAGCAGGAGATGTGCATCACAGGAGATGTGCAGAGCAGGAGATCTGCGCAGCAGGAGATGTGCAGAGCAGGAGATGTGCATTGCAGGATTAGTGCGCAGAGTTTTTTTATTAATTTGAGTTAATTATTATTTTTTTTTTGTAAGTAAATGTTTCATTTATGTGCACCGCAGGGTGTGCGCCGCAAGAGATGTGCACCGCCGGAAATGTGCGCAACAGGAGATGTGCACCGCAGGAGATGTGCGCAGCAGGAGATGTGTGCCGCAGGAGATGTGCTCAGCAGGAGATGTGCACCACTTGGAATGTGCGCTGCAGGAGATGTGCGCCGCAGGCGATATGCGCAGTAGGAGATGTGTGCCGCAGTGTTTTTATTAATATGATTTCATTTTAATTTTTTTTGTAAATAACTGTTTTATTTATGTGCAACGCAGGGTTCGCAACGCAGGATGTGCGCCGCAAGAGATGTGCGCAGCAGGAGATGTGCACCGCAGGAGATGTGCGCCGCAGGAGATGTGCACCGCAGGAGAAGTGCACGCAGGAGATTAGCTCGCAGGAGATGTGCGCCGCAGGATGTGTGCATATAGTTTTTTTATTAATTTGAGTTAATTATTATAATTTATTTGTAAATAAATGTTTCATTTATATGCAACGAAGGGTGTGCGCCGCAGGATGTGCGCCGCCGCCGGAGATGTGCGCGGCAGGAGATTTGCACCGCAGGAGATGTACACCGCAGGAGATGTGCGCAGCAGGAGATGTGCACCGCAGGAGATGTGTACGCAGGAGATATGCGCCGCAGGAGATGAGTGCCGCAGGAGATGTGCGCCGCAGGATGTGTGCGCACAGTTTTTTTAGGAATTTGAGTTAATTATTATTATTTTTTGTAAATAAATGTTTCATTTATGTGCACCGCAGGGTGTGCGACGAGGGAGGGTCACTGCAGGAGATTTGCGCAGCAGGAGATGTGCGCCACTGGAGATGTGCACCGCAGGAGATGTGCACGCAGGAGATGTGCACGCAGGAGAAGTGCGCCACAGGAGATGTGCGCCGCAGGAGATGTACATAGCAGGAGATGTGCGCAGCAGGAGATGTGCACCGCAGGAGATGTGTACGCAGGAGATATGCGCCGCAGGAGATGAGTGCCGCAGAAGATGTGCGCCGCAGGATGTGTGCGGAGATGTGCACCGCAGGAGATGTGCGCAGCAGGAGATGTTTACTGCAGGATATGTGCGCCGCAGGAGATGTGCACCGCAGGAGATGTGCGCAGCAGGAGATTGGCACGCAGGAGATGTGCGCCGCAGGATGTGTGCGCACAGTTTTTTTATTAATTTTATTTATGTGCACCGCATGTTCTGCAATGCAGGAGATGTGCGCAGCAGGAGATTTGCGCCGCAGGATATGTGCGCACAGTTTTTTTATTAATTTGAGTTAATTATTATAAATTTTTTGTAAATAAATGTTTCATTTATGTGCAACGAAGGGTGTGCGCCACAGGATGTGTGCAGCAAGAGATGTGCACCGCCGGAGATGTGCGCAGCAGGAGATGTGCTCCGCAGGAGATGTGCACCGCAGGAGATGTGCGCCTCAGGAGATGTGCACCGCAGGATATGTGCGCCGCAGGATGTGCGCCGCAAGAGATATGCACCGCCGGAGATGTGCGCAGCAGGAGATGTGCACCGCAGGAGATGTACACCGCAGGAGATGTGCTCAGCATGAGATGTGCACCGCAGGAGATGTGTACGCAGGAGATATGCGCCGCAGGAGATGAGTGCCGCAGGAGATGTGCGCCGCAGGATGTGTGCGGAGATGTGCACCGCAGGAGATGTGCGCAGCAGGAGATGTGCACCGCAGGATGTGCACCGCCGCCGGAGATGTGCGCCGCAGGATGTGTGCGCACAGTTTTTTTATTAATTTTATTTATTTGCATCTTATGTTCTGCAATGCAGGAGATGTGCGCAGCAGGAGATTTGCGCCGCAGGATGTGTGCGCACAGTTTTATTTATTAATTTGAGTTAATTATTATAATTTTTTTGTAAATAAATGTTTCATTTATGTGCAACGCAGGGTGTGCGCCGCAGGATGTGCGCCGCAAGAGATGTGCACCGCAGGAGATGTGCGCAGCAGGAGATGTGCGCAGCAGGAGATGTGCACCGCAGGAGATGTGTACGCAGGAGATATGCGTCGCAGGAGATGAGTGTCGCAGGAGATGTACGCCGCAGGCTGTGTGCGCACAGTTTTTTTAGGAATTTGAGTTAATTATTATAATTTATTTGTAAATAAATGTTTCATTTATGTGCAACGAAGGGTGTGCGCCGCAGGAGATGTGCGCCGCAGGCGATATGCGCAGCAGGAGATGTGTGCCGCAGTTTTTTTAATAATATGATTTAAGTTTAATTTTTTTGTAAATAACTGTTTTATTTATGTGCAACGCAGGGTTCGCAAGGCAGGATGTGCGCCGCAAGAGATATGCACCGCAGGAGATGTGCGCAACAGGAGATGTGCACCGCAGGAGATGTGCTCCGCAGGAGATGTGCATCGCAGGAGAAGTGCACGCAGGAGATTAGCACGCAGGAGATGTGCGCCGCAGGATGTGTGCGCACAGTTTTTTTATTAATTTGAGTTAATTATTATAATTTATTTGTAAATAAATGTTTCATTTATGTGCAACGAAGGGTGTGCGCCGCAGGATGTGCACCGCCGCCGGAGATGTGCGCGCAGGAGATGTGTACGCAGGAGATATGCGCCGCAGGAGATGAGTGCCGCAGGAGATGTGCGCCGCAGGATGTGTGCGCACAGTTTTTTTAGGAATTTGAGTTAATTATTATTATTTTTTGTAAATAAATGTTTCATTTATGTGCACCGCAGGGTGTGCGACGAGGGAGGGTCACTGCAGGAGATTTGCGCAGCAGGAGATGTGCGCCACTGGAGATGTGCACCGCAGGAGATGTGCACGCAGGAGATGTGCACGCAGGAGATGTGCGCCGCAGGAGATGTGCGCCGCAGGAGATGTACATAGCAGGAGATGTGCACGCAGGAGATGTGCGCCGCAGGAGATGTGCGCCGCAGGAGATGTACATAGCAGGAGATGTGCACCGCAGGAGATGTGCACGCAGGAGATGTGCGCCGCAGGAGATGTGCGCCGCAGGAGATGTACATAGCAGGAAATGTGCACGCAGGAGATGTGCGCCGCAGGAGATGTGCGCCGCAGGAGATGTACATAGCAGGAGATGTGCACCACAGGAGATGTGCGCCGCAGGAGATGTGCGCCGCAGGATGTGAGCGCACAGTTTTTTTATTAATTTTATTTATGTGCATCTTATGTTCTGCAATGCAGGAGATGTGCGCAGCAGGAGATTTGCGCCGCAGGATGTGTGCGCACATTTTTTTTATTAATTTGAGTTAATTATTATAATTTTCTTTTTAAATAAATGTTTCATTTATGTGCAACGCAGGGTGTGCGCCGCAGGATGTGCGCCGCAAGAGATGTGCACCGCAGGAGATGTGCGCAGCAGGAGATGTGCACTGCAGGAGATGTGCGCCGCAGGAGATGTGAGTCGCAGGAGATGTACATAGCAGGAGATGTGCGCCGCAGGCGATATGCGCAGCAGGAGATTTGTGCCGCAGTTTTTTTATTAATTTGATTTTATTTTTTTATTTTTTTGTAAATAAATGTTTCATTTATGTGCAACGCAGGGTGTGCGCCGCAGGAGGTGCGCCGCAAGAGATATGCACCGGCGGAGATGTGCGCAGCAGGAGATGTGCACCGCAGGAGATGTGTACGCAGGAGATATGCGCCGCAGGAGATGAGTGCCGCAAGAGATGTGCGCCGCAGGATGTGTGCGCACAGTTTTTTTAGGAATTTGAGTTAATTATTATTATTTTTTGTAAATAAATGTTTCATTTATGTGCACCGCAGGGTGTGCGACGAGGGAGGGTCACTGCAGGAGATTTGCGCAGCAGGAGATGTGCGCCACTGGAGATGTGCGCCACAGGAGATGTGCACGCAGGAGATGTGCACGCAGGAGATGTGCGCCGCAGGAGATGTACATAGCAGGAGATGTGCACGCAGGAGATGTGCGCCGCAGGAGATGTACAAAGCAGGAGATGTGCGCCGCAGGCGATATGCGCCACCGGAGATGTGCACCGCAGGAGATGTGCGCCGCAGGAGATCTGCACGCAGGAGATGTGCAACGCAGGAGATGTGCACAGCAGGAGATGTGCGCAGCAGGATGTGTGCACACAGTTTTTTTATTAATTTGATGTAATAATATTTTTTTGTAAATAAATGTTTTATTTATGTGCACCGCAGGGTGTGCGCCGCAGGATGTGCGCCACAAGAGATGTGCACCGCAGGAGATGTGCGCAGCAGGAGATGTGCACCGCAGGAGATG
Source organism: Pleuronectes platessa (assembly GCF_947347685.1). Lineage (NCBI taxonomy): Eukaryota > Metazoa > Chordata > Actinopteri > Pleuronectiformes > Pleuronectidae > Pleuronectes > Pleuronectes platessa. Next base: position 771,607 of record NW_026518871.1, on the reverse strand, counting down.
TGTGCCGCAGAAGATGTGCGCAGCAGGAGATTTGCGTCACAGGAGATGTGCGTCACAGGAGATGTGCGCAGCAGTAGATGTGCAGAGCAGGAGATGTGCGTTGCAGGATTAGTGCGCACAGTTTTTTTATTAATTTGAGTTAATTATTATTTTTTTTTTGTAAGTAAATGTTTCATTTATGTGCACCGCAGGGTGTGCGCCGCAAGAGATGTGCACCGCCGGAAATGTGCGCAGCAGGAGATGTGCACCGCAGGAGATGTGTACGCAGGAGATATGCGCCGCAGGAGATGAGTGCCGCAGGAGATGTGCGCCGCAGGATGTGTGCGCACAGTTTTTTTAGGAATTTGAGTTAATTATTATTATTTTTTGTAAATAAATGTTTCATTTATGTGCACCGCAGGGTGTGCGACGAGGGAGGGTCACTGCAGGAGATTTGCGCAGCAGGAGATGTGCGCCACTGGAGATGTGCACCGCAGGAGATGTGCACGCAGGAGATGTGCACGCAGGAGATGTGCGCCGCAGGAGATGTGCGCAGCAGGAGATGTGCACCGCAGGAGATGTGCTCCGCAGGAGATGTGCACCACAGGAGAAGTGCACGCAGGAGATTAGCACGCAGGAGATGTGCGCCGCAGGATGTGTGCGCACAGTTTTTTTATTAATTTGAGTTAATTATTATAATTTATTTGTAAATAAATGTTTCATTTATGTGCAACGAAGGGTGTGCGCCGCAGGATGTGCACCGCCGCCGGAGATGTGCGCGCAGGAGATGTGCACCGCAGGAGATGTACACCGCAGGAGATGTGCGCAGCAGGAGATGTGCACCGCAGGAGATGTGTACGCAGGAGATATGCGCCGCAGGAGATGAGTGCCGCAGGAGATGTGCGCCGCAGGATGTGTGCGCACAGTTTTTTTAGGAATTTGAGTTAATTATTATTATTTTTTATAAATAAATGTTTCATTTATGTGCACCGCAGGGTGTGCGACGAGGGAGGGTCACTGCAGGAGATTTGCGCAGCAGGAGATGTGCGCCACTGGAGATGTGCACCGCAGGAGATGTGCACGCAGGAGATGTGCGCCGCAGGAGATGTGCGCCGCAGGAGATGTACATAGCAGGAGATGTGCGCCGCAGGAGATGTGCGCCGCAGGAGATGTACATAGCAGGAGATGTGCACCGCAGGAGATGTGCACGCAGGAGATGTGCACGCAGGAGATGTGCGCCGCAGGAGATGTGCGCCGCAGGAGATGTACATAGCAGGAGATGTGCACGCAGGAGATGTGCGCCGCAGGAGATGTGCGCCGCAGGAGATGTACATAGCAGGAGATGTGCACCGCAGGAGATGTGCGCCGCAGGAGATGTGCGCCGCAGGATGTGTGCGCACAGTTTTTTTATTAATTTTATTTATGTGCATCTTATGTTCTGCAATGCAGGAGATTTGCGCAGCAGGAGATTTGCGCCGCAGGATGTGTGCGCACAGTTTTTTTATTAATTTGAGTTAATTATTATAATTTTCTTTTTAAATAAATGTTTCATTTATGTGCAACGCAGGGTGTGCGCCGCAGGATGTGCGCCGCAAGAGATGTGCACCGCAGGAGATGTGCGCAGCAGGAGATGTGCACTGCAGGAGATGTGCGCCGCAGGAGATGTGAGTCGCAGGAGATGTACATAGCAGGAGATGTGCGCCGCAGGCGATATGCGCAGCAGGAGATTTGTGCCGCAGTTTTTTTATTAATTTGATTTTATTTTTTTATTTTTTTGTAAATAAATGTTTCATTTATGTGCAACGCAGGGTGTGCGCCGCAGGAGGTGCGCCGCAAGAGATATGCACCGGCGGAGATGTGCGCAGCAGGAGATGTGCACCGCAGGAGATGTGTACGCAGGAGATATGCGCCGCAGGAGATGAGTGCCGCAAGAGATGTGCGCCGCAGGATGTGTGCGCACAGTTTTTTTAGGAATTTGAGTTAATTATTATTATTTTTTGTAAATAAATGTTTCATTTATGTGCAACGCAGGGTGTGCGCCGCAGGAGGTGCGCCGCAAGAGATATGCACCGGCGGAGATGTGCGCAGCAGGAGATGTGCACCGCAGGAGATGTGTACGCAGGAGATATGCGCCGCAGGAGATGAGTGCCGCAAGAGATGTGCGCCGCAGGATGTGTGCGCACAGTTTTTTTAGGAATTTGAGTTAATTATTATTATTTTTTGTAAATAAATGTTTCATTTATGTGCACCGCAGGGTGTGCGACGAGGGAGGGTCACTGCAGGAGATTTGCGCAGCAGGAGATGTGCGCCACTGGAGATGTGCGCCACAGGAGATGTGCACGCAGGAGATGTGCACGCAGGAGATGTGCGCCGCAGGAGATGTACATAGCAGGAGATGTGCACGCAGGAGATGTGCGCCGCAGGAGATGTACAAAGCAGGAGATGTGCGCCGCAGGCGATATGCGCCACCGGAGATGTGCACCGCAGGAGATGTGCGCCGCAGGAGATCTGCACGCAGGAGATGTGCAACGCAGGAGATGTGCACAGCAGGAGATGTGCGCAGCAGGATGTGTGCACACAGTTTTTTTATTAATTTGATGTAATAATATTTTTTTGTAAATAAATGTTTTATTTATGTGCACCGCAGGGTGTGCGCCGCAGGATGTGCGCCACAAGAGATGTGCACCGCAGGAGATGTGCGCAGCAGGAGATGTGCACCGCAGGAGATGTGTGCCGCAGAAGATGTGCGCAGCAGGAGATGTGCGTCACAGGAGATGTGCGTCACAGGAGATGTGCGCAGCAGTAGATGTGCAGAGCAGGAGATGTGCGTTGCAGGATTAGTGCGCACAGTTTTTTTATTAATTTGAGTTAATTATTATTTTTTTTTTGTAAGTAAATGTTTCATTTATGTGCACCGCAGGGTGTGCGCCGCAAGAGATGTGCACCGCCGGAAATGTGCGCAGCAGGAGATGTGCACCGCAGGAGATGTGTACGCAGGAGATATGCGCCGCAGGAGATGAGTGCCGCAGGAGATGTGCGCCGCAGGATGTGTGCGCACAGTTTTTTTAGGAATTTGAGTTAATTATTATTATTTTTTGTAAATAAATGTTTCATTTATGTGCACCGCAGGGTGTGCGACGAGGGAGGGTCACTGCAGGAGATTTGCGCAGCAGGAGATGTGCGCCACTGGAGATGTGCACCGCAGGAGATGTGCACGCAGGAGATGTGCACGCAGGAGATGTGCGCCGCAGGAGATGTGCGCAGCAGGAGATGTGCACCGCAGGAGATGTGCTCCGCAGGAGATGTGCACCACAGGAGAAGTGCACGCAGGAGATTAGCACGCAGGAGATGTGCGCCGCAGGATGTGTGCGCACAGTTTTTTTATTAATTTGAGTTAATTATTATAATTTATTTGTAAATAAATGTTTCATTTATGTGCAACGAAGGGTGTGCGCCGCAGGATGTGCACCGCCGCCGGAGATGTGCGCGCAGGAGATGTGCACCGCAGGAGATGTACACCGCAGGAGATGTGCGCAGCAGGAGATGTGCACCGCAGGAGATGTGTACGCAGGAGATATGCGCCGCAGGAGATGAGTGCCGCAGGAGATGTGCGCCGCAGGATGTGTGCGCACAGTTTTTTTAGGAATTTGAGTTAATTATTATTATTTTTTATAAATAAATGTTTCATTTATGTGCACCGCAGGGTGTGCGACGAGGGAGGGTCACTGCAGGAGATTTGCGCAGCAGGAGATGTGCGCCACTGGAGATGTGCACCGCAGGAGATGTGCACGCAGGAGATGTGCGCCGCAGGAGATGTGCGCCGCAGGAGATGTACATAGCAGGAGATGTGCGCCGCAGGAGATGTGCGCCGCAGGAGATGTACATAGCAGGAGATGTGCACCGCAGGAGATGTGCACGCAGGAGATGTGCACGCAGGAGATGTGCGCCGCAGGAGATGTGCGCCGCAGGAGATGTACATAGCAGGAGATGTGCACGCAGGAGATGTGCGCCGCAGGAGATGTGCGCCGCAGGAGATGTACATAGCAGGAGATGTGCACCGCAGGAGATGTGCGCCGCAGGAGATGTGCGCCGCAGGATGTGTGCGCACAGTTTTTTTATTAATTTTATTTATGTGCATCTTATGTTCTGCAATGCAGGAGATTTGCGCAGCAGGAGATTTGCGCCGCAGGATGTGTGCGCACAGTTTTTTTATTAATTTGAGTTAATTATTATAATTTTCTTTTTAAATAAATGTTTCATTTATGTGCAACGCAGGGTGTGCGCCGCAGGATGTGCGCCGCAAGAGATGTGCACCGCAGGAGATGTGCGCAGCAGGAGATGTGCACTGCAGGAGATGTGCGCCGCAGGAGATGTGAGTCGCAGGAGATGTACATAGCAGGAGATGTGCGCCGCAGGCGATATGCGCAGCAGGAGATGTGTGCCGCAGTTTTTTTATTAATTTGATTTTATTTTTTTATTTTTTTGTAAATAAATGTTTCATTTATGTGCAACGCAGGGTGTGCGCCGCAGGAGGTGCGCCGCAAGAGATATGCACCGGCGGAGATGTGCGCAGCAGGAGATGTGCACCGCAGGAGATGTGTACGCAGGAGATATGCGCCGCAGGAGATGAGTGCCGCAAGAGATGTGCGCCGCACGATGTGTGCGCACAGTTTTTTTAGGAATTTGAGTTAATTATTATTATTTTTTGTAAATAAATTTTTCATTTATGTGCACCGCAGGGTGTGCGACGAGGGAGGGTCACTGCAGGAGATTTGCGCAGCAGGAGATGTGCGCCACTGGAGATGTGCGCCGCAGGAGATGTGCACGCAGGAGATGTGCACGCAGGAGATGTGCGCCGCAGGAGATGTACATAGCAGGAGATGTGCACGCAGGAGATGTGCGCCGCAGGAGATGTACAAAGCAGGAGATGTGCGCCGCAGGCGATATGCGCCACCGGAGATGTGCACCGCAGGAGATGTGCGCCGCAGGAGATCTGCACGCAGGAGATGTGCAACGCAGGAGATGTGCACAGCAGGAGATGTGCGCAGCAGGATGTGTGCACACAGTTTTTTTATCAATTTGATGTAATAATATTTTTTTGTAAATAAATGTTTTATTTATGTGCACCGCAGGGTGTGCGCCGCAGGATGTGCGCCGCAGGATGTGCGCCGCAAGAGATGTGCACCGCAGGAGATGTGCGCAGCAGGAGATGTGCACCGCAGGAGATGTGTGCCGCAGAAGATGTGCGCAGCTTGAGATGTGCGTCACAGGAGATGTGCAGAGCAGGAGATGTGCGCAGCAGTAGATGTGCAGAGCAGGAGATGTGCGTTGCAGGATTAGTGCGCACAGTTTTTTTATTAATTTGAGTTAATTATTATTTTTTTTTGTAAGTAAATGTTTCATTTATGTGCACCGCAGGGTGTGCGCCGCAAGAGATGTGCACCGCCGGAAATGTGCGCAGCAGGAGATTTGCACCGCAGGAGATGTGTACGCAGGAGATATGCGCCGCAGGAGATGAGTGCCGCAGGAGATGTGCGCCGCAGGATGTGTGCGCACAGTTTTTTTAGGAATTTGAGTTAATTATTATTATTTTTTGTAAATAAATGTTTCATTTATGTGCACCGCAGGGTGTGCGACGAGGGAGGGTCACTGCAGGAGATTTGCGCAGCAGGAGATGTGCGCCACTGGAGATGTGCGCCGCAGGAGATGTACATAGCAGGAGATGTGCACGCAGGAGATGTGCGCCGCAGGAGATGTGCGCCGCAGGAGATGTACATAGCAGGAGATGTGCACCGCAGGAGATGTGCACGCAGGAGATGTGCACGCAGGAGATGTGCGCCGCAGGAGATGTGCGCCGCAGGAGATGTACATAGCAGGAGATGTGCACGCAGGAGATGTGCGCAGCAGGAGATGTGCGCCGCAGGAGATGTACATAGCAGGAGATGTTCACCGCAGGAGATGTGCGCCGCAGGAGATGTGCGCCGCAGGATGTGTGCGCACAGTCTTTTTATTAATTTTATTTATGTGCATCTTATGTTCTGCAATGCAGGAGATGTGCGCAGCAGGAGATTTGCGCCGCAGGATGTGTGCGCACAGTTTTTTTATTAATTTGAGTTAATTATTATAATTTTCTTTTTAAATAAATGTTTCATTTATGTGCAACGCAGGGTGTGCGCCGCAGGATGTGCGCCGCAAGAGATGTGCACCGCAGGAGATGTGCGCAGCAGGAGATGTGCACTGCAGGACATGTGCGCCGCAGGAGATGTGAGTCGCAGGAGATGTACATAGCAGGAGATGTGCGCCGCAGGCGATATGCGCAGCAGGAGATGTGTGCCGCAGTTTTTTTATTAATTTGATTTTATTTTTTTATTTTTTTGTAAATAAATGTTTCATTTATGTGCAACGCAGGGTGTGCGCCGCAGGAGGTGTGCCGCAAGAGATATGCACCGGCGGAGATGTGCGCAGCAGGAGATGTGCACCGCAGGAGATGTGTACGCAGGAGATATGCGCCGCAGGAGATGAGTGCCGCAAGAGATGTGCGCCGCACGATGTGTGCGCACAGTTTTTTTAGGAATTTGAGTTAATTATTATTATTTTTTGTAAATAAAAGGTTTCATTCATGTGCACCGCAGGGTGTGCGACGAGGGAGGGTCACTGCAGGAGATTTGCGCAGCAGGAGATGTGCGCCACTGGAGATGTGCGCCGCAGGAGATGTGCACGCAGGAGATGTGCACGCAGGAGATGTGCGCCGCAGGAGATGTACATAGCAGGAGATGTGCACGCAGGAGATGTGCGCCGCAGGAGACGTACAAAGCAGGAGATGTGCGCCGCAGGCGATATGCGCCACCGGAGATGTGCACCGCAGGAGATGTGCGCCGCAGGAGATCTGCACGCAGGAGATGTGCAACGCAGGAGATGTGCACAGCAGGAGATGTGCGCAGCAGGATGTGTGCACACAGTTTTTTTATCAATTTGATGTAATAATATTTTTTTGTAAATAAATGTTTTATTTATGTGCACCGCAGGGTGTGCGCCGCAGGATGTGCGCCGCAAGAGATGTGCACCGCAGGAGATGTGCGCAGCAGGAGATGTGCGCCGCAGGAGATGTGCACCGCAGGAGAAGTGCACGCAGGAGATTAGCACGCAGGAGATGTGCGCCGCAGGATGTGTGCGCACAGTTTTTTTTATTAATTTGAGTTAATTATTATAATTTATTTGTAAATAAATGTTTCATTTATGTGCAACGAAGGGTGTGCGCCGCAGGATGTGCACTGCCGCCGGAGATGTGCGCGGCAGGAGATGTGCACCGCAGGAGATGTACACCGCAGGAGATGTGCGCAGCAGGAGATGTGCACCGCAGGCGATATGCGCAGCAGGAGATGTGTGCCGCAGTTTTTTTATTAATTTGATTTTATTTTTTTATTGTTTTGTAAATAAATGTTTCATTTATGTGCAACGCAGGGTGTTTTCGCCGCAGGATGTGCGCCGCAAGAGATATGCACCGGCGGAGATGTGCGCAGCAGGAGATGTGCACCGCAGGAGATGTGTACGCAGGAGATATGTGCCGCAGGAGATGAGTGCCGCAGGAGATGTGGGCCGCAGGCTGTGTGCGCACAGTTTTTTTAGGAATTTGAGTTAATTATTATTATTTTTTGTAAATAAATGTTTCATTTATGTGCACCGCAGGGTGTGCGACGAGGGAGGTTCACTGCAGGAGATTTGCGCAGCAGGAGATGTGTGCCACTGGAGATGTGCACCGCAGGAGATGTGCACGCAGGAGATGTGCACGCAGGAGATGTGCGCCGCAGGAGATGTGCGCCGCAGGAGATGTACATAGCAGGAGATGTGCACGCAGGACATGTGCGCCGCAGGAGATGTACAAAGCAGGAGATGTGCGCCGCAGGCGATATGCGCCACCGGAGATGTGCACCGCAGGAGATGTGCGCCGCAGGAGATCTGCACGCAGGAGATGTGCAACGCAGGAGATGTCCACAGCAGGAGATGTGCACCGCAGGAGATGTGTGCCGCAGAAGATGTGCGCAGCAGGAGATGTGCGTCACTGGAGATGTGCGTCACAGGAGATGTGCAGAGCAGGAGATGTGCGCAGCAGGAGATGTGCAGAGCAGGACATGTGCGTTGCAGGATTAGTGCCGCAGTTTTTTTATTAATTTGATTTTATTTTTTTATTTTTTTGTAAATAAATGTTTCATTTATGTGCAACGCAGGGTGTGCGCCGCAGGAGGTGCGCCGCAAGAGATATGCACTGGCGGAGATGTGCGCAGCAGGAGATGTGCACCGCAGGAGATGTGTACGCAGGAGATATGCGTCGCAGGAGATGAGTGCCGCAGGAGATGTGCGCCGCAGGCTGTGTGCGCACAGTTTTTTTAGGAATTTGAGTTAATTATTATTATTTTTTGTAAATAAATGTTTCATTTATGTGCACCGCAGGGTGTGCGACGAGGGAGGGTCACTGCAGGAGATTTGCGCAGCAGGAGATGTGCGCCACAGGAGATGTGCACCGCAGGAGATGTGCACGCAGGAGATGTGCGCCGCAGGAGATGTGCGCCGCAGGAGATGTCTATAGCAGGAGATGTGCACGCAGGACATGTGCGCCGAAGGAGATGTACAAAGCAGGAGATGTGCGCCGCAGGCGATATGCGCCACCGGAGATGTGCACCGCAGGAGATGTGCGCCGCAGGAGATCTGCACACAGGAGATGTGCAACGCAGGAGATGTGCACAGCAGGAGATGTGCGCAGCAGGATGTGTGCACACAGTTTTTTTATTAATTTGATGTAATAATATTTTTTTGTAAATAAATGTTTCATTTATGTGCACCGCAGGGTGTGCGCCGCAGGATGTGCGCCGCAAGAGATGTGCACCGCAGGAGATGTGCGCAGCAGGAGATGTGCGCCGCAGGAGATGTGCACCGCAGGAGAAGTGCACGCAGGAGATTAGCACGCAGGAGATGTGCGCCGCAGGATGTGTGCGCACAGTTTTTTTATTAATTTGAGTTAATTATTATAATTTGTTTGTAAATAAATGTTTCATTTATGTGCAACGAAGGGTGTGCGCCGCAGGATGTGCACTGCCGCCGGAGATGTGCGCGGCAGGAGATGTGCACCGCAGGAGATGTACACCGCAGGAGATGTGCGCAGCAGGAGATGTGCACCGCAGGCGATATGCGCAGCAGGAGATGTGTGCCGCAGTTTTTTTATTAATTTGATTTTATTTTTTTATTGTTTTGTAAATAAATGTTTCATTTATGTGCAACGCAGGGTGTTTTCGCCGCAGGATGTGCGCCGCAAGAGATATGCACCGGCGGAGATGTGCGCAGCAGGAGATGTGCACCGCAGGAGATGTGTACGCAGGAGATATGCGCCGCAGGAGATGAGTGCCGCAGGAGATGTGCGCCGCAGGCTGTGTGCGCACAGTTTTTTTAGGAATTTGAGTTAATTATTATTATTTTTTGTAAATAAATGTTTCATTTATGTGCACCGCAGGGTGTGCGACGAGGGAGGTTCACTGCAGGAGATTTGCGCAGCAGGAGATGTGCGCCACTGGAGATGTGCACCGCAGGAGATGTGCACGCAGGAGATGTGCACGCAGGAGATGTGCGCCACAGGAGATGTGCGCCGCAGGAGATGTACATAGCAGGAGATGTGCACGCAGGACATGTGCGCCGCAGGAGATGTACAAAGCAGGAGATGTGCGCCGCAGGCGATATGCGCCACCGGAGATGTGCACCGCAGGAGATGTGCGCCGCAGGAGATCTGCACGCAGGAGATGTGCAACGCAGGAGATGTGCACAGCAGGAGATGTGCGCAGCAGGATGTGTGCACACAGTTTTTTTATTAATTTGATGTAATAATATTTTTTTGTAAATAAATGTTTCATTTATGTGCACCGCAGGGTGTGCGCCGCAGGATGTGCGCCGCAAGAGATGTGCACCGCAGGAGATGTGCGCAGCAGGAGATGTGCACCGCAGGAGATGTGTGCCGCAGAAGATGTGCGCAGCAGGAGATGTGCGTCACAGGAGATGTGCAGAGCAGGAGATGTGCGCAGCAGGAGATGTGCAGAGCAGGACATGTGCGTTGCAGGATTAGTGCGCACAGTTTTTTTTATTAATTTGAGTTAATGATTATTTTTTTTTTGTAAGTAAATGTTTCATTTATGTGCACCGCAGGGTGTGCGCCGCAAGAGATGTGCACCGCCGGAAATGTGCGCAGCAGGAGATGTGCACCGCAGGAGATGTGCGCAGCAGGAGATGTGTGCCGCAGGAGATGTGCTCAGCAGGAGATGTGCACCACTTGATATGTGCGCTGCAGGAGATGTACGCCGCAAGAGATATGCACCGCAGGAGATGTGCGCAACAGGAGATGTGCACCACAGGAGATGTGCGCAGCAGGAGATGTGCACCGCAGGAGATGTGCGCCGCAGGAGATGTGCACCGCAGGAGATGTGCGCCGCAGGATGTGTGCGCACAGTTTTTTTAGGAATTTGAGTTAATTATTATTATTTTTTGTAAATAAATGTTTCATTTATGTGCACCGCAGGGTGTGCGACGAGGGAGGGTCACTGCAGGAGATTTGTGCAGCAGGAGATGTGCGCCACTGGAGATTTTGCGCCGCAGGAGATGAGCACGCAGGAGATGTGCACGCAGGAGATGTGCGCCGCAGGAGATGTGCGCCGCAGGAGATGTACATAGCAGGAGATGTGCACGCAGGAGATGTGCGCCGCAGGGGATGTACAAAGCAGGAGATGTGCGCCGCAGGCGATATGCGCCACCGGAGATGTGCACCGCAGGAGATGTGCGCCGCAGGAGATCTGCACGCAGGAGATGTGCAACGCAGGAGATGTGCACAGCAGGAGATGTGCGCAGCAGGATGTGTGCACACAGTTTTTTTATTAATTTGATGTAATAATATTTTTTTGTAAATAAATGTTTCATTTATGTGCACCGCAGGGTGTGCGCCGCAGGATGTGCGCCGCAAGAGATGTGCACCGCAGGAGATGTGCGCAGCAGGAGATGTGCGCCGCAGGAGATGTGCACCACAGGAGAAGTGCACGCAGGAGATTAGCACGCAGGAGATGTGCGCCGCAGGATGTGTGCGCACAGTTTTTTTATTAATTTGAGTTAATTATTATAATTTATTTGTAAATAAATGTTTCATTTATGTGCAACGAAGGGTTTGCGCCGCAGGATGTGCACTGCCGCCGGAGATGTGCGCGGCAGGAGATGTGCACCGCAGGAGATGTACACCGCAGGAGATGTGCGCAGCAGGAGATGTGCACCGCAGGAGATGTGTACGCAGGAGATATGCGCCGCAGGAGATGAGTGCCGCAGGAGATGTGCGCCGCAGGATGTGTGCGCACAGTTTTTTTAGGAATTTGAGTTAATTATGATTATTTTTTGTAAATAAATGTTTCATTTATGTGCACCGCAGGGTGTGCAACGAGGGAGGGTCACTGCAGGAGATTTGCGCAGCAGGAGATGTGCACCACTGGAGATGTGCGCCGCAGGAGATGTGCACGCAGGAGATGTGCACGCAGGAGATGTGCGCCGCAGGAGATGTGCGCCGCAGGAGATGTACATAGCAGGAGATGTGCACCGCAGGAGATGTACACGCAGGAGATGTGCACGCAGGAGATGTGCGCCGCAGGAGATGTGCGCCGCAGGAGATGTCCATAGCAGGAGATGTGCACGCAGGAGATGTGCGCCGCAGAAGATGTGCGCCGCAGGAGATGTACATAGCAGGAAATGTGCACCGCAGGAGATGTGCGCCGCAGGAGATGTGCGCCGCAGGATGTGTGCGCACAGTTTTTTTATTAATTTTATTTATGTGCATCTTATGTTCTGCAATGCAGGAGATGTGCGCAGCAGGAGATTTGCGCCGCAGGATGTGTGCGCACAGTTTTTTTATTAATTTGAGTTAATTATTATAATTTTTTTGTAAATAAATGTTTAATTTATGTGCACCGCAGGGTGTGCGCCGCAGGATGTGCGCCGCAAGAGATGTGCACCGCAGGAGATGTGCGCAGCAGGAGATGTGCGCCGCAGGAGATTTGCGCCGCAGGATGTGTGCGCACAGTTTTTTTATTAATTTGAGTTAATTATTATAATTTATTTGTAAATAAATGTTTCATTTATGTGCAACGAAGGGTTTGCGCCGCAGGATGTGCACTGCCGCCGGAGATGTGCGCGGCAGGAGATGTGCACCGCAGGAGATGTACACCGCAGGAGATGTGCGCAGCAGGAGATGTGCACCGCAGGAGATGTGTACGCAGGAGATATGCGCCGCAGGAGATGAGTGCCGCAGGAGATGTGCGCCGCAGGATGTGTGCGCACAGTTTTTTTAGGAATTTGAGTTAATTATGATTATTTTTTGTAAATAAATGTTTCATTTATGTGCACCGCAGGGTGTGCAACGAGGGAGGGTCACTGCAGGAGATTTGCGCAGCAGGAGATGTGCACCACTGGAGATGTGCGCCGCAGGAGATGTGCACGCAGGAGATGTGCACGCAGGAGATGTGCGCCGCAGGAGATGTGCGCCGCAGGAGATGTACATAGCAGGAGATGTGCACCGCAGGAGATGTACACGCAGGAGATGTGCACGCAGGAGATGTGCGCCGCAGGAGATGTGCGCCGCAGGAGATGTCCATAGCAGGAGATGTGCACGCAGGAGATGTGCGCCGCAGAAGATGTGCGCCGCAGGAGATGTACATAGCAGGAAATGTGCACCGCAGGAGATGTGCGCCGCAGGAGATGTGCGCCGCAGGATGTGTGCGCACAGTTTTTTTATTAATTTTATTTATGTGCATCTTATGTTCTGCAATGCAGGAGATGTGCGCAGCAGGAGATTTGCGCCGCAGGATGTGTGCGCACAGTTTTTTTATTAATTTGAGTTAATTATTATAATTTTTTTGTAAATAAATGTTTAATTTATGTGCACCGCAGGGTGTGCGCCGCAGGATGTGCGCCGCAAGAGATGTGCACCGCAGGAGATGTGCGCAGCAGGAGATGTGCGCCGCAGGAGATGTGCACCGCAGGAGAAGTGCACGCAGGAGATTAGCACGCAGGAGATGTGCGCCGCAGGATGTGTGCGCACAGTTTTTTTATTAATTTGAGTTAATTATTATAATTTATTTGTAAATAAATGTTTCATTTATGTGCAACGAAGGGTGTGCGCCGCAGGATGTGCACTGCCGCCGGAGATGTGCGCGGCAGGAGATGTGCACCGCAGGAGATGTACACCGCAGGAGATGTGCGCAGCAGGAGATGTGCACCGCAGGAGATGTGTACGCAGGAGATGTGCGCCGCAGGATGTGTGCGCACAGTTTTTTTAGGAATTTGAGTTAATTATTATTATTTTTTGTAAATAAATGTTTCATTTATGTGCACCGCAGGGTGTGCAACGAGGGAGGGTCACTGCAGGAGATTTGCGCAGCAGGAGATGTGCACCACTGGAGATGTGCGCCGCAGGCGATGTGCACGCAGGAGATGTGCACGCAGGAGATGTGCGCCGCAGGAGATGTGCGCCGCAGGAGATGTACATAGCAGGAGATGTGTACCGCAGGAGATGTACACGCAGGAGATGTGCACGCAGGAGATGTGCGCCGCAGGAGATGTGCGCCGCAGGAGATGTCCATAGCAGGAGATGTGCACGCAGGAGATGTGCGCCGCAGAAGATGTGCGCCGCAGGAGATGTACATAGCAGGAGATGTGCACCGCAGGAGATGTGCGCCGCAGGAGATGTGCGCCGCAGGATGTGTGCGCACAGTTTTTTTATTAATTTTATTTATGTGCATCTTATGTTCTGCAATGCAGGAGATGTGCGCAGCAGGAGATTTGCGCCGCAGGATGTGTGCGCACAGTTTTTTTATTAATTTGAGTTAATATTATAATTTTTTTGTAAATAAATGTTTCATTCATGTGCAACGCAGGGTGTGCGCCGCAGGATGTGCGCCGCAAGAGATGTGCACCGCAGGAGATGTGCGCAGCAGGAGATGTGCACTGCAGGAGATGTGCGCCGCAGGAGATGTGAGTCGCAGGAGATGTACATAGCAGGAGATGTGTGCCGCAGGCGATATGCGCAGCAGGAGATGTGTGCCGCAGTTTTTTTATTAATTTGATTTGATTTTTTTATTTTTTTGTAAATAAATGTTTCATTTATGTGCAACGCAGGGTGTGCGCCGCAGGATGTGGGCCGCAAGAGATATGCACCGGCGGAGATGTGCGCAGCAGGAGATGTGCACCGCAGGAGAAGTGCACGCAGGAGATTAGCACGCAGGAGATGTGCGCCGCAGGATGTGTGCGCACAGTTTTTGTATTAATTTGAGTTAATTATTATAATTTATTTGTAAATAAATGTTTCATTTATGTGCAACGAAGGGTGTGCGCCGCAGGATGTGCACTGCCGCCGGAGATGTGCGCGGCAGGAGATGTGCACCGCAGGAGATGTACACCGCAGGAGATGTGCGCAGCAGGAGATGTTCACCGCAGGCGATATGCGCAGCAGGAGATGTGTGCCGCAGTTTTTTTATTAATTTGATTTTATTTTTTTATTGTTTTGTAAATAAATGTTTCATTTATGTGCAACGCAGGGTGTTTTCGCCGCAGGATGTGCGCCGCAAGAGATATGCACCGGCGGAGATGTGCGCAGCAGGAGATGTGCACCGCAGGAGATGTGTACGCAGGAGATATGCGCCGCAGGAGATGAGTGCCGCAGGAGATGTGCGCCGCAGGCTGTGTGCGCACAGTTTTTTTAGGAATTTGAGTTAATTATTATTATTTTTTGTAAATAAATGTTTCATTTATGTGCACCGCAGGGTGTGCGACGAGGGAGGTTCACTGCAGGAGATTTGCGCAGCAGGAGATGTGCGCCACTGGAGATGTGCACCGCAGGAGATGTGCACGCAGGAGATGTGCACGCAGGAGATGTGCGCCGCAGGAGATGTGCGCCGCAGGAGATGTACATAGCAGGAGATGTGCACGCAGGACATGTGCGCCGCAGGAGATGTACAAAGCAGGAGATGTGCGCCGCAGGCGATATGCGCCACCGGAGATGTGCACCGCAGGAGATGTGCGCCGCAGGAGATCTGCACGCAGGAGATGTGCAACGCAGGAGATGTGCACAGCAGGAGATGTGCGCAGCAGGATGTGTGCACACAGTTTTTTTATTAATTTGATGTAATAATATTTTTTTGTAAATAAATGTTTCATTTATGTGCACCGCAGGGTGTGCGCCGCAGGATGTGCGCCGCAGGATGTGCACTGCCGCCGGAGATGTGCGCGGCAGGAGATGTGCACCGCAGGAGATGTACACCGCAGGAGATGTGCGCAGCAGGAGATGTGCACCGCAGGCGATATGCGCAGCAGGAGATGTGTGCCGCAGTTTTTTTATTAATTTGATTTTATTTTTTTATTGTTTTGTAAATAAATGTTTCATTTATGTGCAACGCAGGGTGTTTTCGCCGCAGGATGTGCGCCGCAAGAGATATGCACCGGCGGAGATGTGCGCAGCAGGAGATGTGCACCGCAGGAGATGTGTACGCAGGAGATATGCGCCGCAGGAGATGAGTGCCGCAGGAGATGTGCGCCGCAGGCTGTGTGCGCACAGTTTTTTTAGGAATTTGAGTTAATTATTATTATTTTTTGTAAATAAATGTTTCATTTATGTGCACCGCAGGGTGTGCGACGAGGGAGGTTCACTGCAGGAGATTTGCGCAGCAGGAGATGTGCGCCACTGGAGATGTGCACCGCAGGAGATGTGCACGCAGGAGATGTGCACGCAGGAGATGTGCGCCGCAGGAGATGTGCGCCGCAGGAGATGTACATAGCAGGAGATGTGCACGCAGGACATGTGCGCCGCAGGAGATGTACAAAGCAGGAGATGTGCGCCGCAGGCGATATGCGCCACCGGAGATGTGCACCGCAGGAGATGTGCGCCGCAGGAGATCTGCACGCAGGAGATGTGCAACGCAGGAGATGTGCACAGCAGGAGATGTGCGCAGCAGGATGTGTGCACACAGTTTTTTTATTAATTTGATGTAATAATATTTTTTTGTAAATAAATGTTTCATTTATGTGCACCGTAGGGTGTGCGCCGCAGGATGTGCGCCGCAAGAGATGTGCACCGCAGGAGATGTGCGCAGCAGGAGATGTGCACCGCAGGAGATGTACACCGCAGGAGATGTGCGCAGCAGGAGATGTGCACCGCAGGCGATATGCGCAGCAGGAGATGTGTGCCGCAGTTTTTTTATTAATTTGATTTTATTTTTTTATTGTTTTGTAAATAAATGTTTCATTTATGTGCAACGCAGGGTGTTTTCGCCGCAGGATGTGCGCCGCAAGAGATATGCACCGGCGGAGATGTGCGCAGCAGGAGATGTGCACCGCAGGAGATGTGTACGCAGGAGATATGCGCCGCAGGAGATGAGTGCCGCAGGAGATGTGCGCCGCAGGCTGTGTGCGCACAGTTTTTTTAGGAATTTGAGTTAATTATTATTATTTTTTGTAAATAAATGTTTCATTTATGTGCACCGCAGGTTGTGCGACGAGGGAGGTTCACTGCAGGAGATTTGCGCAACAGGAGATGTGCGCCACTGGAGATGTGCACCGCAGGAGATGTGCACGCAGGAGATGTGCACGCAGGAGATGTGCGCCGCAGGAGATGTGCGCCGCAGGAGATGTACATAGCAGGAGATGTGCACGCAGGACATGTGCGCCGCAGGAGATGTACAAAGCAGGAGATGTGCGCCGCAGGCGATATGCGCCACCGGAGATGTGCACCGCAGGAGATGTGCGCCGCAGGAGATCTGCACGCAGGAGATGTGCAACGCAGGAGATGTGCACAGCAGGAGATGTGCGCAGCAGGATGTGTGCACACAGTTTTTTTATTAATTTGATGTAATAATATTTTTTTGTAAATAAATGTTTCATTTATGTGCACCGCAGGGTGTGCGCCGCAGGATGTGCGCCGCAAGAGATGTGCACCGCAGGAGATGTGCGCAGCAGGAGATGTGCACCGCAGGAGATGTGTGCCGCAGAAGATGTGCGCAGCAGGAGATGTGCGTCACTGGAGATGTGCGTCACAGGAGATGTGCAGAGCAGGAGATGTGCGCAGCAGGAGATGTGCAGAGCAGGACATGTGCGTTGCAGGATTAGTGCCGCAGTTTTTTTATTAATTTGATTTTATTTTTTTATTTTTTTGTAAATAAATGTTTCATTTATGTGCAACGCAGGGTGTGCGCCGCAGGAGGTGCGCCGCAAGAGATATGCACCGGCGGAGATGTGCGCAGCAGGAGATGTGCACCGCAGGAGATGTGTACGCAGGAGATGAGTGCCGCAGGAGATGTGCGCCGCAGGCTGTGTGCGCACAGTTTTTTTAGGAATTTGAGTTAATTATTATTATTTTTTGTAAATAAATGTTTCATTTATGTGCACCGCAGGGTGTGCGACGAGGGAGGGTCACTGCAGGAGATTTGCGCAGCAGGAGATGTGCGCCACAGGAGATGTGCACCGCAGGAGATGTGCACGCAGGAGATGTGCGCCGCAGGAGATGTGCGCCGCAGGAGATGTGCGCCGCAGGAGATGTCTATAGCAGGAGATGTGCACGCAGGACATGTGCGCCGAAGGAGATGTACAAAGCAGGAGATGTGCGCCGCAGGCGATATGCGCCACCGGAGATGTGCACCGCAGGAGATGTGCGCCGCAGGAGATCTGCACGCAGGAGATGTGCAACGCAGGAGATGTGCACAGCAGGAGATGTGCGCAGCAGGATGTGTGCACACAGTTTTTTTATTAATTTGATGTAATAATATTTTTTTGTAAATAAATGTTTCATTTATGTGCACCGCAGGGTGTGCGCCGCAGGATGTGCGCCGCAAGAGATGTGCACCGCAGGAGATGTGCGCAGCAGGAGATGTGCGCCGCAGGAGATGTGCACCGCAGGAGAAGTGCACGCAGGAGATTAGCACGCAGGAGATGTGCGCCGCAGGATGTGTGCGCACAGTTTTTTTATTAATTTGAGTTAATTATTATAATTTATTTGTAAATAAATGTTTCATTTATGTGCAACGAAGGGTGTGCGCCGCAGGATGTGCACTGCCGCCGGAGATGTGCGCGGCAGGAGATGTGCACCGCAGGAGATGTACACCGCAGGAGATGTGCGCAGCAGGAGATGTGCACCGCAGGCGATATGCGCAGCAGGAGATGTGTGCCACAGTTTTTTTATTAATTTGATTTGATTTTTTTATTGTTTTGTAAATAAATGTTTCATTTATGTGCAACGCAGGGTGTTTTCGCCGCAGGATGTGCGCCGCAAGAGATATGCACCGGCGGAGATGTGCGCAGCAGGAGATGTGCACCGCAGGAGATGTGTACGCAGGAGATATGTGCCGCAGGAGATGAGTGCCGCAGGAGATGTGCGCCGCAGGCTGTGTGCGCACAGTTTTTTTAGGAATTTGAGTTAATTATTATTATTTTTTGTAAATAAATGTTTCATTTATGTGCACCGCAGGGTGTGCGACGAGGGAGGTTCACTGCAGGAGATTTGCGCAGCAGGAGATGTGCGCCACTGGAGATGTGCACCGCAGGAGATGTGCACGCAGGAGATGTGCACGCAGGAGATGTGCGCCGCAGGAGATGTGCGCCGCAGGAGATGTACATAGCAGGAGATGTGCACGCAGGACATGTGCGCCGCAGGAGATGTACAAAGCAGGAGATGTGCGCCGCAGGCGATATGCGCCACCGGAGATGTGCACCGCAGGAGATGTGCGCCGCAGGAGATCTGCACGCAGGAGATGTGCAACGCAGGAGATGTGCACAGCAGGAGATGTGCGCCACAGGAGATGTGCACCGCAGGAGATGTGCACGCAGGAGATGTGCGCCGCAGGAGATGTGCGCCGCAGGAGATGTGCGCCGCAGGAGATGTCTATAGCAGGAGATGTGCGCAGCAGGAGATGTGCACCGCAGGAGATGTGTGCCGCAGAAGATGTGCGCAGCAGGAGATGTGCAGAGCAGGAGATGTGCAGAGCAGGAGATGTGCGCAGCAGGAGATGTGCACCGCAGGAGATGTGCGCCGCAGGAGATCTGCACGCAGGAGATGTGCAACGCAGGAGATGTGCACAGCAGGAGATGTGCGCAGCAGGATGTGTGCACACAGTTTTTTTATTAATTTGATGTAATAATATTTTTTTGTAAATAAATGTTTCATTTATGTGCACCGCAGGGTGTGCGCCGCAGGATGTGCGCCGCAAGAGATGTGCACCGCAGGAGATGTGCGCAGCAGGAGATGTGCGCCGCAGGAGATGTGCACCGCAGGAGAAGTGCACACAGGAGATTAGCACGCAGGAGATGTGCGCCGCAGGATGTGTGCGCACAGTTTTTTTATTAATTTGAGTTAATTATTATAATTTATTTGTAAATAAATGTTTCATTTATGTGCAACAAAGGGTGTGCGCCGCAGGATGTGCACCGCCGCCGGAGATGTGCGCGGCAGGAGATGTGCACCGCAGGAGATGTACACATCAGGAGATGTGCGCAGCAGGAGATGTGCACCGCAGGAGATGTGTACGCAGGAGATATGCGCCGCAGGAGATGAGTGCCGCAGGAGATGTGCGCCGCAGGATGTGTGCGCACAGTTTTTTTAGGAATTTGAGTTAATTATTATTATTTTTTATAAATAAATGTTTCATTTATGTGCACCGCAGGGTGTGCGACGAGGGAGGGTCACTGCAGGAGATTTGCGCAGCAGGAGATGTGCGCCACTGGAGATGTGCACCGCAGGAGATGTGCACGCAGGAGATGTGCACGCAGGAGATGTGCGCCGCAGGAGATGTGCGCCGCAGGAGATGTACATAGCAGGAGATGTGCACGCAGGAGATGTGCGCCGCAGGAGATGTGCGCCGCAGGAGATGTACATAGCAGGAGATGTGCACCGTCGGAGATGTGCACGCAGGAGATGTGCACGCAGGAGATTTGCGCCGCAGGAGATGTGCGCCGCAGGAGATGTGCACGCAGGAGATGTGCGCCGCAGAAGATGTGCGCCGCAGGATGTGTGCGGAGATGTGCACCGCAGGAGATGTGCGCAGCAGGAGATGTTTACTGCAGGAGATGTGCGCCGCAGGAGATGTGCACCGCAGGAGATGTGCGCAGCAGGAGATTGGCACGCAGGAGATGTGCGCCGCAGGATGTGTGCGCACAGTTTTTTTATTAATTTTATTTATGTGCACCGCATGTTCTGCAATGCCGGAGATGTGCGCAGCAGGAGATTTGCGCCGCAGGATATGTGCGCACAGTTTTTTTATTAATTTGAGTTAATTATTATAAATTTTTTGTAAATAAATGTTTCATTTATGTGCAACGAAGGGTTTGCGCCACAGGATGTGTGCCGCAAGAGATGTGCACCGCCGGAGATGTGCGCAGCAGGAGATGTGCTCCGCAGGAGATGTGCACTGCAGGAGATGTGCGCCTCAGGAGATGTGCACCGCAGGATATGTGCGCCGCAGGATGTGCGCCGCAAGAGATATGCACCGCCGGAGATGTGCGCAGCAGGAGATGTGCACCGCAGGAGATGTACACCGCAGGAGATGTGCTCAGCATGAGATGTGCACCGCAGGAGATGTGTACGCAGGAGATATGCGCCGCAGGAGATGAGTGCCGCAGGAGATGTGCGCCGCAGGATGTGTGCGGAGATGTGCACCGCAGGAGATGTGCGCAGCAGGAGATGTGCACCGCAGGAGATGTGCACCGCAGGAGATGTGCGCCGCAGGATGTGTGCGCACAGTTTTTTTATTAATTTTATTTATTTGCATCTTATGTTCTGCAATGCAGGAGATGTGCGCAGCAGGAGATTTGCGCCGCAGGATGTGTGCGCACAGTTTTTTTATTAATTTGAGTTAATTATTATAATTTTTTTGTAAATAAATGTTTCATTTATGTGCAACGCAGGGTGTGCGCCGCAGGATGTGCGCCGCAAGAGATGTGCACCGCAGGAGATGTGCGCAGCAGGAGATGTGCGCAGCAGGAGATGTGCACCGCAGGAGATGTGTACGCAGGAGATATGCGTCGCAGGAGATGAGTGCCGCAGGAGATGTGCGCCGCAGGCTGTGTGCGCACAGTTTTTTTAGGAATTTGAGTTAATTATTATAATTTATTTGTAAATAAATGTTTCATTTATGTGCAACGAAGGGTGTGCGCCGCAGGAGATGTGCGCCGCAGGCGATATGCGCAGCAGGAGATGTGTGCCGCAGTTTTTTTAATAATATGATTTAATTTTAATTTTTTTGTAAATAACTGTTTTATTTATGTGCAACGCAGGGTTCGCAAGGCAGGATGTGCGCCGCAAGAGATATGCACCGCAGGAGATGTGCGCAACAGGAGATGTGCACCACAGGAAATGTGCGCAGCAGGAGATGTGCACCGCAGGAGATGTGCTCCGCAGGAGATGTGCACCGCAGGAGAAGTGCACGCAGGAGATTAGCACGCAGGAGATGTGCGCCGCAGGATGTGTGCGCACAGTTTTTTTATTAATTTGAGTTAATTATTATAATTTATTTGTAAATAAATGTTTTATTTATGTGCATCTTATGTTCTGCAATGCAGGAGATGTGCGCAGCAGGAGATTTGCGCCGCAGGATTGTGCGCACATTTTTTTTATTAATTTGAGTTAATTATTATAATTTTCTTTTTAAATAAATGTTTCATTTATGTGCAACGCAGGGTGTGCGCCGCAGGATGTGCGCCGCAAGAGATGTGCGCCGCAGGCGATATGCGCAGCAGGAGATTTGTGCCGCAGTTTTTTTATTAATTTGATTTTATTTTTTTATTTTATTGTAAATAAATGTTTCATTTATGTGCAACGCAGGGTGTGCGCCGCAGGAGGTGCGCCGCAAGAGATATGCACCGGCGGAGATGTGCGCAGCAGGAGATGTGCACCGCAGGAGATGTGTACGCAGGAGATATGCGCCGCAGGAGATGAGTGCCGCAAGAGATGTGCGCCGCAGGATGTGTGCGCACAGTTTTTTTAGGAATTTGAGTTAATTATTATTATTTTTTGTAAATAAATGTTTCATTTATGTGCACCGCAGTGTGTGCGACGAGGGAGGGTGACTGCAGGAGATTTGCGCAGCAGGAGATGTGCGCCACTGGAGATGTGCGCCGCAGGAGATGTGCACGCAGGAGATGTGCACGCAGGAGATGTGCGCCGCAGGAGATGTACATAGCAGGAGATGTGCACGCAGGAGATGTGCGCCGCAGGAGATGTACAAAGCAGGAGATGTGCGCCGCAGGCGATATGCGCCACCGGAGATGTGCACCGCAGGAGATGTGCGCCGCAGGAGATCTGCACGCAGGAGATGTGCAAAGCAGGAGATGTGCACAGCAGGAGATGTGCGCAGCAGGATGTGTGCAAACAGTTTTTTTATCAATTTGATGTAATAATATTTTTTTGTAAATAAATGTTTTATTTATGTGCACCGCAGGGTGTGCGCCGCAGGAGATGTACATAGCAGGAGATGTGCACGCAGGAGATGTGCGCCGCAGGAGTTGTACAAAGCAGGAGATGTGCGCCGCAGGCGATATGCGCCACCGGAGATGTGCACCGCAGGAGATGTGCGCCGCAGGAGATCTGCACGCAGGAGATGTGCAAAGCAGGAGATGTGCACAGCAGGAGATGTGCGCAGCAGGATGTGTGCACACAGTTTTTTTATTAATTTGATGTAATAATATTTTTTTGTAAATAAATGTTTTATTTATGTGCACCGCAGGGTGTGCGCCGCAGGATGTGCGCCACAAGAGATGTGCACCGCAGGAGATGTGCGCAGCAGGAGATGTGCACCGCAGGAGATGTGTGCCGCAGAAGATGTGCGCAGCAGGAGATGTGCATCACAGGAGATGTGCAGAGCAGGAGATGTGCGCAGCAGTAGATGTGCAGAGCAGGAGATGTGCGTTGCAGGATTAGTGCGCACAGTTTTTTTATTAATTTGAGTTAATTATTATTTTTTTTTTGTAAGTAAATGTTTCATTTATGTGCACCGCAGGGTGTGCGCCGCAAGAGATGTGCACCGCCGGAAATGTGCGCAGCAGGAGATGTGCACCGCAGGAGATGTGTACGCAGGAGATATGCGCCGCAGGAGATGAGTGCCGCAGGAGATGTGCGCCGCAGGATGTGTGCGCACAGTTTTTTTAGGAATTTGAGTTAATTATTATTATTTTTTGTAAATAAATGTTTCATTTATGTGCACCGCAGGGTGTGCGACGAGGGAGGGTCACTGCAGGAGATTTGCGCAGCAGGAGATGTGCGCCACTGGAGATGTGCACCGCAGGAGATGTGCACGCAGGAGATGTGCACGCAGGAGTAAGCGCCGCAGGAGATGTGCGCAGCAGGAGATGTGCACCGCAGGAGATGTGCTCCGCAGGAGATGTGCACCACAGGAGAAGTGCACGCAGGAGATTAGCACGCAGGAGATGTGCGCCGCAGGATGTGTGCGCACAGTTTTTTTATTAATTTGAGTTAATTATTATAATTTATTTGTAAATAAATGTTTCATTTATGTGCAACGAAGGGTGTGCGCCGCAGGATGTGCACCGCCGCCGGAGATGTGCGCGCAGGAGATGTGCACCGCAGGAGATGTACACCGCAGGAGATGTGCGCAGCAGGAGATGTGCACCGCAGGAGATGTGTACGCAGGAGATATGCGCCGCAGGAGATGAGTGCCGCAGGAGATGTGCGCCGCAGGATGTGTGCGCACAGTTTTTTTAGGAATTTGAGTCAATTATTATTATTTTTTATAAATAAATGTTTCATTTATGTGCACCGCAGGGTGTGCGACGAGGGAGGGTCACTGCAGGAGATTTGCGCAGCAGGAGATGTGCGCCACTGGAGATGTGCACCGCAGGAGATGTGCACGCAGGAGATGTGCACGCAGGAGATGTGCGCCGCAGGAGATGTGCGCCGCAGGAGATGTACATAGCAGGAGATGTGCACGCAGGAGATGTGCGCCGCAGGAGATGTGCGCCGCAGGAGATGTACATAGCAGGAGATGTGCACCGCAGGAGATGTGCACGCAGGAGATGTGCACGCAGGAGATGTGCGCCGCAGGAGATGTGCGCCGCAGGAGATGTACATAGCAGGAGATGTGCACGCAGAAGATGTGCGCCGCAGGAGATGTGCGCCGCAGGAGATGTACATAGCAGGAGATGTGCACCGCAGGAGATGTGCGCCGCAGGAGATGTGCGCCGCAGGATGTGTGCGCACAGTTTTTTTATTAATTTTATTTATGTGCATCTTATGTTCTGCAATGCAGGAGATGTGCGCAGCAGGAGATTTGCGCCGCAGGATGTGTGCGCACAGTTTTTTTATTAATTTGAGTTAATTATTATAATTTTCTTTTTAAATAAATGTTTCATTTATGTGCACCGCAGGGTGTGCGCCGCAGGATGTGCGCAGCAGGATGTGTGCACACAGTTTTTTTATTAATTTGATGTAATAATATTTTTTTGTAAACAAATGTTTCATTTATGTGCACCGCAGGGTGTGCGCCGCAGGATGTGCGCCGCAAGAGATGTGCACTGCAGGAGATGTGCGCAGCAGGAGATGTGCACCGCAGGAGATGTGTGGCGCAGAAGATGTGCGCAGCAGGAGATGTGCGTCACAGGAGATGTGCAGAGCAGGAGATGTGCGCAGCAGGAGATGTGCGCCGCAGGAGATGTGCACCGCAGGAGAAGTGCACGCAGGAGATTAGCACGCAGGAGATGTGCGCCGCAGGATGTGTGCGCACAGTTTTTTTATTAATTTGAGTTAATTATTATAATTTATTTGTAAATAAATGTTTCATTATGTGCAACGAAGGGTGTGCGCCGCAGGATGTGCACTGCCGCCGGAGATGTGCGCGGCAGGAGATGTGCACCGCAGGAGATGTACACCGCAGGAGATGTGCGCAGCAGGAGATGTGCACCGCAGGAGATGTGTACGCAGGAGATATGCGCCGCAGGAGATGAGTGCCGCAGGAGATGTGCGCCGCAGGATGTGTGCGCACAGTTTTTTTAGGAATTTGAGTTAATTATTATTATTTTTTGTAAATAAATGTTTCATTTATGTGCACCGCAGGGTGTGCGACGAGGGAGGGTCACTGCAGGAGATTTGCGCAGCAGGAGATGTGCGCCGCAGGAGATGTGCGCCGCAGGAGATGTACATAGCAGGAGATGTGCACCGCAGCAGATGTACACGCAGGAGATGTGCACGCAGGAGATGTGCGCCGCAGGAGATGTGTGCCGCAGGAGATGTCCATAGCAGGAGATGTGCACGCAGGAGATGTGCGCCGCAGAAGATGTGCGCCGCAGGAGATGTACATAGCAGGAGATGTGCACCGCAGGAGATGTGCGCAGCAGGAGATGTGCGCCGCAGGATGTGTGCGCACAGTTTTTTTATTAATTTTATTTATGTGCATCTTATGTTCTGCAATGCAGGAGATGTGCGCAGCAGGAGATTTGCGCCGCAGGATGTGTGCGCACAGTTTTTTTATTAATTTGAGTTAATTATTATAATTTTTTTGTAAATAAATGTTTCATTCATGTGCAACGCAGGGTGTGCGCCGCAGGATGTGTGCCGCAAGAGATGTGCACCGCAGGAGATGTGCGCAGCAGGAGATGTGCACTGCAGGAGATGTGCGCCGCAGGAGATGTGAGTCGCAGGAGATGTACATAGCAGGAGATGTGTGCCGCAGGCGATATGCGCAGCAGGAGATGTGTGCCGCAGTTTTTTTATTAATTTGATTATATTTTTTTATTTTTTTGTAAATAAATGTTTCATTTATGTGCAACGCAGGGTGTGCGCCGCAGGATGTGCACCGCAAGAGATATGCACCGGCGGAGATGTGCGCAGCAGGAGATGCGCACCGCAGGAGATGTGTACGCAGGAGATATGCGTCGCAGGAGATGAGTGCCGCAGGAGATGTGCGCCGCAGGCTATGTGCGCACAGTTTTTTTAGGAATTTGAGTTAATTATTATTATTTTTTGTAAATAAATGTTTCATTTATGTGCACCGCAGGGTGTGCGACGAGGGAGGGTCACTGCAGGAGATTTGCGCAGCAGGAGATGTGCGCCACTGGAGATGTGCACCGCAGGAGATGTGCACGCAGGAGATGTGCACGCAGGAGATGTGCGCCGCAGGAGATGTGCGCCGCAGGAGAAGTCTATAGCAGGAGATGTGCACGCAGGACATGTGCGCCGCAGGAGATGTACAAAGCAGGAGATGTGCGCCGCAGGCGATATGCGCCACCGGAGATTTGCACCGCAGGAGATGTGCGCCGCAGGAGATCTGCACGCAGGAGATGTGCAACGCAGGAGATGTGCACAGCAGGAGATGTGCGCAGCAGGATGTGTGCACACAGTTTTTTTATTAATTTGATGTAATAATATTTTTTTGTAAACAAATGTTTCATTTATGTGCACCGCAGGGTGTGCGCCGCAGGATGTGCGCCGCAAGAGATGTGCACTGCAGGAGATGTGCGCAGCAGGAGATATGCACCGCAGGAGATGTGTGGCGCAGAAGATGTGCGCAGCAGGAGATGTGCGTCACAGGAGATGTGCAGAGCAGGAGATGTGCGCAGCAGGAGATGTGCAGAGCAGGAGATGTGCGTTGCAGGATTAGTGCGCACAGTTTTTTTATTAATTTGAGTTAATTATTATTTTTTTTTTGTAAGTAAATGTTTCATTTATGTGCACCGCAGGGTGTGCGCCGCAAGAGATATGCACCGCAGGAGATGTGCGCAACAGGAGATGTGCACCACAGGAGATGTGCGCAGCAGGAGATGTGCACCGCAGGAGATGTGCTCCGCAGGAGATGTGCACCGCAGGAGATGTGTACGCAGGAGATATGCGCCGCAGGAGATGAGTGCCGCAGGAGATGTGCGCCGCAGGATGTGTGCGCACAGTTTTTTTAGGAATTTGAGTTAATTATTATTATTTTTTATAAATAAATGTTTCATTTATGTGCACCGCAGGGTGTGCGACGAGGGAGGGTCACTGCAGGAGATTTGCGCAGCAGGAGATGTGCGCCACTGGAGATGTGCACCGCAGGAGATGTGAGTCGCAGGAGATGTACATAGCAGGAGATGTGTGCCGCAGGCGATTTGCGCAGCAGGAGATGTGCGTCACAGGAGATGTGCGCAGCAGGAGATGTGCAGAGCAGGAGATGTGCGTTGCAGGATTAGTGCGCACAGTTTTTTTATTAATTTGAGTTAATTATTATTTTTTTTTTGTAAGTAAATGTTTCATTTATGTGCACCGCAGGGTGTGCGCCGCAAGAGATGTGCACCGCCGGAAATGTGCGCAGCAGGAGATGTGCACCGCAGGAGATGTGCGCAGCAGGAGATGTGTGCCGCAGGAGATGTGCTCAGCAGGAGATGTGCACCACTTGAGATGTGCGCTGCAGGAGATGTGCGCCGCAGGCGATATGCGCAGCAGGAGATGTGTGCCGCAGTTTTTTTATTAATATGATTTAATTTTAATTTTTTTGTAAATAACTGTTTTATTTATGTGCAACGCAGGGTTCGCAACGCAGGAGATGTGCACCGCAGGGTGTGCGACGAGGGAGGGTCACTGCAGGAGATTTGCGCAGCAGGAGATGTGCGCCACTGGAGATGTGCACCGCAGGAGATGTGCACGCAGGAGATGTGCACGCAGGAGATGTGCGCAGCAGGAGATGTGCGCCGCAGGAGATGTACATAGCAGGAGATGTTTACGCAGGAGATGTGCGCCGCAGGAGATGTGCGCCGCAGGAGATGTACATAGCAGGAGATGTGCACCGCAGGAGATGTGCACGCAGGAGATGTGCACGCAGGAGATGTGCGCCGCAGGAGATGTGCACCGCAGGAGATGTGCGCAGCAGGAGATGTGCACTGCAGGAGATGTGCGCCGCAGGAGATGTGAGTCGCAGGAGATGTACATAGCAGGAGATGTGCGCCGCAGGCGATATGCGCAGCAGGAGATGTGCACCGCAGGAGATGTGCGCCGCAGGAGATGTACAAAGCAGGAGATGTGCGCCGCAGGCGATATGCGCCACCGGAGATGTGCACCGCAGGAGATGTGCGCCGCAGGAGATCTGCACGCAGGAGATGTGCAACGCAGGAGATGTGCACAGCAGGAGATGTGCGCAGCAGGATGTGTGCACACAGTTTTTTTATTAATTTGATGTAATAATATTTTTTTGTAGATAAATGTTTTATTTATGTGCACCGCAGGGTGTGCGCCGCAGGACGTGCGCCGCAAGAGATGTGCACCGCAGGAGATGTGCGCAGCAGGAGATGTGCACCGCAGGAGATGTGTGCCGCAGATGATGTGCGCAGCAGGAGATGTGCGTCACAGGAGATGTGCAGAGCAGGAGATGTGCGCAGCAGGAGATGTGCAGAGCAGGAGATGTGCGTTGCAGGATGTGTGCGCACAGTTTTTTTAGGAATTTGAGTTAATTATTATTATTTTTTGTAAATAAATGTTTCATTTATGTGCACCGCAGGGTGTGCGACGAGGGAGGGTCACTGCAGGAGATTTGCGCAGCAGGAGATGTGCGCCACTGGAGATGTGCACCGCAGGAGATGTGCACGCAGGAGATGTGCACGCAGGAGATGTGCGCCGCAGGAGATGTACATAGCAGGAGATGTGCAGGCAGGAGATGTGCGCCGCAGGAGATGTGCGCCGCAGGAGATGTGCGCCGCAGGAGATGTACATAGCAGGAGATGTGCACCGCAGGAGATGTGCGCCGCAGGAGATGTGCGCCGCAGGATGTGTGCGCACAGTTTTTTTATTAATTTTATTTATGTGCATCTTATGTTCTGCAATGCAGGAGATGTGCGCAGCAGGAGATTTGCGCCGCAGGATGTGTGCGCACAGTTTTTTTATTAATTTGAGTTAATTATTATAATTTTTTTGTAAATAAATGTTTCATTTATGTGCAACGCAGGGTGTGCGCCGCAGGATGTGCGCCGCAAGAGATGTGCACCGCAGGAGATGTGCGCAGCAGGAGATGTGCACTGCAGGAGATGTGCGCCGCAGGAGATGTGAGTCGCAGGAGATGTACATAGCAGGAGATGTGTGCCGCAGGCGATATGCGCAGCAGGAGATGTGTGCCGCAGTTTTTTTATTAATTTGATTTTATTTTTTTATTTTTTTGTAAATAAATGTTTCATTTATGTGCAACGCAGGGTGTGCGCCGCAGGATGTGCGCCGCAAGAGATATGCACCGGCGGAGATGTGCGCAGCAGGAGATATACACCGCAGGAGATGTGTACGCAGGAGATATGCGTCGCAGGAGATGAGTGCCGCAGGAGATGTGCGCCGCAGGCTGTGTGCCCACAGTTTTTTTAGGAATTTGAGTTAATTATTATTATTTTTTGTAAATAAATGTTTCATTTATGTGCACCGCAGGGTGTGCGACGAGGGAGGGTCACTGCAGGAGATTTGCGCAGCAGGAGATGTGCGCCAATGGAGATGTGCACCGCAGGAGATGTGCACGCAGGAGATGTGCACGCAGGAGATGTGCGCCGCAGGAGATGTGCGCCGCAGGAGATGTCTATAGCAGGAGATGTGCACGCAGGACATGTGCGCCGCAGGAGATGTACAAAGCAGGAGATGTGCGCCGCAGGCGATATGCGCCACCGGAGATGTGCACCGCAGGAGATGTGCGCCGCAGGAGATCTGCACGCAGGAGATGTGCAACGCAGGAGATGTGCACAGCAGGAGATGTGCGCAGCAGGATGTGTGCACACAGTTTTTTTATTAATTTGATGTAATAATATTTTTTTGTAAACAAATGTTTCATTTATGTGCACCGCAGGGTGTGCGCCGCAGGATGTGCGCCGCAAGAGATGTGCACTGCAGGAGATGTGCGTCACAGGAGATGTGCAGAGCAGGAGATGTGCGCAGCAGGAGATGTGCAGAGCAGGAGATGTGCGTTGCAGGATTAGTGCGCACAGTTTTTTTATTAATTTGAGTTAATTATTATTTTTTTTTTGTAAGTAAATGTTTCATTTATGTGCACCGCAGGGTGTGCGCCGCAAGAGATGTGCACCGCCGGAAATGTGCGCAGCAGGAGATGTGCACCGCAGGAGATGTGCGCAGCAGGAGATGTGTGCCGCAGGAGATGTGCTCAGCAGGAGATGTGCACCACTTGAGATGTGCGCTGCAGGAGATGTGCGCCGCAGGCGATATGCGCAGCAGGAGATGTGTGCCGCAGTTTTTTTATTAATATGATTTAATTTTAATTTTTTTGTAAATAACTGTTTTATTTATGTGCAACGAAGGGTTCGCAACGCAGGAGATGTGCACCGCAGGAGAAGTGCACGCAGGAGATTAGCACGCAGGAGATGTGCGCCGCAGGATGTGTGCGCACAGTTTTTTTTATTAATTTGAGTTAATTATTATAATTTATTTGTAAATAAATGTTTCATTTATGTGCAACGAAGGGTGTGCGCCGCAGGATGTGCACCGCCGCCGGAGATGTGCGCGGCAGGAGATGTGCACCGCAGGAGATGTACACCGCAGGAGATGTGCGCAGCAGGAGATATGCACCGCAGGAGATGTGTACGCAGGAGATATGCGCCGCAGGAGATGAGTGCCGCAGGAGATGTGCGCCGCAGGATGTGTGCGCACAGTTTTTTTAGGAATTTGAGTTAATTATTATTATTTTTTATAAATAAATGTTTCATTTATGTGCACCGCAGGGTGTGCGACGAGGGAGGGTCACTGCAGGAGATTTGCGCAGCAGGAGATGTGCGCCACTGGAGATGTGCACCGCAGGAGATGTGCACGCAGGAGATATGCACGCAGGAGATGTGCGCAGCAGGAGATGTGCGCCGCAGGAGATGTACATAGCAGGAGATGTGCACGCAGGAGATGTGCGCCGCAGGAGATGTGCGCCGCAGGAGATGTACATAGCAGGAGATGTGCACCGCAGGAGATGTGCACGCAGGAGATGTACACGCAGGAGATGTGCGCCGCAGGAGATGTGCGCCACAGGAGATATGCACGCAGGAGATGTGCACCGCAGGAGATGTGCGCCGCAGAAGATGTGCGCCGCAGGATGTGTGCGCACAGTTTTTTTATTAATTTTATTTATGTGCATCTTATGTTCTGCAATGCAGGAGATGTGCGCAGCAGGAGATTTGCGCCGCAGGATGTGTGCGCACAGTTTTTTTATTAATTTGAGTTAATTATTATAATTTTCTTTTTAAATAAATGTTTAATTTATGTGCAACGCAGGGTGTGCGCCGCAGGGTGTGCGCCGCAAGAGATGTGCACCGCAGGAGATGTGCGCAGCAGGAGATGTGCACTGCAGGAGATGTGCGCCGCAGGAGATGTGAGTCGCAGGAGATGTACATAGCAGGAGATGTGCGCCGCAGGCGATATGCGCAGCAGGAGATGTGCACCGCAGGAGATGTGTACGCAGGAGATATGCGCCGCAGGAGATGAGTGCCGCAAGAGATGTGCGCCGCAGGATGTGTGCGCACAGTTTTTTTAGGAATTTGAGTTAATTATTATTATTTTTTGTAAATAAATGTTTCATTTATGTGCACCGCAGGGTGTGCAACGAGGGAGGGTCACTGCAGGAGATTTGCGCAGCAGGAGATGTGCGCCACTGGAGATGTGCGCCGCAGGAGATGTGCATGCAGGAGATGTTCACACAGGAGATGTGCGCCGCAGGAGATGTGCGCCGCAGGAGATGTACATAGCAGGAGATGTGCACGCAGGAGATGTGCGCCGCAGGAGATGTACAAAGCAGGAGATGTGCGCCGCAGGCGATATGCGCCACTTGAGATGTGCACCGCAGGAGATGTGCGCCGCAGGAGATCTGCATGCAGGAGATGTGCAACGCAGGAGATGTGCACAGCAGGAGATGTGCGCAGCAGGATGTGTGCACACAGTTTTTTTATTAATTTGATGTAATAATATTTTTTTGTAGATAAATGTTTTATTTATGTGCACCGCCGGTTGTGCGCCGCAGGACGTGCGCCGCAAGAGATGTGCACCGCAGGAGATGTGCGCAGCAGGAGATGTGCACCGCAGGAGATGTGTGCCGCAGATGATGTGCGCAGCAGGAGATGTGCGTCACAGGAGATGTGCAGAGCAGGAGATGTGCGCGCAGGAGATGTGCGCCGCAGGAGATGTGCGACGCAGGAGATGTACATAGCAGGAGATGTGCACGCAGGAGATGTGCGCCGCAGAAGATGTGCGCCGCAGGAGATGTACATAGCAGGAGATGTGCACCGCAGGAGATGTGCGCCGCAGGCGATATGCGCAGCAGGAGATGTGTGCCGCAGTTTTTTTATTAATTTGATTTTATTTTTTTATTTTTTTGTAAACAAATGTTTCATTTATGTGCAACGCAGGGTGTGCGCCGCAGGATGTGCGCCGCAAGAGATATGCACCGGCGGAGATTTGCGCAGCAGGAGATGTGCACCGCAGGAGATGTGTACGCAGGAGATATGCGTCGCAGGAGATGAGTGCCGCAGGAGATGTGCGCCGCAGGCTGTGTGCGCACAGTTTTTTTAGGAATTTGAGTTAATTATTATTATTTTTTGTAAATAAATGTTTCATTTATGTGCACCGCAGGGTGTGCGACGAGGGAGGGTCACTGCAGGAGATTTGCGCAGCAGGAGATGTGCGCCACTGGAGATGTGCACCGCAGGAGATGTGCACGCAGGAGATGTGCACGCAGGAGATGTGCGCCGCAGGAGATGTGCGCCGCAGGAGATGTCTATAGCAGGAGATGTGCACGCAGGACATGTGCGCCGCAGGAGATGTACAAAGCAGGAGATGTGCGCCGCAGGCGATATGCGCCACCGGAGATGTGCACCGCAGGAGATGAGCGCCGCAGGAGATCTGCACGCAGGAGATGTGCAACGCAGGAGATGTGTACGCAGGAGATATGCGTCGCAGGAGATGAGTGCCGCAGGAGATGTGCGCCGCAGGCTGTGTGCGCACAGTTTTTTTAGGAATTTGAGTTAATTATTATTATTTTTTGTAAATAAATGTTTCATTTATGTGCACCGCAGGGTGTGCGACGAGGGAGGGTCACTGCAGGAGATTTGCGCAGCAGGAGATGTGCGCCACTGGAGATGTGCACCGCAGGAGATGTGCACGCAGGAGATGTGCACGCAGGAGATGTGCGCCGCAGGAGATGTGCGCCGCAGGAGATGTCTATAGCAGGAGATGTGCACGCAGGACATGTGCGCCGCAGGAGATGTACAAAGCAGGAGATGTGCGCCGCAGGCGATATGCGCCACCGGAGATGTGCACCGCAGGAGATGAGCGCCGCAGGAGATCTGCACGCAGGAGATGTGCAACGCAGGAGATGTGCACAGCAGGAGATGTGCGCAGCAGGATGTGTGCACACAGTTTTTTTATTAATTTGATGTAATAATATTTTTTTGTAAAATAATGTTTCATTTATGTGCACCGCAGGGTGTGCGCCGCAGGATGTGTGCCGCAAGAGATGTGCACTGCAGGAGATGTGCGTCACAGGAGATGTGCAGAGCAGGAGATGTGCGCAGCAGGAGATGTGCAGAGCAGGAGATGTGCGTTGCAGGATTAGTGCGCACAGTTTTTTTATTAATTATAGTTAATTATTATTTTTTTTTGTAAGTAAATGTTTCATTTATGTGCACCGCAGGGTGTGCGCCGCAAGAGATGTTTACCGCCGGAAATGTGCGCAGCAGGAGATGTGCACCGCAGGAGATGTGCGCAGCAGGAGATGTGTGCCGCAGGAGATGTGCTCAGCAGGAGATGTGCACCACTTGAGATGTGCGCTGCAGGAGATGTGCGCTGCAGGAGATGTGCGCCGCAGGCGATATGCGCAGCAGGAGATGTGTGCCGCAGTTTTTTTATTAATATGATTTAATTTTAATTTTTTTGTAAATAACTGTTTTATTTATGTGCAACGCAGGGTTCGCAACGCAGGAGATGTGCACCGCAGGAGAAGTGCACGCAGGAGATTAGCACGCAGGAGATGTGCGCCGCAGGATGTGTGCGCACAGTTTTTTTATTAATTTGAGTTAATTATTATAATTTATTTGTCAATAAATGTTTCATTTATGTGCAACGAAGGGTGTGCGCCGCAGGATGTGCACCGCCGCCGGAGATGTGCGCGGCAGGAGATGTGCACCGCAGGAGATGTACACCGCAGGAGATGTGCGCAGCAGGAGATGTGCACCGCAGGAGATGTGTACGCAGGAGATATGCGCCGCAGGATGTGTGCGCACAGTTTTTTTAGGAATTTGAGTTAATTATTATTATTTTTTATAAATAAATGTTTCAATTATGTGCACCGCAGGGTGTGCGACGAGGGAGGGTCACTGCAGGAGATTTGCGCAGCAGGAGATGTGCGCCACTGGAGATGTGCACCGCAGGAGATGTGCACGCAGGAGATGTGCACGCAGGAGATGTGCGCCGCAGGAGATGTGCGCCGCAGGAGATGTACATAGCAGGAGATGTGCACGCAGGAGATGTGCGCCGCAGGAGATGTACAAAGCAGGAGATGTGCGCCGCAGGCGATATGCGCCACCGGAGATGTGCACCGCAGGAGATGTGCGCCGCAGGAGATCTGCACGCAGGAGATGTGCAACGCAGGAGATGTGCACAGCAGGAGATGTGCGCAGCAGGATGTGTGCAAACAGTTTTTTTATTAATTTGATGTAATAATATTTTTTTGTAGATAAATGTTTTATTTATGTGCACCGCAGGGTGTGCGCCGCAGGACGTGCGCCGCAAGAGATGTGCACCGCAGGAGATGTGCGCAGCAGGAGATGTGCACCGCAGGAGATGTGTGCCGCAGATGATGTGCGCAGCAGGAGATGTGCGTCACAGGAGATGTGCAGAGCAGGAGATGTGCGCAGCAGGAGATGTGCAGAGCAGGAGATTTGCGTTGCAGGATGTGTGCGCACAGTTTTTTTAGGAATTTGAGTTAATAATTATTATTTTTTGTAAATAAATGTTTCATTTATGTGCACCGCAGGGTGTGCGACGAGGGAGGGTCACTGCAGGAGATTTGCGCAGCAGGAGATGTGCGCCGCAGGAGATGTACATAGCAGGAGATGTGCACGCAGGAGATGTGCGCCGCAGGAGATGTACATAGCAGGAGATGTGCACCGCAGGAGATGTGCACGCAGGAGATGTGCATGCAGGAGATGTGCACGCAGGAGATGTGCGCCGCAGGAGATGTGCGCCGCAGGAGATGTACATAGCAGGAGATGTGCACGCAGGAGATGTGCGCCGCAGGAGATGTACATAGCAGGAGATGTGCACCGCAGGAGATGTGCACGCAGGAGATGTGCATGCAGGAGATGTGCGCCGCAGGAGATGTGCGCCGCAGGAGATGTACATAGCAGGAGATGTGCACGCAGTAGATGTGCGACGCAGGAGATGTGCGCCGCAGGAGATGTACATAGCAGGAGATGTGCACCGCAGGAGATGTGCGCCGCAGGAGATGTGCGCCGCAGGATGTGTGCGCACAGTTTTTTTATTAATTTTATTTATGTGCATCTTATGTTCTGCAATGCAGGAGATGTGCGCAGCAGGAGATATGCGCCGCAGGATGTGTGCGCACAGTTTTTTTATTAATTTGAGTTAATTATTATAATTTTCTTTTTAAATAAATGTTTCATTTATGTGCAACGCAGGGTGTGCACCTTAGGATGTGCGCCGCAAGAGATGTGCACCGCAGGAGATGTGCGCAGCAGGAGATGTGCACTGCAGGAGATGTGCGCCGCAGGAGATGTGAGTCGCAGGAGATGTACATAGCAGGAGATGTGCGCCGCAGGCGATATGCGCAGCAGGAGATGTGTGCCGCAGTTTTTTTATTAATTTGATTTAATTTTTTTTATTTTTGGAAATA
The DNA here is from genome assembly GCF_947347685.1 of Pleuronectes platessa. Classification (NCBI taxonomy): domain Eukaryota; kingdom Metazoa; phylum Chordata; class Actinopteri; order Pleuronectiformes; family Pleuronectidae; genus Pleuronectes; species Pleuronectes platessa. Next base: position 735,740 of record NW_026518871.1, on the reverse strand, counting down.
AATGTTTCATTTATGTGCAACGCAGGGTGTGCGCCGCAGGAGGTGCGCCGCAAGAGATATGCACTGGCGGAGATGTGCGCAGCAGGAGATGTGCACCGCAGGAGATGTGTACGCAGGAGATATGCGTCGCAGGAGATGAGTGCCGCAGGAGATGTGCGCCGCAGGCTGTGTGCGCACAGTTTTTTTAGGAATTTGAGTTAATTATTATTATTTTTTGTAAATAAATGTTTCATTTATGTGCACCGCAGGGTGTGCGACGAGGGAGGGTCACTGCAGGAGATTTGCGCAGCAGGAGATGTGCGCCACTGGAGATGTGCACCGCAAGAGATGTGCACGCAGGAGATGTGCCCGCAGGAGATGTGCGCCGCAGGAGATGTGCGACGCAGGAGATGTACATAGCAGGAGATGTGCACGCAGGACATGTGCGCCGCAGGAGATGTACAAAGCAGGAGATGTGCGCCGCAGGCGATATGCGCCACCGGAGATGTGCACCGCAGGAGATGTGCAGCAGGATGTGTGCACACAGTTTTTTTATTAATTTGATGTAATAATATTTTTTTGTAAATAAATGTTTCATTTATGTGCACCGCAGGGTGTGCGCCGCAGGATGTGCGCCGCAAGAGATGTGCACCGCAGGAGATGTGCGCAGCAGGAGATGTGCACCGCAGGAGATGTGTGTCGCAGAAGATGTGCGCAGCAGGAGATGTGCGTCACAGGAGATGTGCAGAGCAGGAGATGTGCGCAGGAGGAGATGTGCAGAGCAGGAGATGTGCGTTGCAGGATTAGTGCGCACAGTTTTTTTATTAATTTGAGTTAATTATTATTTTTTTTGTAAGTAAATGTTTCATTTATGTGCACCGCAGGGTGTGCGCCGCAAGAGATGTGCACCGCCGGAAATGTGCGCAGCAGGAGATGTGCACCGCAGGAGATGTGCGCAGCAGGAGATGTGTGCCGCAGGAGATGTGCTCAGCAGGAGATGTGCACCACTTTAGATGTGCGCTGCAGGAGATGTGCGCCGCAGGCGATATGTGCAGCAGGAGATGTGTGCCGCAGTTTTTTTATTAATATGATTTAATTTTAATTTTTTTGTAAATAACTGTTTTATTTATGTGCAACGCAGGGTTCGCAACGCAGGATGTGCGCCGCAAGAGATATGCACCGCAGGAGATGTGCGCAACAGGAGATGTGCACCACAGGAGATGTGCGCAGCAGGAAATGTGCACCGCAGGAGATGTGCGCCGCAGGAGATGTGCACCGCAGGAGAAGTGCACTCAGGAGATTAGCACGCAGGAGATGTGCGCCGCAGGATGTGTGCGCACAGTTTTTTTATTAATTTGAGTTAATTATTATAATTTATTTGTAAATAAATGTTTCATTTATGTGCAACGAAGGGTGTGCGCCGCAGGATGTGCACTGCCGCCGGAGATGTGCGCGGCAGGAGATGTGCACCGCAGGAGATGTACACCGCAGGAGATGTGCGCAGCAGGAGATGTGCACCGCAGGAGATGTGTACGCAGGAGATATGCGCCGCAGGAGATGAGTGCCGCAGGAGATGTGCGCCGCAGGATGTGTGCGCACAGTTTTTTTAGGAATTTGAGTTAATTATTATTATTTTTTGTAAATAAATGTTTCATTTATGTGCACCGCAGGGTGTGCGACGAGGGAGGGTCACCGCAGGAGATGTGCACGCAGGAGATGTGCACGCAGGAGATGTGCGCCGCAGGAGATGTGCGCCGCAGGAGATGTACATAGCAGGAGATGTGCACGCAGGAGATGTGCGCCGCAGGAGATGTACAAAGCAGGAGATGTGCGCCGCAGGCGATATGCGCCACCGGAGATGTGCACCGCAGGAGATGTGCGCCGCAGGAGATCTGCACGCAGGAGATGTGCAATGCAGGAGATGTGCACAGCAGGAGATGTGCGCAGCAGGATGTGTGCACACAGTTTTTTTATTAATTTGATGTAATAATATTTTTTTGTAAATAAATGTTTTATTTATGTGCACCGCAGGGTGTGCGCCGCAGGATGTGCGCCGCAAGAGATGTGCACCGCAGGAGATGTGCGCAGCAGGAGATGTGCACCGCAGGAGATGTGTGCCGCAGAAGATGTGCGCAGCAGGAGATGTGCGTCACAGGAGATGTGCAGAGCAGGAGATGTGCGCAGCAGGAGATGTGCAGAGCAGGAGATGTGCGTTGCAGGATTAGTGCGCACAGTTTTTTTATTAATTTGAGTTAATTATTATTTTTTTTTGTAAGTAAATGTTTCATTTATGTGCAACGCAGGGTGTGCGCCGCAAGAGATGTGCACCGCCGGAAATGTGCGCAGCAGGAGATGTGCACCGCAGGAGATGTGTACGCAGGAGATATGCGCCGCAGGAGATGAGTGCCGCAGGAGATGTGCGCCGCAGGATGTGTGCGCACAGTTTTTTTAGGAATTTGAGTTAATTATTATTATTTTTTGTAAATAAATGTTTCATTTATGTGCACCGCAGGGTGTGCGACGAGGGAGGGTCACTGCAGGAGATTTGCGCAGCAGGAGATGTGCGCCACTGGAGATGTGCACCGCAGGAGATGTGCACGCAGGAGATGTGCACGCAGGAGATGTGCGCCGCAGGAGATGTGCGCCGCAGGAGATGTACATAGCAGGAGATGTGCACGCAGGACATGTGCGCCGCAGGAGATGTACAAAGCAGGAGATGTGCGCCGCAGGCGATATGCGCCACCGGAGATGTGCACCGCAGGAGATGTGCGCCGCAGGAGATCTGCACGCAGGAGATGTGCAACGCAGGAGATGTGCACAGCAGGAGATGTGCGCAGCAGAATGTGTGCAAACAGTTTTTTTATTAATTTGATGTAATAATATTTTTTTGTAAATAAATGTTTCATTTATGTGCACCGCAGGGTGTGCGCCGCAGGATGTGCGCCGCAAGATATGTGCACCGCAGGAGATGTGCGCAGCAGGAGATGTGCGCCGCAGGAGATGTACACCGCAGGAGATGTGCGCAGCAGGACATGTGCACCGCAGGAGATGTGCGCAGCAGGAGATGTGCACCGCAGGAGATGTGTACGCAGGAGATATGCGCCGCAGGAGATGAGTGCCGCAGGAGATGTGCGCCGCAGGATGTGTGCGCACAGTTTTTTTAGGAATTTGAGTTAATTATTATTATTTTTTGTAAATAAATGTTTCATTTATGTGCACCGCAGGGTGTGCGACGAGGGTGGGTCACTGCAGGAGATTTGCGCAGCAGGAGATGTGCTCCACTGGAGATATGCGCCGCAGGAGATGTGCACGCAGGAGATGTGCACGCAGGAGATGTGCGCCGCAGGAGATGTGCGCCGCAGGAGATGTACATAGCAGGAGATGTGCACCGCAGGAGATGTGCACGCAGGAGATGTGCACGCAGGAGATGTGCGCCGCAGGAGATGTGCGACGCAGGAGATGTACATAGCAGGAGATGTGCACGCAGGAGATGTGCGCCGCAGAAGATGTGCGCCGCAGGAGATGTACATAGCAGGAGATGTGCACCGCAGGAGATGTGCGCCGCAGGAGATGTGCGCCGCAGGATGTGTGCGCACAGTTTTTTTATTAATTTTATTTATGTGCATCTTATGTTCTGCAATGCAGGAGATGTGCGCAGCAGGAGATTTGCGCCGCAGGATGTGTGCGCACAGTTTTTTTATTAATTTGAGTTAATTATTATAATTTTTTTGTAAATAAATGTTTCATTTATGTGCAACGCAGGGTGTGCGCCGCAGGATGTGCGCCGCAAGAGATGTGCACCGCAGGAGATGTGCGCAGCAGGAGATGTGCACTGCAGGAGATGTGCGCCGCAGGAGATGTGAGTCGCAGGAGATGTACATAGCAGGAGATGTGTGCCGCAGGCGATATGCGCAGCAGGAGATGTGTGCCGCAGTTTTTTTATTAATTTGATTTTATTTTTTTATTTTTTTGTAAATAAATGTTTCATTTATGTGCAACGCAGGGTGTGCGCCGCAGGATGTGCGCCGCAAGAGATATGCACCGGCGGAGATGTGCGCAGCAGGAGATGTGCACCGCAGGAGATGTGTACGCAGGAGATATGCGTCGCAGGAGATGAGTGCCGCAGGAGATGTGCGCCGCAGGCTGTGTGCGCACAGTTTTTTTAGGAATTTGAGTTAATTATTATTATTTTTTGTAAATAAATGTTTCATTTATGTGCACCGCAGGGTGTGCGACGAGGGAGGGTCACTGCAGGAGATTTGCGCAGCAGGAGATGTGCGCCACTGGAGATGTGCACCGCAGGAGATGTGCACGCAGGAGATGTGCACGCAGGAGATGTGCGCCGCAGGAGATGTACAAAGCAGGAGATGTGCGCCGCAGGCGATATGCGCCACCGGAGATGTGCACCGCAGGAGATGTGCGCCGCAGGAGATCTGCACGCAGGAGATGTGCAACGCAGGAGATGTGCACAGCAGGAGATGTGCGCAGCAGGATGTGTGCACACAGTTTTTTTATTAATTTGATGTAATAATATTTTTTTGTAAATAAATGTTTTATTTATGTGCACCGCAGGGTGTGCGCCGCAGGACGTGCGCCGCAAGAGATGTGCACCGCAGGAGATGTGCGCAGCAGGAGATGTGCACTGCAGGAGATGTGTGCCGCAGAAGATGTGCGCAGCAGGAGATGTGCGTCACAGGAGATGTGCAGAGCAGGAGATGTGCGCAGCAGGAGATGTGCAGAGCAGGAGATGTGCGTTGCAGGATTAGTGCGCACAGTTTTTTTATTAATTTGAGTTAATTATTATTTTTTTTTTGTAAGTAAATGTTTCATTTATGTGCACCGCAGGGTGTGCGCCGCAAGAGATGTGCACCGCCGGAAATGTGCGCAGCAGGAGATGTGCACCGCAGGAGATGTGTACGCAGGAGATATGCGCCGCAGGAGATGAGTGCCGCAGGAGATGTGCGCCGCAGGATGTGTGCGCACAGTTTTTTTAGGAATTTGAGTTAATTATTATTATTTTTTAAATAAATGTTTCATTTATGTGCACCGCAGGGTGTGCGACAAGGGAGGGTCACTGCAGGAGATTTGCGCAGCAGGAGATGTGCGCCACTGGAGATGTGCACCGCAGGAGATGTGCACGCAGGAGATGTGCACGCAGGAGATGTGCGCCGCAGGAGATGTGCGCCGCAGGAGATGTACATAGCAGGAGATGTGCACGCAGGAGATGTGCGCCGCAGGAAATGTGCGCCGCAGGAGATGTACATAGCAGGAGATGTGCACCGCAGGAGATGTGCACGCAGGAGATGTGCACGCAGGAGATGTGCGCCGCAGGAGATGTGCGCAGCAGGAGATGTACATAGCAGGAGATGTGCACGCAGTAGATGTGCGCCGCAGGAGATGTGCGCCGCAGGAGATGTACATAGCAGGAGATGTGCACGGCAGGAGATGTGCGCCGCAGGAGATGTGCGCCGCAGGATGTGTGCGCACAGTTTTTTTATTAATTTTATTTATGTGCATCTTATGTTCTGCAATGCAGGAGAAGTGCGCAGCAGGAGATTTGCGCCGCAGGATGTGTGCGCACAGTTTTTTTATTAATTTGAGTTAATTATTATAATTTTCTTTTTAAATAAAAGTTTCATTTATGTGCAACGCAGGGTGTGCGCCGCAGGATGTGCGCCGCAAGAGATGTGCACCGCAGGAGATGTGCGCAGCAGGAGATGTGCACTGCAGGAGATGTGCGCCGCAGGAGATGTGAGTCGCAGGAGATGTACATAGCAGGAGATGTGCGCCGCAGGTGATATGCGCAGCAGGAGATGTGTGCCGCAGATTTTTTATTAATTTGATTTTATTTTTTTTTTTTTTGTAAATAAATGTTTCATTTATGTGCAACGCAGGGTGTGCGCCGCAGGATGTGCGCCGCAAGAGATGTGCACCGCAGGAGATGTGCGCAGCAGGAGATGTGCACTGCAGGAGATGTGCGCCGCAGGAGATGTGAGTCGCAGGAGATTAGCACGCAGGAGATATGCGCCGCAGGAGATGAGTGCCGCAGGAGATGTGCGCCGCAGGATGTGTGCGCACAGTTTTTTTAGGAATTTGAGTTAATTATTATTATTTTTTATAAATAAATGTTTCATTTATGTGCACCGCAGGGTGTGCGACGAGGGAGGGTCACTGCAGGAGATTTGCGCAGCAGGAGATGTGCTCCACTGGAGATGTGCACCGCAGGAGATGTGCACGCAGGAGATGTGCACGCAGGAGATGTGCGCCGCAGGAGATGTGCGCCGCAGGAGATGTACATAGCAGGAGATGTGCACGCAGGAGATGTGCGCCGCAGGAGATGTGCGCCGCAGGAGATGTACATAGCAGGAGATGTGCACCGCAGGAGATGTGCACGCAGGAGATGTGCACGCAGGAGATGTGCGCCGCAGGAGATGTGCGCCGCAGGAGATGTACATAGCAGGAGATGTGCACGCAGGAGATGTGCGCCGCAGGAGATGTGCGCCGCAGGAGATGTACATAGCAGGAGATGTGCACCGCAGGAGATGTGCGCCGCAGGAGATGTGCGCCGCAGGATGTGTGCGCACAGTTTTTTTATTAATTTTATTTATGTGCATCTTATGTTCTGCAATGCAGGAGATGTGCGCAGCAGGAGATTTGCGCCGCAGGATGTGTGCGCACAGTTTTTTTATTAATTTGAGTTAATTATTATAATTTTCTTTTTAAATAAATGTTTCATTTATGTGCAACGCAGGGTGTGCGCCGCAGGAGGTGCGCCGCAAGAGATATGCACTTGCGGAGATGTGCGCAGCAGGAGATGTGCACCGCAGGAGATGTGTACGCAGGAGATATGCGTCGCAGGAGATGAGTGCCGCAGGAGATGTGCGCCGCAGGCTGTGTGCGCACAGTTTTTTTAGGAATTTGAGTTAATTATTATTATTTTTTGTAAATAAATGTTTCATTTATGTGCACCGCAGGGTGTGCGACGAGGGAGGGTCACTGCAGGAGATTTGCGCAGCAGGAGATGTGCGCCACTGGAGATGTGCACCGCAAGAGATGTGCACGCAGGAGATGTGCACGCAGGAGATGTGCGCCGCAGGAGATGTGCGCTGCAGGAGATGTACATAGCAGGAGATGTGCACGCAGGACATGTGCGCCGCAGGAGATGTACAAAGCAGGAGATGTGCGCCGCAGGCGATATGCGCCACCGGAGATGTGCACCGCAGGAGATGTGTGCCGCAGGAGATCTGCACGCAGGAGATGTGCAACGCAGGAGATGTGCACAGCAGGAGATGTGCGCAGCAGGATGTGTGCACACAGTTTTTTTATTAATTTGATGTAATAATATTTTTTTGTAAATAAATGTTTCATTTATGTGCACCGCAGGGTGTGCGCCGCAGGATGTGCGCCGCAAGAGATGTGCACCGCAGGAGATGTGCGCAGCAGGAGATGTGCACCGCAGGAGATGTGTGTCGCAGAAGATGTGCGCAGCAGGAGATGTGCGTCACAGGAGATGTGCAGAGCAGGAGATGTAAGCAGGAGGAGATGTGCAGAGCAGGAGATGTGCGTTGCAGGATTAGTGCGCACAGTTTTTTTATTAATTTGAGTTAATTATTATTTTTTTTTTGTTAGTAAATGTTTCATTTATGTGCACCGCAGGGTGTGCGCCGCAAGAGATGTGCACCGCCGGAAATGTGCGCAGCAGGAGATGTGCACCGCAGGAGATGTGCGCAGCAGGAGATGTGTGCCGCAGGAGATGTGCTCAGCAGGAGATGTGCACCACTTTAGATGTGCGCTGCAGGAGATGTGCGCCGCAGGCGATATGTGCAGCAGGAGATGTGTGCCGCAGTTTTTTTATTAATATGATTTAATTTTAATTTTTTTGTAAATACCTGTTTTATTTATGTGCAACGCAGGGTTCGCAACGCAGGATGTGCGCCGCAAGAGATATGCACCGCAGCAGATCTGCGCAACAGGAGATGTGCACCACAGGAGATGTGCGCAGCAGGAAATGTGCACCGCAGGAGATGTGCGCCGCAGGAGATGTGCACCGCAGGAGAAGTGCACGCAGGAGATTAGCACGCAGGAGATGTGCGCCGCAGGATGTGTGCGCACAGTTTTTTTATTAATTTGAGTTAATTATTATAATTTATTTGTAAATAAATGTTTCATTTATGTGCAACGAAGGGTGTGCGCCGCAGGATGTGCACTGCCGCCGGAGATGTGCGCGGCAGGAGATGTGCATCGCAGGAGATGTACACCACAGGAGATGTGCGCAGCAGGAGATGTGCACCGCAGGAGATGTGTACGCAGGAGATATGCGCCGCAGGAGATGAGTGCCGCAGGAGATGTGCGCTGCAGGATGTGTGCGCACAGTTTTTTTAGGAATTTGAGTTAATTATTATTATTTTTTGTAAATAAATGTTTCATTTATGTGCACCGCAGGGTGTGCGACGAGGGAGGGTCACCGCAGGAGATGTGCACGCAGGAGATGTGCACGCAGGAGATGTGCGCCGCAGGAGATGTGCGCCGCAGGAGATGTACATAGCAGGAGATGTGCACGCAGGAGATGTGCGCCGCAGGAGATGTACAAAGCAGGAGATGTGCGCCGCACGCGATATGCGCCACCGGAGATGTGCACCGCAGGAGATGTGCGCCGCAGGAGATCTGCACGCAGGAGATGTGCAACGCAGGAGATGTGCACAGCAGGAGATGTGCGCAGCAGGATGTGTGCACACAGTTTTTTTATTAATTTGATGTAATAATATTTTTTTGTAAATAAATGTTTAATTTATGTGCACCGCAGGGTGTGCGCCGCAGGATGTGCGCCGCAAGAGATGTGCACCGCAGGAGATGTGCGCAGCAGGAGATGTGCACCGCAGGAGATGTGTGCCGCAGAAGATATGCGCAGCAGGAGATGTGCGTCACAGGAGATGTGCAGAGCAGGAGATGTGCGCAGCAGGAGATGTGCAGAGCAGGAGATGTGCGTTGCAGGATTAGTGCGCACAGTTTTTTTATTAATTTGAGTTAATTATTATTTTTTTTGTAAGTAAATGTTTCATTTATGTGCACCGCAGGGTGTGCGCCGCAAGAGATGTGCACCGCCGGAAATGTGCGCAGCAGGAGATGTGCACCGCAGGAGATGTGTACGCAGGAGATATGCGCCGCAGGAGATGAGTGCCGCAGGAGATGTGCGCCGCAGGATGTGTGCGCACAGTTTTTTTAGGAATTTGAGTTAATTATTATTATTTTTTGTAAATAAATGTTTCATTTATGTGCACCGCAGGGTGTGCGACGAGGGAGGGTCACTGCAGGAGATTTGCGCAGCAGGAGATGTGCGCCACTGGAGATGTGCACCGCAGGAGATGTGCACGCAGGAGATGTGCACGCAGGAGATGTGCGCCGCAGGAGATGTGCGCCGCAGGAGATGTACATAGCAGGAGATGTGCACGCAGGAGATGTGCGCCGCAGGAGATGTGCGCCGCAGGAGATGTACATAGCAGGAGATGTGCACCGCAGGAGATGTGCACGCAGGAGATGTGCACGCAGGAGATGTGCGCCGCAGGAGATGTGCGCCGCAGGAGATGTACATAGCAGGAGATGTGCACGCAGGAGATGTGCGCCGCAGGAGATGTGCGCCGCAGGAGATGTACATAGCAGTAGATGTGCACCGCAGTAGATGTGCGCCGCAGGAGATGTGCGCCGCAGGATGTGTGCGCACAGTTTTTTTATTAATTTGAGTTAATTATTTTTTTTTGTAAGTAAATGTTTCATTTATGTGCACCGCAGGGTGTGCGACGAGGGAGGGTCACTGCAGGAGATTTGCGCAGCAGGAGATGTGCGCCACTGGAAATGTGCACCGCAGGAGATGTGCACGCAGGAGATGTGCACGCAGCAGAAGTGCGCAGCAGGAGATGTGCGCCGCAGGAGATGTACATAGCAGGAGATGTGCGCAGCAGGAGATTTGCGCTGCAGGATGTGTGCGCACATTTTTTTTATTAATTTGAGTTAATTATTATAAATTTTTTGTAAATAAATGTTTCATTTATGTGCAACGAAGGGTGTGCGCCACAGGATGTGTGCCGCAAGAGATGTGCACCGCCGGAGATGTGCGCAGCAGGAAATGTGCTCCGCAGGAGATGTGCACCGCAAGAGATGTGCGCCTCAGGAGATGTGTTCCGCAGGATATGTGCGCCGCAGGATGTGCGCCGCAAGAGATATGCACCGCCGGAGATGTGCGCAGCAGGAGATGTGCACCGCAGGAGATGTACACCGCAGGAGATGTGCGCAGCAGGAGATGTGCACCGCAGGAGATGTGTACGCAGGAGATATGCGTCGCAGGAGATGAGTGCCGCAGGAGATGTGCGCCGCAGGCTGTGTGCGCACAGTTTTTTTAGGAATTTGAGTTAATTATTATTATTTTTTGTAAATAAATGTTTCATTTATGTGCACCGCAGGGTGTGCGACGAGGGAGGGTCACTGCAGGAGATTTGCGCAGCAGGAGATGTGCGCCACTGGAGATGTGCACCGCAAGAGATGTGCACGCAGGAGATGTGCCCGCAGGAGATGTGCGCCGCAGGAGATGTGCGACGCAGGAGATGTACATAGCAGGAGATGTGCACGCAGGACATGTGCGCCGCAGGAGATGTACAAAGCAGGAGATGTGCGCCGCAGGCGATATGCGCCACCGGAGATGTGCACCGCAGGAGATGTGCAGCAGGATGTGTGCACACAGTTTTTTTATTAATTTGATGTAATAATATTTTTTTGTAAATAAATGTTTCATTTATGTGCACCGCAGGGTGTGCGCCGCAGGATGTGCGCCGCAAGAGATGTGCACCGCAGGAGATGTGCGCAGCAGGAGATGTGCACCGCAGGAGATGTGTGTCGCAGAAGATGTGCGCAGCAGGAGATGTGCGTCACAGGAGATGTGCAGAGCAGGAGATGTGCGCAGGAGGAGATGTGCAGAGCAGGAGATGTGCGTTGCAGGATTAGTGCGCACAGTTTTTTTATTAATTTGAGTTAATTATTATTTTTTTTTTGTAAGTAAATGTTTCATTTATGTGCACCGCAGGGTGTGCGCCGCAAGAGATGTGCACCGCCGGAAATGTGCGCAGCAGGAGATGTGCACCGCAGGAGATGTGCGCAGCAGGAGATGTGTGCCGCAGGAGATGTGCTCAGCAGGAGATGTGCACCACTTTAGATGTGCGCTGCAGGAGATGTGCGCCGCAGGCGATATGTGCAGCAGGAGATGTGTGCCGCAGTTTTTTTATTAATATGATTTAATTTTAATTTTTTTGTAAATAACTGTTTTATTTATGTGCAACGCAGGGTTCGCAACGCAGGATGTGCGCCGCAAGAGATATGCACCGCAGGAGATGTGCGCAACAGGAGATGTGCACCACAGGAGATGTGCGCAGCAGGAAATGTGCACCGCAGGAGATGTGCGCCGCAGGAGATGTGCACCGCAGGAGAAGTGCACTCAGGAGATTAGCACGCAGGAGATGTGCACCGCAGGATGTGTGCGCACAGTTTTTTTATTAATTTGAGTTAATTATTATAATTTATTTGTAAATAAATGTTTCATTTATGTGCAACGAAGGGTGTGCGCCGCAGGATGTGCACTGCCGCCGGAGATGTGCGCGGCAGGAGATGTGCACCGCAGGAGATGTACACCGCAGGAGATGTGCGCAGCAGGAGATGTGCACCGCAGGAGATGTGTACGCAGGAGATATGCGCCGCAGGAGATGAGTGCCGCAGGAGATGTGCGCCGCAGGATGTGTGCGCACAGTTTTTTTAGGAATTTGAGTTAATTATTATTATTTTTTGTAAATAAATGTTTCATTTATGTGCACCGCAGGGTGTGCGACGAGGGAGGGTCACCGCAGGAGATGTGCACGCAGGAGATGTGCACGCAGGAGATGTGTGCCGCAGGAGATGTGCGCCGCAGGAGATGTACATAGCAGGAGATGTGCACGCAGGAGATGTGCGCCGCAGGAGATGTACAAAGCAGGAGATGTGCGCCGCAGGCGATATGCGCCACCGGAGATGTGCACCGCAGGAGATGTGCGCCGCAGGAGATCTGCACGCAGGAGATGTGCAACGCAGGAGATGTGCACAGCAGGAGATGTGCGCAGCAGGATGTGTGCACACAGTTTTTTTATTAATTTGATGTAATAATATTTTTTTGTAAATAAATGTTTTATTTATGTGCACCGCAGGGTGTGCGCCGCAGGATGTGCGCCGCAAGAGATGTGCACCGCAGGAGATGTGCGCAGCAGGAGATGTGCACCGCAGGAGATGTGTGCCGCAGAAGATGTGCGCAGCAGGAGATGTGCGTCACAGGAGATGTGCAGAGCAGGAGATGTGTGCCGCAGAAGATGTGCGCAGCAGGAGATGTGCGTCACAGGAGATGTGCAGAGCAGGAGATGTGCGCAGCAGGAGATGTGCAGAGCAGGAGATGTGCGTTGCAGGATTAGTGCGCACAGTTTTTTTATTAATTTGAGTTAATTATTATTTTTTTTTGTAAGTAAATGTTTCATTTATGTGCACCGCAGGGTGTGCGCCGCAAGAGATGTGCACCGCCGGAAATGTGCGCAGCAGGAGATGTGCACCGCAGGAGATGTGTACGCAGGAGATATGCGCCGCAGGAGATGAGTGCCGCAGGAGATGTGCGCCGCAGGATGTGTGCGCACAGTTTTTTTAGGAATTTGAGTTAATTATTATTATTTTTTGTAAATAAATGTTTCATTTATGTGCACCGCAGGGTGTGCGACGAGGGAGGGTCACTGCAGGAGATTTGCGCAGCAGGAGATGTGCGCCACTGGAGATGTGCACCGCAGGAGATGTGCACGCAGGAGATGTGCACGCAGGAGATGTGCGCCGCAGGAGATGTGCGCCGCAGGAGATGTACATAGCAGGAGATGTGCACGCAGGAGATGTGCGCCGCAGGAGATGTGCGCCGCAGGAGATGTACATAGCAGTAGATGTGCACCGCAGTAGATGTGCGCCGCAGGAGATGTGCGCCGCAGGATGTGTGCGCACAGTTTTTTTATTAATTTGAGTTAATTATTTTTTTTTTGTAAGTAAATGTTTCATTTATGTGCACCGCAGGGTGTGCGACGAGGGAGGGTCACTGCAGGAGATTTGCGCAGCAGGAGATGTGCGCCACTGGAAATGTGCACCGCAGGAGATGTGCACGCAGGAGATGTGCACGCAGCAGAAGTGCGCCGCAGGAGATGTGCGCCGCAGGAGATGTACATAGCAGGAGATGTGCGCAGCAGGAGATGTGCACCGCAGGAGATGTGTACGCAGGAGATATGCGCCGCAGGAGATGAGTGCCGCAGAAGATGTGCGCCGCAGGATGTGTGCGGAGATGTGCACCGCAGGAGATGTGCGCAGCAGGAGATGTGCACCGCAGGAGATGTGCGCCGCAGGAGATGTGCACCGCAGGAGATGTGCGCAGCAGGAGATTGGCACGCAGGAGATGTGCGCCGCAGGATGTGTGCGCACAGTTTTTTTATTAATTTGAGTTAATTATTATAAATTTTTTGTAAATAAATGTTTCATTTATGTGCAACGAAGGGTGTGCGCCACAGGATGTGTGCCGCAAGAGATGTGCACCGCCGGAGATGTGCGCAGCAGGAAATGTGCTCCGCAGGAGATGTGCACCGCAGGAGATGTGCGCCTCAGGAGATGTGCGCCGCAGGATATGTGCGCCGCAGGATGTGCGCCGCAAGAGATATGCACCGCCGGAGATGTGCGCAGCAGGAGATGTGCACCGCAGGAGATGTACACCGCAGGAGATGTGCTCAGCATGAGATGTGCACCGCAGGAGATGTGTACGCAGGAGATATGCGCCGCAGGAGATGAGTGCCGCAGGAGATGTGCGCCGCAGGATGTGTGCGGAGATGTGCACCGCAGGAGATGTGCGCAGCAGGAGATGTGCACCGCAGGAGATGTGCACCGCAGGAGATGTGCGCCGCAGGATGTTTGCGCTCAGTTTTTTTATTAATTTTATTTATGTGCATCTTATGTTCTGCAATGCAGGAGATGTGCGCAGCAGGAGATTTGCGCCGCAGGATGTGTGCGCACAGTTTTTTTATTAATTTGAGTTAATTATTATAATTTTTTTGTAAATAAATGTTTCATTTATGTGCAACGCAGGGTGTGCGCCGCAGGATGTGCGCCGCAAGAGATGTGCACCGCAGGAGATGTGCGCAGCAGGAGATGTGCACTGCAGGAGATGTGCGCAGCAGGAGATGTGCACCGCAGGAGATGTCTACGCAGGAGATATGCGCCGCAGGAGATGAGTGCCGCAGGAGATGTGCGCCGCAGGATGTGTGCGCACAGTTTTTTTAGGAATTTGAGTTAATTATTATTATTTTTTGTAAATAAATGTTTCATTTATGTGCACCGCAGGGTGTGCGACGAGGGAGGGTCACCGCAGGAGATGTGCACGCAGGAGATGTGCACGCAGGAGATGTGCGCCGCAGGAGATGTGCGCCGCAGGAGATGTACATAGCAGGAGATGTGCACGCAGGAGATGTGCGCCGCAGGAGATGTACAAAGCAGGAGATGTGCGCCGCAGGCGATATGCGCCACCGGAGATGTGCACCGCAGGAGATGTGCGCCGCAGGAGATCTGCACGCAGGAGATGTGCAACGCAGGAGATGTGCACAGCAGGAGATGTGCGCAGCAGGATGTGTGCACACAGTTTTTTTATTAATTTGATGTAATAATATTTTTTTGTAAATAAATGTTTCATTTATGTGCACCGCAGGGTGTGCGCCGCAGGATGTGCGCCGCAAGAGATGTGCACCGCAGGAGATGTGCGCAGCAGGAGATGTGCACCGCAGGAGATGTGTGCCGCAGAAGATGTGCGCAGCAGGAGATGTGCGTCACAGGAGATGTGCAGAGCAGGAGATGTGCGCAGCAGGAGATGTGCAGAGCAGGAGATGTGCGTTGCAGGATTAGTGCGCACAGTTTTTTTATTAATTTGAGTTAATTATTATTTTTTTTGTAAGTAAATGTTTCATTTATGTGCACCGCAGGGTGTGCGCCGCAAGAGATGTGCACCGCCGGAAATGTGCGCAGCAGGAGATGTGCACCGCAGGAGATGTGTACGCAGGAGATATGCGCCGCAGGAGATGAGTGCCGCAGGAGATGTGCGCCGCAGGATGTGTGAGCACAGTTTTTTTAGGAATTTGAGTTAATTATTATTATTTTTTGTAAATAAATGTTTCATTTATGTGCACCGCAGGGTGTGCGACGAGGGAGGGTCACTGCAGGAGATTTGCGCAGCAGGAGATGTGCGCCACTGGAGATGTGCACCGCAGGAGATGTGCACGCAGGAGATGTGCACGCAGGAGATGTGCGCCGCAGGAGATGTGCGCCGCAGGAGATGTACATAGCAGGAGATGTGCACGCAGGAGATGTGCGCCGCAGGAGATGTGCGCCGCAGGAGATGTACATAGCAGGAGATGTGCACCGCAGGAGATGTGCACGCAGGAGATTTGCACGCAGGAGATGTGCGCCGCAGGAGATGTGCGCCGCAGGAGATGTACATAGCAGGAGATGTGCACGCAGGAGATGTGCGCCGCAGGAGATGTGCGCCGCAGGAGATGTACATAGCAGTAGATGTGCACCGCAGTAGATGTGCGCCGCAGGAGATGTGCGCCGCAGGATGTGTGCGCACAGTTTTTTTATTAATTTGAGTTAATTATTTTTTTTTTGTAAGTAAATGTTTCATTTATGTGCACCGCAGGGTGTGCGACGAGGGAGGGTCACTGCAGGAGATTTGCGCAGCAGGAGATGTGCGCCACTGGAAATGTGCACCGCAGGAGATGTGCACGCAGGAGATGTGCACGCAGCAGAAGTGCGCCGCAGGAGATGTGCGCCGCAGGAGATGTACATAGCAGGAGATGTGCGCAGCAGGAGATGTGCACCGCAGGAGATGTGTACGCAGGAGATATGCGCCGCAGGAGATGAGTGCCGCAGAAGATGTGCGCCGCAGGATGTGTGCGGAGATGTGCACCGCAGGAGATGTGCGCATCAGGAGATGTGCACCGCAGGAGATGTGCGCCGCAGGAGATGTGCACCGCAGGAGATGTGCGCAGCAGGAGATTGGCACGCAGGAGATGTGCGCAGCAGGAGATGTGAGTCGCAGGAGATTAGCAAGCAGGAGATATGCGCCGCAGGAGATGAGTGCCGCAGGAGATGTGCGCCGCAGGATGTGTGCGCACAGTTTTTTTAGGAATTTGAGTTAATTATTATTATTTTTTATGAATAAATGTTTCATTTATGTGCACCGCAGGGTGTGCGACGAGGGAGGGTCACTGCAGGAGATTTGCGCAGCAGGAGATGTGCGCCACTGGAGATGTGCACCGCAGGAGATGTGCACGCAGGAGATGTGCACGCAGGAGATGTGCGCCGCAGGAGATGTGCACCGCAGGAGATGTACATAGCAGGAGATGTGCACGCAGGAGATTTGCACGCAGGAGATGTGCAACGCAGGAGATGTGCACAGCAGGAGATGTGCGCAGCAGGATGTGTGCACACAGTTTTTTTATTAATTTGATGTAATAATATTTTTTTGTAAATAAATGTTTCATTTATGTGCACCGCAGGGTGTGCGCCGCAGGATGTGCGCCGCAAGAGATGTGCACCGCAGGAGATGTGCGCAGCAGGAGATGTGCACCGCAGGAGATGTTTGTCGCAGAAGATGTGCGCAGCAGGAGATGTGCGTCACAGGAGATGTGCAGAGCAGGAGATGTGCGCAGCAGGAGATGTGCACCGCAGGAGATGTGTACGCAGGAGATATGCGTCGCAGGAGATGAGTGCCGCAGGAGATGTGCGCCGCAGGCTGTGTGCGCACAGTTTTTTTAGGAATTTGAGTTAATTATTATTATTTTTTGTAAATAAATGTTTCATTTATGTGCAACGCAGGGTGTGCGCCGCAGGATGTGCGCCGCAAGAGATGTGCACCGCAGGAGATGTGCGCAGCAGGAGATGTGCACTGCAGGAGATGTGCGCCGCAGGAGATGTGAGTCGCAGGAGATGTGTGCCGCAGGAGATGTGCTCAGCAGGAGATGTGCACCACTTGAGATGTGCGCTGCAGGAGATGTGTACGCAGGAGATATGCGCCGCAGGCGATATGCGCAGCAGGAGATGTGTGCCGCAGTTTTTTTATTAATATGATTTAATTTAAATTTTTTTTGTAAATAACTGTTTTATTTATGTGCAACGCAGGGTTCGCAACGCAGGATGTGTGCCGCAAGAGATATGCACCGCAGGAGATGTGTGCAACAGGAGATGTGCACCACAGGAGATGTGCGCAGCAGGAGATGTGCACCGCAGGAGATGTGCGCCGCAGGAGATGTGCACCGCAGGAGAAGTGCACGCAGGAGATTAGCACGCAGGAAATGTGCGCCGCAGGATGTGTGCGCACAGTTTTTTTATTAATTTGAGTTAATTATTATAAGTTATTTGTAAATAAATGTGCACCGCAGGAGATGTGCGCAGTAGGAGATGTGCACCGCAGGAGATGTGTGCCGCAGAAGATGTGCGCAGCAGGAGATGTGCGTCACAGGAGATGTGCAGAGCAGGAGATGTGCGCAGCAGGAGATGTGCAGAGCAGGAGATGTGCGTTGCAGGATTAGTGCGCACAGTTTTTTTATTAATTTGAGTTAATTATTATTTTTTTTGTAAGTAAATGTTTCATTTATGTGCACCGCAGGGTGTGCGCCGCAAGAGATGTGCACCGCAGGAGATGTGCGCCGCAAGAGATGTACATAGCAGGAGATGTGCACGCAGGAGATGTGCGCCGCAGGAGATGTGCGCCGCAGGATGTGTGCGCACAGTTTTTTTATTAATTTGAGTTAATTATTATAATTTATTTGTAAATAAATGTGCACCGCAGGAGATGTGCGCAGTAGGAGATGTGCACCGCAGGAGATGTGTGCCGCAGAAGATGTGCGCAGCAGGAGATGTGCGTCACAGGAGATGTGCAGAGCAGGAGATGTGCGCAGCAGGAGATGTGCAGAGCAGGAGATGTGCGTTGCAGGAATAGTGCGCACAGTTTTTTTATTAATTTGAGTTAATTATTATTTTTTTTGTAAGTAAATGTTTCATTTATGTGCACCGCAGGGTGTGCGCCGCAAGAGATGTGCATCGCAGGAGATGTGCGCCGCAGGAGATGTACATAGCAGGAGATGTGCACGCAAGAGATGTGCGCCGCAGGAGATGTGCGCCGCAGGAGATGTACATAGCAGGAGATGTGCACCGCAGGAGATGTGCACGCAGGAGATGTGCACGCAGGAGATGTGCGCCGCAGGAGATGTGCGCCGCAGGAGATGTACATAGCAGGAGATGTGCACCGCAGGAGATATGCGTCGCAGGAGATGAGTGCCGCAGGAGATGTGCGCCGCAGGCTGTGTGCGCACAGTTTTTTTAGGAATTTGATTTAATTATTATTATTTTTTGTAAATAAATGTTTCATTTATGTGCACCGCAGGGTGTTCGCCGCAGGATGTGCGCCACAAGAGATGTGCACCGCAGGAGATGTGCGCAGCAGGAGATGTGCACCGCAGGAGATGTGCAGAGCAGGAGATGTGCGCAGCAGGAGATGTGCAGAGCAGGAGATGTGCGTTGCAGGATTAGTGCGCACAGTTTTTTTATTAATTTGAGTTAATTATTTTTTTTTTTTTGTAAGTAAATGTTTCATTTATGTGCACCGCAGGGTGTGCGCCGCAAGAGATGTGCACCGCCGGAAATGTGCGCAGCAGGAGATGTGCACCGCAGGAGATGTGCGCAGCAGGAGATGTGCACTGCAGGAGATGTGCGCAGCAGGAGATGTGCACCGCAGGAGATGTCTACGCAGGAGATATGCGCCGCAGGAGATGAGTGCCGCAGGAGATGTGCGCCGCAGGATGTGTGCGCACAGTTTTTTTAGGAATTTGAGTTAATTATTATTATTTTTTGTAAATAAATGTTTCATTTATGTGCACCGCAGGGTGTGCGACGAGGGAGGGTCACCGCAGGAGATGTGCACGCAGGAGATGTGCACGCAGGAGATGTGCGCCGCAGGAGATGTGCGCCGCAGGAGATGTACATAGCAGGAGATGTGCACGCAGGAGATGTGCGCCGCAGGAGATGTACAAAGCAGGAGATGTGCGCCGCAGGAGATGTGCACCGCAGGAGATGTGTGCCGCAGAAGATGTGCGCAGCAGGAGATGTGCGTCACAGGAGATGTGCAGAGCAGGAGATGTGCGCAGCAGGAGATGTGCAGAGCAGGAGATGTGCGTTGCAGGATTAGTGCGCACAGTTTTTTTATTAATTTGAGTTAATTATTATTTTTTTTTGTAAGTAAATGTTTCATTTATGTGCACCGCAGGGTGTGCGCCGCAAGAGATGTGCACCGCCGGAAATGTGCGCAGCAGGAGATGTGCACCGCAGGAGATGTGTACGCAGGAGATATGCGCCGCAGGAGATGAGTGCCGCAGGAGATGTGCGCCGCAGGATGTGTGCCTACAGTTTTTTTAGGAATTTGAGTTAATTATTATTATTTTTTGTAAATAAATGTTTCATTTATGTGCACCGCAGGGTGTGCGACGAGGGAGGGTCACTGCAGGAGATTTGCGCAGCAGGAGATGTGCGCCACTGGAGATGTGCACCGCAGGAGATGTGCACGCAGGAGATGTGCACGCAGGAGATGTGCGCCGCAGGAGATGTGCGCCGCAGGAGATGTACATAGCAGGAGATGTGCACGCAGGAGATGTGCGCCGCAGGAGATGTGCGCCGCAGGAGATGTACATAGCAGGAGATGTGCACCGCAGGAGATGTGCACGCAGGAGATTTGCACGCAGGAGATATGCGCCGCAGGAGATGTGCGCCGCAGGAGATGTACATAGCAGGAGATGTGCACGCAGGAGATGTGCGCCGCAGGAGATGTGCGCCGCAGGAGATGTACATAGCAGTAGATGTGCACCGCAGTAGATGTGCGCCGCAGGAGATGTGCGCCGCAGGATGTGTGCGCACAGTTTTTTTATTAATTTGAGTTAATTATTTTTTTTTTGTAAGTAAATGTTTCATTTATGTGCACCGCAGGGTGTGCGACGAGGGAGGGTCACTGCAGGAGATTTGCGCAGCAGGAGATGTGCGCCACTGGAAATGTGCACCGCAGGAGATGTGCACGCAGGAGATGTGCACGCAGCAGAAGTGCGCCGCAGGAGATGTGCGCCGCAGGAGATGTACATAGCAGGAGATGTGCGCAGCAGGAGATGTGCACCGCAGGAGATGTGTACGCAGGAGATATGCGCCGCAGGAGATGAGTGCCGCAGAAGATGTGCGCCGCAGGATGTGTGCGGAGATGTGCACCGCAGGAGATGTGCGCAGCAGGAGATGTGCACCGCAGGAGATGTGCGCCGCAGGAGATGTGCACCGCAGGAGATGTGCGCAGCAGGAGATTGGCACGCAGGAGATGTGCGCCGCAGGATGTGTGCGCACAGTTTTTTTATTAATTTGAGTTAATTATTATAAATTTTTTGTAAATAAATGTTTCATTTATGTGCAACGAAGGGTGTGCGCCACAGGATGTGTGCCGCAAGAGATGTGCACCGCCGGAGATGTGCGCAGCAGGAAATGTGCTCCGCAGGAGATGTGCACCGCAGGAGATGTGCGCTTCAGGAGATGTGCTCCGCAGGAGATGTGCACCGCAGGAGATGTGCGCCTCAGGAGATGTGCGCCGCAGGATATGTGCACCGCAGGAGATGTGTACGCAGGAGATATGCGCCGCAGGAGATGAGTGCCGCAGGAGATGTGCGCCGCAGGATGTGTGCGGAGATGTGCACCGCAGGAGATGTGCGCAGCAGGAGATGTGCACCGCAGGAGATGTGCACCGCAGGAGATGTGCGCCGCAGGATGTTTGCGCTCAGTTTTTTTATTAATTTTATTTATGTGCATCTTATGTTCTGCAATGCAGGAGATGTGCGCAGCAGGAGATTTGCGCCGCAGGATGTGTGCGCACAGTTTTTTTATTAATTTGAGTTAATTATTATTATTTTTTATGAATAAATGTTTCATTTATGTGCACCGCAGGGTGTGCGACGAGGGAGGGTCACTGCAGGAGATTTGCGCAGCAGGAGATGTGCGCCACTGGAGATGTGCGCAGCAGGAGATGTGCACCGCAGGAGATGTTTGTCGCAGAAGATGTGCGCAGCAGGAGATGTGCGTCACAGGAGATGTGCAGAGCAGGAGATGTGCGCAGCAGGAGATGTGCACCGCAGGAGATGTGTACGCAGGAGATATGCGTCGCAGGAGATGAGTGCCGCAGGAGATGTGCGCCGCAGGCTGTGTGCGCACAGTTTTTTTAGGAATTTGAGTTAATTATTATTATTTTTTGTAAATAAATGTTTCATTTATGTGCACCGCAGGGTGTTCGCCGCAGGATGTGCGCCGCAAGAGATGTGCACCGCAGGAGATGTGCGCAGCAGGAGATGTGCACCGCAGGAGATGTGCAGAGCAGGAGATATGCGTCGCAGGAGATGAGTGCCGCAGGAGATGTGCGCCGCAGGCTGTGTGCGCACAGTTTTTTTAGGAATTTGAGTTAATTATTATTATTTTTTGTAAATAAATGTTTCATTTATGTGCACCGCAGGGTGTTCGCCGCAGGATGTGCGCCGCAAGAGATGTGCACCGCAGGAGATGTGCGCAGCAGGAGATGTGCACCGCAGGAGATGTGCAGAGCAGGAGATGTGCGCAGCAGGAGATGTGCAGAGCAGGAGATGTGCGTTGCAGGATTAGTGCGCACAGTTTTTTTATTAATTTGAGTTCATTATTATTTTTTTTTGTAAGTAAATGTTTCATTTATGTGCACCGCAGGGTGTGCGCCGCAAGAGATGTGCACCGCCGGAAATGTGCGCAGCAGGAGATGTGCACCGCAAGAGATGTGCGCCACAGGAGATGTGCTCAGCAGGAGATGTGCACCACTTGAGATGTGCGCTGCAGGAGATGTGCGCCGCAGGCGATATGCGCAGCAGGAGATGTGTGCCGCAGTTTTTTTATTAATATGATTTAATTTTAATTTTTTTGTAAATAACTGTTTTATTTATGTGCAACGCAGGGTTCGCAACGCAGGATGTGCGCCGCAAGAGATATGCACCGCAGGAGATGTGCGCAACAGGAGATGTGCACCACAGGAGATGTGCGCAGCAGGAGATGTGCACCGCAGGAGATGTACACCGCAGGAGATGTGCGCAGCAGGAGATGTGCACCGCATGAGATGTGCACCGCATGAGATGTGTACGCAGGAGATATGCACCGCAGGAGATGAGTGCCGCAGGAGATGTGCGCAGCAGGATGTGTGCGCACAGTTTTTTTAGGAATTTGAGTTAATTATTATTATTTTTTGTAAATAAATGTTTCATTTATGTGCACCGCAGGGTGTGCGACGAGGGAGGGTCACTGCAGGAGATTTGCGCAGCAGGAGATGTGCGCCACTGGAGATGTGCGCCGCAGGAGATGTGCACGCAGGAGATGTGCACGCAGGAGATGTGCGCCGCAGGAGATGTGCGCCATAGGAGATGTACATAGCAGGAGACGTGCACGCAGGAGATGTGCGCCGCAGGAGATGTACAAAGCAGGAGATGTGCGCCGCAGGCGATATTCGCCACCGGAGATGTGCACCGCAGGAGATGTGCACGCAGGAGATGTGCAACGCAGGAGATGTGCACAGCAGGAGATGTGCGCAGCAGGATGTTTGCACAGTTTTTTTATTAATTTGATGTAATAATATTTTTTTGTAAATAAATGTTTCATTTATGTGCACCGCAGGGTGTGCGCCGCAGGATGTGCGCCGCAAGAGATGTGCATAGCAGGAGATGTGCACCGCAGGAGATGTGCACGCAGGAGATGTGCACGCAGGAGATGTGCGCCGCAGGAGATGTACATAGCAAGAGATGTGCACGCAGGAGATGTGCGCCGCAGGAGATGTGCGCCGCAGGAGATGTACATAGCAGGAGATGTGCACCGCAGGAGATGTGCGCCGCAGGAGATGTGCGCCGCAGGATGTGTGCGCACAGTTTTTTTATTAATTTGAGTTAATTATTATAATTTTCTTTTAAAATAAATGTTTCATTTATGTGCAACGCAGGGTGTGCGCCGCAGGATGTGCGCCGCAAGAGATGTGCACCGCAGGAGATGTGCGCAGCAGGAGATGTGCACTGCAGGAGATGTGCGCCGCAGGAGAAGTGAGTCGCAGGAGATGTGTGCCGCAGGAGATGTGCTCAGCAGGAGATGTGCACCACTTGAGATGTGCGCTGCAGGAGATGTGTACGCAGGAGATATGCGCCGCAGGCGATATGCGCAGCAGGAGATGTGTGCCGCAGTTTTTTTATTAATATGATTTAATTTAAATTTTTTTTGTAAATAACTGTTTTATTTATGTGCAACGCAGGGTTCGCAACGCAGGATGTGTGCCGCAAGAGATATGCACCGCAGGAGATGTGTGCAACAGGAGATGTGCACCACAGGAGATGTGCGCAGCAGGAGATGTGCACCGCAGGAGATGTGCGCCGCAGGAGATGTGCACCGCAGGAGAAGTGCACGCAGGAGATTAGCACGCAGGAAATGTGCGCCGCAGGATGTGTGCGCACAGTTTTTTTATTAATTTGAGTTAATTATTATAATTTATTTGTAAATAAATGTGCACCGCAGGAGATGTGCGCAGTAGGAGATGTGCACCGCAGGAGATGTGTGCCGCAGAAGATGTGCGCAGCAGGAGATGTGCGTCACAGGAGATGTGCAGAGCAGGAGATGTGCGCAGCAGGAGATGTGCAGAGCAGGAGATGTGCGTTGCAGGATTAGTGCGCACAGTTTTTTTATTAATTTGAGTTAATTATTATTTTTTTTGTAAGTAAATGTTTCATTTATGTGCACCGCAGGGTGTGCGCCGCAAGAGATGTGCACCGCAGGAGATGTGCGCCGCAAGAGATGTACATAGCAGGAGATGTGCACGCAGGAGATGTGCGCCGCAGGAGATGTGCGCCGCAGGATGTGTGCGCACAGTTTTTTTATTAATTTGAGTTAATTATTATAATTTATTTGTAAATAAATGTGCACCGCAGGAGATGTGCGCAGTAGGAGATGTGCACCGCAGGAGATGTGTGCCGCAGAAGATGTGCGCAGCAGGAGATGTGCGTCACAGGAGATGTGCAGAGCAGGAGATGTGCGCAGCAGGAGATGTGCAGAGCAGGAGATGTGCGTTGCAGGATTAGTGCGCACAGTTTTTTTATTAATTTGAGTTAATTATTATTTTTTTTGTAAGTAAATGTTTCATTTATGTGCACCGCAGGGTGTGCGCCGCAAGAGATGTGCACCGCAGGAGATGTGCCCCGCAGGAGATGTACATAGCAGGAGATGTGCACGCAGGAGATGTGCGCCGCAGGAGATGTGCGCCGCAGGAAATGTACATAGCAGGAGATGTGCACCGCAGGAGATGTGCACGCAGGAGATGTGCACGCAGGAGATGTGCGCAACAGGAGATGTGCACCACAGGAGATGTGCGCAGCAGGAGATGTGCACCGCAGGAGATGTACACCGCAGGACATGTGCGCAGCAGGAGATGTTCACCGCAGGAGATGTGCACGCAGGAGATGTGCACGCAGGAGATGTGTGCCGCAGGAGATGTGCGCCGCAGGAGATGTACATAGCAGGAGATGTGCACGCAGGAGATGTACACCGCAGGAGATGTACAAAGCAGGAGATGTGCGCCGCAGGCGATATGCGCCACCGGAGATGTGCACCGCAGGAGATGTGCGCCGCAGGAGATCTGCACGCAGGAGATGTGCAACGCAGGAGATGTGCACAGCAGGAGATGTGCGCAGCAGGATGTGTGCACAGTTTTTTTATTAATTTGATGTAATAATATTTTTTTGTAAATAAATGTTTCATTTATGTGCACCGCAGGGTGTGCGCCGCAGGATGTGCACCGCAAGAGATGTGCATAGCAGGAGATGTGCACCGCAGGAGATGTGCACGCAGGAGATGTGCACGCAGGAGATGTGCGCCGCAGGAGATGTGCGCCGCAGGAGATGTACATAGCAGGAGATGTGCACGCAGGAGATGTGCGCCGCAGGAGATGTGCGCCGCAGGAGATGTACATAGCAGGAGATGTGCACCGCAGGAGATGTGCGCCGCAGGAGATGTGCGCCGCAGGATGTGTGCGCACAGTTTTTTTATTAATTTGAGTTAATTATTATAATTTTCTTTTTAAATAAATGTTTCATTTATGTGCAACGCAGGGTGTGCGCCGCAGGATGTGCGCCGCAAGAGATGTGCACCGCAGGAGATGTGCGCAGCAGGAGATGTGCACTGCAGGAGATGTGCGCCGCAGGAGATGTGAGTCGCAGGAGATGTGTGCCGCAGGAGATGTACATAGCAGGAGATGTGCACCGCAAGAGATGTGCGCCGCAGGAGATGTACATAGCAGGAGATGTGCACCGCAGGAGATGTGCGCCGCAGGAGATGTGCGCCGCAGGATGTGTGCGCACAGTTTTTTTATTAATTTGAGTTAATTATTATAATTTTCTTTTTAAATAAATGTTTCATCTATGTGCAACGCAGGGTGTGCGCCGCAGGATGTGCGCCGCAAGAGATGTGCACCGCAGGAGATGTGAGCAGCAGGAGATGTGCACTGCAGGAGATGTGCGCCGCAGGAGATGTGAGTCGCAGGAGATGTACATAGCAGGAGAAGTGCGGCGCAGGCGATATGCGCAGCAGGAGATGTGTGCCGCAGTTTTTTTATTAATTTGATTTTATTTTTTTATTTTTTTGTTAATAAATGTTTCATTTATGTGCAACGCAGGGTGTGCGCCGCAGGAGGTGCGCCGCAAGAGATATGCACCGGCGGAGATGTGCGCAGCAGGAGATGTGCACCGCAGGAGATGTGTACGCAGGAGATATGCGTCGCAGGAGATGAGTGCCGCAGGAGATGTGCGCCGCAGGCTGTGTGCACATAGTTTTTTTAGGAATTTGAGTTAATTATTATTATTTTTGTAAGTAAATGTTTCATTTATGTGCACCGTAGGGTGTGCGCCGCAAGAGATGTGCACCGCCGGAAATGTGCGCAGCAGGAGATGTGCACCGCAGGAGATGTGCGCAGCAGGAGATGTGTGCCGCAGGAGATGTGCTCAGCAGGAGATGTGCACCACTTGAGATGTGCGCTGCAGGAGATGTGCGCCGCAGGCGATATGCGCAGCAGGAGATGTGTGCCGCAGTTTTTTTATTAATATGATTTAATTTTAATTTTTTTTGTAAATAACTGTTTCATTTATGTGCAACGCAGGGTTCGCAACGCAGGATGTGCGCCGCAAGAGATATGCACCGCAGGAGATGTGCGCAACAGGAGATGTGCACCACAGGAGATGTGCGCAGCAGGAGAAGTGCACCGCAGGAGATGTGCGCCGCAGGAGATTTGCACCGCAGGAGATGTGCGCCGCAGGAGATGTGCATGCAGGAGATGTGAGCCGCAGGAGATGTACATAGCAGGAGATATGCGCCGCAGGAGATGTGCACCGCAGGAGATGTGTACGCAGGAGATATGCGCCGCAGGAGATGTGCATGCAGGAGATGTGAGCCGCAGGAGATGTACATAGCAGGAGATGTGCACCGCAGGAGATGTGCGCCGCAAGAGATGTGCACCGCCGGAGATTTGCGCAGCAGGAGATGTGCACCGCAGGAGATGTGCACCGCAGGAGATGTGCACCGCAGGAGATGTGCGCCGCAGGAGATGTGTACGCAGGAGATATGCGCCTCAGGAGATGAGTGCCGCAGGAGATGTGCGCCGCAGGATGTGTGCGCACAGTTTTTTTAGGAATTTGAGTTAATTATTATTATTTTTTGTAAATAAATGTTTCATTTATGTGCACCGCAGGGTGTGCGACGAGGGAGGGTCACTGCAGGAGATTTGCGCAGCAGGAGATGTGCGCCACTGGAGATGTGCACCGTAGGAGATGTGCACGCAGGAGATGTGCAAGCAGGAGATGTACAAAGTAGGAGATGTGCGCCGCAGGCGATATGCGCCACCGGAGATGTGCACCGCAGGAGATGTGCGCCGCAGGAGATCTGCACGCAGGAGATGTGCAACGCAGGAGATGTGCACAGCAGGAGATGTGCGCAGCAGGATGTATGCACACAGTTTTTTTATTAATTTGATGTAATACTAATTTTTTGTAAATAAATGTTTCATTTATGTGCACCGCAGGGTGTGCGCCGCAGGATGTGCGCCGCAAGAGATGTGCACTGCAGGAGATGTGCGCAGCAGGAGATGTGCACCGCAAGAGATGTGCGCCGCAGGAGATGTGCGCCGCAAGGGATGTGCACCGCAGGAGATGTGCGCAGCAGGAGATGTGCACCGCAGGAGATGTGCGCAGCAGGAGATGTGTGCACAGTTTTTTTATTAATTTGAGTTAATTATTAATTTGATTTGATTTTTTTATTTTTTGTAAATAACTGTTTTATTTATGTGCAACGCAGGGTTCGCAACGCAGGATGTGCGCCGCAAGAGATATGCACCGCAGGAGATGTGCGCAACAGGAGATGTGCACCACAGGAGATGTACATAGCAGGAGATGTGCGCCGCAGGCGATATGAGCAGCAGGAGATGTATGCCGCAGTTTTTTTATTAATTTGATTTGATTTTTAAATTTTTTTGTAAATAACTGTTTTATTTATGTGCAACGCAGGGTTCGCAATGCAGGATGTGTGCCGCAAGAGATATGCACCGCAGGAGATGTGCGCAACAGGAGATGTACACCGCAGGAGATGTGCGCAGCAGGAGATGTGCACCGCAGGAGATGTGTACGCAGGAGATATGCGCCGCAGGAGATGAGTGCCGCAGGAGATGTGCGCCGCAGGATGTGTGCGGAGATGTGCACCGCAAGAGATGTGCGCAGCAGGAGATGTGCACCGCAGGAGATGTGCGCCGCAGGAGATGTGCACCGCAAAAGATGTGCGCAGCAAGAGATTGGCACGCAGGAGATGTGCGCCGCAGGATGTGTGCGCACAGTTTTTTTATTCATTTTATTTATGTGCATCTTATGTTCTGCAATGCAGGAGATGTGCGCAGCAGGAGATATGCGCCGCAGGAGATGTGCGCAGCAGGAGATGTGCACCACTTGAGATATGCACTGCAGGAGATGTGCAAAGGAAATGTGCGCTGCAGTATATGTACATAGCAGGAAATATGAACCGCAGGCGATATGCGCAGCAGGAGATGTGCGCCACTGGAGATGTGCATCGCAGGAGATGTGCGCCGCAGGAGATGTGCTTGCAGGAGATGTGAGCAGCAGGAGATGTACATAGCAGGAGATGTGCACCGCAGGAGATGTGCGCAGCAGGAGATGTGCACCGCAGGAGATGTGCGCCGCAGGATGTGTGCACACAGTTTTTTTAGGAATTTGAGTTAATTATTATTATTTTTTATAAATAAATGTTTCATTTATGTGCACCGCAGGGTGTGCGACGAGGGAGGGTCACTGCAGGAGATTTGCGCAGCAGGAGATGTGCTCCACTGGAGATGTGCACCGCAGGAGATGTGCACGCAGGAGATGTGCACGCAGGAGATGTGCGCCGCAGGAGATGTGCGCCGCAGGAGATGTACATAGCAGGAGATGTGCACGCAGGAGATGTGCGCCGCAGGAGATGTGCGCCGCAGGAGATGTACATAGCAGGAGATGTGCACCGCAGGAGATGTGCACGCAGGAGATGTGCACGCAGGAGATGTGCGCCGCAGGAGATGTGCGCCGCAGGAGATGTACATAGCAGGAGATGTGCACGCAGGAGATGTGCGCCGCAGGAGATGTGCGCCGCAGGAGATGTACATAGCAGGAGATGTGCACCGCAGGAGATGTGCGCCGCAGGAGATGTGCGCCGCAGGATGTGTGCGCACAGTTTTTTTATTAATTTTATTTATGTGCATCTTATGTTCTGCAATGCAGGAGATGTGCGCAGCAGGAGATTTGCGCCGCAGGATGTGTGCGCACAGTTTTTTTATTAATTTGAGTTAATTATTATAATTTTCTTTTTAAATAAATGTTTCATTTATGTGCAACGCAGGGTGTGCGCCGCAGGAGGTGCGCCGCAAGAGATATGCACTTGCGGAGATGTGCGCAGCAGGAGATGTGCACCGCAGGAGATGTGTACGCAGGAGATATGCGTCGCAGGAGATGAGTGCCGCAGGAGATGTGCGCCGCAGGCTGTGTGCGCACAGTTTTTTTAGGAATTTGAGTTAATTATTATTATTTTTTGTAAATAAATGTTTCATTTATGTGCACCGCAGGGTGTGCGACGAGGGAGGGTCACTGCAGGAGATTTGCGCAGCAGGAGATGTGCGCCACTGGAGATGTGCACCGCAAGAGATGTGCACGCAGGAGATGTGCACGCAGGAGATGTGCGCCGCAGGAGATGTGCGCTGCAGGAGATGTACATAGCAGGAGATGTGCACGCAGGACATGTGCGCCGCAGGAGATGTACAAAGCAGGAGATGTGCGCCGCAGGCGATATGCGCCACCGGAGATGTGCACCGCAGGAGATGTGTGCCGCAGGAGATCTGCACGCAGGAGATGTGCAACGCAGGAGATGTGCACAGCAGGAGATGTGCGCAGCAGGATGTGTGCACACAGTTTTTTTATTAATTTGATGTAATAATATTTTTTTGTAAATAAATGTTTCATTTATGTGCACCGCAGGGTGTGCGCCGCAGGATGTGCGCCGCAAGAGATGTGCACCGCAGGAGATGTGCGCAGCAGGAGATGTGCACCGCAGGAGATGTGTGTCGCAGAAGATGTGCGCAGCAGGAGATGTGCGTCACAGGAGATGTGCAGAGCAGGAGATGTAAGCAGGAGGAGATGTGCAGAGCAGGAGATGTGCGTTGCAGGATTAGTGCGCACAGTTTTTTTATTAATTTGAGTTAATTATTATTTTTTTTTTGTTAGTAAATGTTTCATTTATGTGCACCGCAGGGTGTGCGCCGCAAGAGATGTGCACCGCCGGAAATGTGCGCAGCAGGAGATGTGCACCGCAGGAGATGTGCGCAGCAGGAGATGTGTGCCGCAGGAGATGTGCTCAGCAGGAGATGTGCACCACTTTAGATGTGCGCTGCAGGAGATGTGCGCCGCAGGCGATATGTGCAGCAGGAGATGTGTGCCGCAGTTTTTTTATTAATATGATTTAATTTTAATTTTTTTGTAAATACCTGTTTTATTTATGTGCAACGCAGGGTTCGCAACGCAGGATGTGCGCCGCAAGAGATATGCACCGCAGCAGATCTGCGCAACAGGAGATGTGCACCACAGGAGATGTGCGCAGCAGGAAATGTGCACCGCAGGAGATGTGCGCCGCAGGAGATGTGCACCGCAGGAGAAGTGCACGCAGGAGATTAGCACGCAGGAGATGTGCGCCGCAGGATGTGTGCGCACAGTTTTTTTATTAATTTGAGTTAATTATTATAATTTATTTGTAAATAAATGTTTCATTTATGTGCAACGAAGGGTGTGCGCCGCAGGATGTGCACTGCCGCCGGAGATGTGCGCGGCAGGAGATGTGCATCGCAGGAGATGTACACCACAGGAGATGTGCGCAGCAGGAGATGTGCACCGCAGGAGATGTGTACGCAGGAGATATGCGCCGCAGGAGATGAGTGCCGCAGGAGATGTGCGCTGCAGGATGTGTGCGCACAGTTTTTTTAGGAATTTGAGTTAATTATTATTATTTTTTGTAAATAAATGTTTCATTTATGTGCACCGCAGGGTGTGCGACGAGGGAGGGTCACCGCAGGAGATGTGCACGCAGGAGATGTGCACGCAGGAGATGTGCGCCGCAGGAGATGTGCGCCGCAGGAGATGTACATAGCAGGAGATGTGCACGCAGGAGATGTGCGCCGCAGGAGATGTACAAAGCAGGAGATGTGCGCCGCACGCGATATGCGCCACCGGAGATGTGCACCGCAGGAGATGTGCGCCGCAGGAGATCTGCACGCAGGAGATGTGCAACGCAGGAGATGTGCACAGCAGGAGATGTGCGCAGCAGGATGTGTGCACACAGTTTTTTTATTAATTTGATGTAATAATATTTTTTTGTAAATAAATGTTTAATTTATGTGCACCGCAGGGTGTGCGCCGCAGGATGTGCGCCGCAAGAGATGTGCACCGCAGGAGATGTGCGCAGCAGGAGATGTGCACCGCAGGAGATGTGTGCCGCAGAAGATATGCGCAGCAGGAGATGTGCGTCACAGGAGATGTGCAGAGCAGGAGATGTGCGCAGCAGGAGATGTGCAGAGCAGGAGATGTGCGTTGCAGGATTAGTGCGCACAGTTTTTTTATTAATTTGAGTTAATTATTATTTTTTTTGTAAGTAAATGTTTCATTTATGTGCACCGCAGGGTGTGCGCCGCAAGAGATGTGCACCGCCGGAAATGTGCGCAGCAGGAGATGTGCACCGCAGGAGATGTGTACGCAGGAGATATGCGCCGCAGGAGATGAGTGCCGCAGGAGATGTGCGCCGCAGGATGTGTGCGCACAGTTTTTTTAGGAATTTGAGTTAATTATTATTATTTTTTGTAAATAAATGTTTCATTTATGTGCACCGCAGGGTGTGCGACGAGGGAGGGTCACTGCAGGAGATTTGCGCAGCAGGAGATGTGCGCCACTGGAGATGTGCACCGCAGGAGATGTGCACGCAGGAGATGTGCACGCAGGAGATGTGCGCCGCAGGAGATGTGCGCCGCAGGAGATGTACATAGCAGGAGATGTGCACGCAGGAGATGTGCGCCGCAGGAGATGTGCGCCGCAGGAGATGTACATAGCAGGAGATGTGCACCGCAGGAGATGTGCACGCAGGAGATGTGCACGCAGGAGATGTGCGCCGCAGGAGATGTGCGCCGCAGGAGATGTACATAGCAGGAGATGTGCACGCAGGAGATGTGCGCCGCAGGAGATGTGCGCCGCAGGAGATGTACATAGCAGTAGATGTGCACCGCAGTAGATGTGCGCCGCAGGAGATGTGCGCCGCAGGATGTGTGCGCACAGTTTTTTTATTAATTTGAGTTAATTATTTTTTTTTGTAAGTAAATGTTTCATTTATGTGCACCGCAGGGTGTGCGACGAGGGAGGGTCACTGCAGGAGATTTGCGCAGCAGGAGATGTGCGCCACTGGAAATGTGCACCGCAGGAGATGTGCACGCAGGAGATGTGCACGCAGCAGAAGTGCGCAGCAGGAGATGTGCGCCGCAGGAGATGTACATAGCAGGAGATGTGCGCAGCAGGAGATTTGCGCTGCAGGATGTGTGCGCACATTTTTTTTATTAATTTGAGTTAATTATTATAAATTTTTTGTAAATAAATGTTTCATTTATGTGCAACGAAGGGTGTGCGCCACAGGATGTGTGCCGCAAGAGATGTGCACCGCCGGAGATGTGCGCAGCAGGAAATGTGCTCCGCAGGAGATGTGCACCGCAAGAGATGTGCGCCTCAGGAGATGTGTTCCGCAGGATATGTGCGCCGCAGGATGTGCGCCGCAAGAGATATGCACCGCCGGAGATGTGCGCAGCAGGAGATGTGCACCGCAGGAGATGTACACCGCAGGAGATGTGCGCAGCAGGAGATGTGCACCGCAGGAGATGTGTACGCAGGAGATATGCGTCGCAGGAGATGAGTGCCGCAGGAGATGTGCGCCGCAGGCTGTGTGCGCACAGTTTTTTTAGGAATTTGAGTTAATTATTATTATTTTTTGTAAATAAATGTTTCATTTATGTGCACCGCAGGGTGTGCGACGAGGGAGGGTCACTGCAGGAGATTTGCGCAGCAGGAGATGTGCGCCACTGGAGATGTGCACCGCAAGAGATGTGCACGCAGGAGATGTGCCCGCAGGAGATGTGCGCCGCAGGAGATGTGCGACGCAGGAGATGTACATAGCAGGAGATGTGCACGCAGGACATGTGCGCCGCAGGAGATGTACAAAGCAGGAGATGTGCGCCGCAGGCGATATGCGCCACCGGAGATGTGCACCGCAGGAGATGTGCAGCAGGATGTGTGCACACAGTTTTTTTATTAATTTGATGTAATAATATTTTTTTGTAAATAAATGTTTCATTTATGTGCACCGCAGGGTGTGCGCCGCAGGATGTGCGCCGCAAGAGATGTGCACCGCAGGAGATGTGCGCAGCAGGAGATGTGCACCGCAGGAGATGTGTGTCGCAGAAGATGTGCGCAGCAGGAGATGTGCGTCACAGGAGATGTGCAGAGCAGGAGATGTGCGCAGGAGGAGATGTGCAGAGCAGGAGATGTGCGTTGCAGGATTAGTGCGCACAGTTTTTTTATTAATTTGAGTTAATTATTATTTTTTTTTTGTAAGTAAATGTTTCATTTATGTGCACCGCAGGGTGTGCGCCGCAAGAGATGTGCACCGCCGGAAATGTGCGCAGCAGGAGATGTGCACCGCAGGAGATGTGCGCAGCAGGAGATGTGTGCCGCAGGAGATGTGCTCAGCAGGAGATGTGCACCACTTTAGATGTGCGCTGCAGGAGATGTGCGCCGCAGGCGATATGTGCAGCAGGAGATGTGTGCCGCAGTTTTTTTATTAATATGATTTAATTTTAATTTTTTTGTAAATAACTGTTTTATTTATGTGCAACGCAGGGTTCGCAACGCAGGATGTGCGCCGCAAGAGATATGCACCGCAGGAGATGTGCGCAACAGGAGATGTGCACCACAGGAGATGTGCGCAGCAGGAAATGTGCACCGCAGGAGATGTGCGCCGCAGGAGATGTGCACCGCAGGAGAAGTGCACTCAGGAGATTAGCACGCAGGAGATGTGCACCGCAGGATGTGTGCGCACAGTTTTTTTATTAATTTGAGTTAATTATTATAATTTATTTGTAAATAAATGTTTCATTTATGTGCAACGAAGGGTGTGCGCCGCAGGATGTGCACTGCCGCCGGAGATGTGCGCGGCAGGAGATGTGCACCGCAGGAGATGTACACCGCAGGAGATGTGCGCAGCAGGAGATGTGCACCGCAGGAGATGTGTACGCAGGAGATATGCGCCGCAGGAGATGAGTGCCGCAGGAGATGTGCGCCGCAGGATGTGTGCGCACAGTTTTTTTAGGAATTTGAGTTAATTATTATTATTTTTTGTAAATAAATGTTTCATTTATGTGCACCGCAGGGTGTGCGACGAGGGAGGGTCACCGCAGGAGATGTGCACGCAGGAGATGTGCACGCAGGAGATGTGTGCCGCAGGAGATGTGCGCCGCAGGAGATGTACATAGCAGGAGATGTGCACGCAGGAGATGTGCGCCGCAGGAGATGTACAAAGCAGGAGATGTGCGCCGCAGGCGATATGCGCCACCGGAGATGTGCACCGCAGGAGATGTGCGCCGCAGGAGATCTGCACGCAGGAGATGTGCAACGCAGGAGATGTGCACAGCAGGAGATGTGCGCAGCAGGATGTGTGCACACAGTTTTTTTATTAATTTGATGTAATAATATTTTTTTGTAAATAAATGTTTTATTTATGTGCACCGCAGGGTGTGCGCCGCAGGATGTGCGCCGCAAGAGATGTGCACCGCAGGAGATGTGCGCAGCAGGAGATGTGCACCGCAGGAGATGTGTGCCGCAGAAGATGTGCGCAGCAGGAGATGTGCGTCACAGGAGATGTGCAGAGCAGGAGATGTGTGCCGCAGAAGATGTGCGCAGCAGGAGATGTGCGTCACAGGAGATGTGCAGAGCAGGAGATGTGCGCAGCAGGAGATGTGCAGAGCAGGAGATGTGCGTTGCAGGATTAGTGCGCACAGTTTTTTTATTAATTTGAGTTAATTATTATTTTTTTTTGTAAGTAAATGTTTCATTTATGTGCACCGCAGGGTGTGCGCCGCAAGAGATGTGCACCGCCGGAAATGTGCGCAGCAGGAGATGTGCACCGCAGGAGATGTGTACGCAGGAGATATGCACCGCAGGAGATGAGTGCCGCAGGAGATGTGCGCCGCAGGATGTGTGCGCACAGTTTTTTTAGGAATTTGAGTTAATTATTATTATTTTTTGTAAATAAATGTTTCATTTATGTGCACCGCAGGGTGTGCGACGAGGGAGGGTCACTGCAAGAGATTTGCGCAGCAGGAGATGTGCGCCACTGGAGATGTGCACCGCAGGAGATGTGCACGCAGGAGATGTGCACGCAGGAGATGTGCGCCGCAGGAGATGTGCGCCGCAGGAGATGTACATAGCAGGAGATGTGCACGCAGGAGATGTGCGCCGCAGGAGATGTGCGCCGCAGGAGATGTACATAGCAGTAGATGTGCACCGCAGTAGATGTGCGCCGCAGGAGATGTGCGCCGCAGGATGTGTGCGCACAGTTTTTTTATTAATTTGAGTTAATTATTTTTTTTTTGTAAGTAAATGTTTCATTTATGTGCACCGCAGGGTGTGCGACGAGGGAGGGTCACTGCAGGAGATTTGCGCAGCAGGAGATGTGCGCCACTGGAAATGTGCACCGCAGGAGATGTGCACGCAGGAGATGTGCACGCAGCAGAAGTGCGCCGCAGGAGATGTGCGCCGCAGGAGATGTACATAGCAGGAGATGTGCGCAGCAGGAGATGTGCACCGCAGGAGATGTGTACGCAGGAGATATGCGCCGCAGGAGATGAGTGCCGCAGAAGATGTGCGCCGCAGGATGTGTGCGGAGATGTGCACCGCAGGAGATGTGCGCAGCAGGAGATGTGCACCGCAGGAGATGTGCGCCGCAGGAGATGTGCACCGCAGGAGATGTGCGCAGCAGGAGATTGGCACGCAGGAGATGTGCGCCGCAGGATGTGTGCGCACAGTTTTTTTATTAATTTGAGTTAATTATTATAAATTTTTTGTAAATAAATGTTTCATTTATGTGCAACGAAGGGTGTGCGCCACAGGATGTGTGCCGCAAGAGATGTGCACCGCCGGAGATGTGCGCAGCAGGAAATGTGCTCCGCAGGAGATGTGCACCGCAGGAGATGTGCGCCTCAGGAGATGTGCGCCGCAGGATATGTGCGCCGCAGGATGTGCGCCGCAAGAGATATGCACCGCCGGAGATGTGCGCAGCAGGAGATGTGCACCGCAGGAGATGTACACCGCAGGAGATGTGCTCAGCATGAGATGTGCACCGCAGGAGATGTGTACGCAGGAGATATGCGCCGCAGGAGATGAGTGCCGCAGGAGATGTGCGCCGCAGGATGTGTGCGGAGATGTGCACCGCAGGAGATGTGCGCAGCAGGAGATGTGCACCGCAGGAGATGTGCACCGCAGGAGATGTGCGCCGCAGGATGTTTGCGCTCAGTTTTTTTATTAATTTTATTTATGTGCATCTTATGTTCTGCAATGCAGGAGATGTGCGCAGCAGGAGATTTGCGCCGCAGGATGTGTGCGCACAGTTTTTTTATTAATTTGAGTTAATTATTATAATTTTTTTGTAAATAAATGTTTCATTTATGTGCAACGCAGGGTGTGCGCCGCAGGATGTGCGCCGCAAGAGATGTGCACCGCAGGAGATGTGCGCAGCAGGAGATGTGCACTGCAGGAGATGTGCGCAGCAGGAGATGTGCACCGCAGGAGATGTCTACGCAGGAGATATGCGCCGCAGGAGATGAGTGCCGCAGGAGATGTGCGCCGCAGGATGTGTGCGCACAGTTTTTTTAGGAATTTGAGTTAATTATTATTATTTTTTGTAAATAAATGTTTCATTTATGTGCACCGCAGGGTGTGCGACGAGGGAGGGTCACCGCAGGAGATGTGCACGCAGGAGATGTGCACGCAGGAGATGTGCGCCGCAGGAGATGTGCGCCGCAGGAGATGTACATAGCAGGAGATGTGCACGCAGGAGATGTGCGCCGCAGGAGATGTACAAAGCAGGAGATGTGCGCCGCAGGCGATATGCGCCACCGGAGATGTGCACCGCAGGAGATGTGCGCCGCAGGAGATCTGCACGCAGGAGATGTGCAACGCAGGAGATGTGCACAGCAGGAGATGTGCGCAGCAGGATGTGTGCACACAGTTTTTTTATTAATTTGATGTAATAATATTTTTTTGTAAATAAATGTTTCATTTATGTGCACCGCAGGGTGTGCGCCGCAGGATGTGCGCCGCAAGAGATGTGCACCGCAGGAGATGTGCGCAGCAGGAGATGTGCACCGCAGGAGATGTGTGCCGCAGAAGATGTGCGCAGCAGGAGATGTGCGTCACAGGAGATGTGCAGAGCAGGAGATGTGCGCAGCAGGAGATGTGCAGAGCAGGAGATGTGCGTTGCAGGATTAGTGCGCACAGTTTTTTTATTAATTTGAGTTAATTATTATTTTTTTTGTAAGTAAATGTTTCATTTATGTGCACCGCAGGGTGTGCGCCGCAAGAGATGTGCACCGCCGGAAATGTGCGCAGCAGGAGATGTGCACCGCAGGAGATGTGTACGCAGGAGATATGCGCCGCAGGAGATGAGTGCCGCAGGAGATGTGCGCCGCAGGATGTGTGAGCACAGTTTTTTTAGGAATTTGAGTTAATTATTATTATTTTTTGTAAATAAATGTTTCATTTATGTGCACCGCAGGGTGTGCGACGAGGGAGGGTCACTGCAGGAGATTTGCGCAGCAGGAGATGTGCGCCACTGGAGATGTGCACCGCAGGAGATGTGCACGCAGGAGATGTGCACGCAGGAGATGTGCGCCGCAGGAGATGTGCGCCGCAGGAGATGTACATAGCAGGAGATGTGCACGCAGGAGATGTGCGCCGCAGGAGATGTGCGCCGCAGGAGATGTACATAGCAGGAGATGTGCACCGCAGGAGATGTGCACGCAGGAGATTTGCACGCAGGAGATGTGCGCCGCAGGAGATGTGCGCCGCAGGAGATGTACATAGCAGGAGATGTGCACGCAGGAGATGTGCGCCGCAGGAGATGTGCGCCGCAGGAGATGTACATAGCAGTAGATGTGCACCGCAGTAGATGTGCGCCGCAGGAGATGTGCGCCGCAGGATGTGTGCGCACAGTTTTTTTATTAATTTGAGTTAATTATTTTTTTTTTGTAAGTAAATGTTTCATTTATGTGCACCGCAGGGTGTGCGACGAGGGAGGGTCACTGCAGGAGATTTGCGCAGCAGGAGATGTGCGCCACTGGAAATGTGCACCGCAGGAGATGTGCACGCAGGAGATGTGCACGCAGCAGAAGTGCGCCGCAGGAGATGTGCGCCGCAGGAGATGTACATAGCAGGAGATGTGCGCAGCAGGAGATGTGCACCGCAGGAGATGTGTACGCAGGAGATATGCGCCGCAGGAGATGAGTGCCGCAGAAGATGTGCGCCGCAGGATGTGTGCGGAGATGTGCACCGCAGGAGATGTGCGCATCAGGAGATGTGCACCGCAGGAGATGTGCGCCGCAGGAGATGTGCACCGTAGGAGATGTGCGCAGCAGGAGATTGGCACGCAGGAGATGTGCGCAGCAGGAGATGTGAGTCGCAGGAGATTAGCAAGCAGGAGATATGCGCCGCAGGAGATGAGTGCCGCAGGAGATGTGCGCCGCAGGATGTGTGCGCACAGTTTTTTTAGGAATTTGAGTTAATTATTATTATTTTTTATGAATAAATGTTTCATTTATGTGCACCGCAGGGTGTGCGACGAGGGAGGGTCACTGCAGGAGATTTGCGCAGCAGGAGATGTGCGCCACTGGAGATGTGCACCGCAGGAGATGTGCACGCAGGAGATGTGCACGCAGGAGATGTGCGCCGCAGGAGATGTGCACCGCAGGAGATGTACATAGCAGGAGATGTGCACGCAGGAGATTTGCACGCAGGAGATGTGCAACGCAGGAGATGTGCACAGCAGGAGATGTGCGCAGCAGGATGTGTGCACACAGTTTTTTTATTAATTTGATGTAATAATATTTTTTTGTAAATAAATGTTTCATTTATGTGCACCGCAGGGTGTGCGCCGCAGGATGTGCGCCGCAAGAGATGTGCACCGCAGGAGATGTGCGCAGCAGGAGATGTGCACCGCAGGAGATGTTTGTCGCAGAAGATGTGCGCAGCAGGAGATGTGCGTCACAGGAGATGTGCAGAGCAGGAGATGTGCGCAGCAGGAGATGTGCACCGCAGGAGATGTGTACGCAGGAGATATGCGTCGCAGGAGATGAGTGCCGCAGGAGATGTGCGCCGCAGGCTGTGTGCGCACAGTTTTTTTAGGAATTTGAGTTAATTATTATTATTTTTTGTAAATAAATGTTTCATTTATGTGCAACGCAGGGTGTGCGCCGCAGGATGTGCGCCGCAAGAGATGTGCACCGCAGGAGATGTGCGCAGCAGGAGATGTGCACTGCAGGAGATGTGCGCCGCAGGAGATGTGAGTCGCAGGAGATGTGTGCCGCAGGAGATGTGCTCAGCAGGAGATGTGCACCACTTGAGATGTGCGCTGCAGGAGATGTGTACGCAGGAGATATGCGCCGCAGGCGATATGCGCAGCAGGAGATGTGTGCCGCAGTTTTTTTATTAATATGATTTAATTTAAATTTTTTTTGTAAATAACTGTTTTATTTATGTGCAACGCAGGGTTCGCAACGCAGGATGTGTGCCGCAAGAGATATGCACCGCAGGAGATGTGTGCAACAGGAGATGTGCACCACAGGAGATGTGCGCAGCAGGAGATGTGCACCGCAGGAGATGTGCGCCGCAGGAGATGTGCACCGCAGGAGAAGTGCACGCAGGAGATTAGCACGCAGGAAATGTGCGCCGCAGGATGTGTGCGCACAGTTTTTTTATTAATTTGAGTTAATTATTATAAGTTATTTGTAAATAAATGTGCACCGCAGGAGATGTGCGCAGTAGGAGATGTGCACCGCAGGAGATGTGTGCCGCAGAAGATGTGCGCAGCAGGAGATGTGCGTCACAGGAGATGTGCAGAGCAGGAGATGTGCGCAGCAGGAGATGTGCAGAGCAGGAGATGTGCGTTGCAGGATTAGTGCGCACAGTTTTTTTATTAATTTGAGTTAATTATTATTTTTTTTGTAAGTAAATGTTTCATTTATGTGCACCGCAGGGTGTGCGCCGCAAGAGATGTGCACCGCAGGAGATGTGCGCCGCAAGAGATGTACATAGCAGGAGATGTGCACGCAGGAGATGTGCGCCGCAGGAGATGTGCGCCGCAGGATGTGTGCGCACAGTTTTTTTATTAATTTGAGTTAATTATTATAATTTATTTGTAAATAAATGTGCACCGCAGGAGATGTGCGCAGTAGGAGATGTGCACCGCAGGAGATGTGTGCCGCAGAAGATGTGCGCAGCAGGAGATGTGCGTCACAGGAGATGTGCAGAGCAGGAGATGTGCGCAGCAGGAGATGTGCAGAGCAGGAGATGTGCGTTGCAGGAATAGTGCGCACAGTTTTTTTATTAATTTGAGTTAATTATTATTTTTTTTGTAAGTAAATGTTTCATTTATGTGCACCGCAGGGTGTGCGCCGCAAGAGATGTGCATCGCAGGAGATGTGCGCCGCAGGAGATGTACATAGCAGGAGATGTGCACGCAAGAGATGTGCGCCGCAGGAGATGTGCGCCGCAGGAGATGTACATAGCAGGAGATGTGCACCGCAGGAGATGTGCACGCAGGAGATGTGCACGCAGGAGATGTGCGCCGCAGGAGATGTGCGCCGCAGGAGATGTACATAGCAGGAGATGTGCACCGCAGGAGATATGCGTCGCAGGAGATGAGTGCCGCAGGAGATGTGCGCCGCAGGCTGTGTGCGCACAGTTTTTTTAGGAATTTGATTTAATTATTATTATTTTTTGTAAATAAATGTTTCATTTATGTGCACCGCAGGGTGTTCGCCGCAGGATGTGCGCCACAAGAGATGTGCACCGCAGGAGATGTGCGCAGCAGGAGATGTGCACCGCAGGAGATGTGCAGAGCAGGAGATGTGCGCAGCAGGAGATGTGCAGAGCAGGAGATGTGCGTTGCAGGATTAGTGCGCACAGTTTTTTTATTAATTTGAGTTAATTATTTTTTTTTTTTTGTAAGTAAATGTTTCATTTATGTGCACCGCAGGGTGTGCGCCGCAAGAGATGTGCACCGCCGGAAATGTGCGCAGCAGGAGATGTGCACCGCAGGAGATGTGCGCAGCAGGAGATGTGCACTGCAGGAGATGTGCGCAGCAGGAGATGTGCACCGCAGGAGATGTCTACGCAGGAGATATGCGCCGCAGGAGATGAGTGCCGCAGGAGATGTGCGCCGCAGGATGTGTGCGCACAGTTTTTTTAGGAATTTGAGTTAATTATTATTATTTTTTGTAAATAAATGTTTCATTTATGTGCACCGCAGGGTGTGCGACGAGGGAGGGTCACCGCAGGAGATGTGCACGCAGGAGATGTGCACGCAGGAGATGTGCGCCGCAGGAGATGTGCGCCGCAGGAGATGTACATAGCAGGAGATGTGCACGCAGGAGATGTGCGCCGCAGGAGATGTACAAAGCAGGAGATGTGCGCCGCAGGAGATGTGCACCGCAGGAGATGTGTGCCGCAGAAGATGTGCGCAGCAGGAGATGTGCGTCACAGGAGATGTGCAGAGCAGGAGATGTGCGCAGCAGGAGATGTGCAGAGCAGGAGATGTGCGTTGCAGGATTAGTGCGCACAGTTTTTTTATTAATTTGAGTTAATTATTATTTTTTTTTGTAAGTAAATGTTTCATTTATGTGCACCGCAGGGTGTGCGCCGCAAGAGATGTGCACCGCCGGAAATGTGCGCAGCAGGAGATGTGCACCGCAGGAGATGTGTACGCAGGAGATATGCGCCGCAGGAGATGAGTGCCGCAGGAGATGTGCGCCGCAGGATGTGTGCCTACAGTTTTTTTAGGAATTTGAGTTAATTATTATTATTTTTTGTAAATAAATGTTTCATTTATGTGCACCGCAGGGTGTGCGACGAGGGAGGGTCACTGCAGGAGATTTGCGCAGCAGGAGATGTGCGCCACTGGAGATGTGCACCGCAGGAGATGTGCACGCAGGAGATGTGCACGCAGGAGATGTGCGCCGCAGGAGATGTGCGCCGCAGGAGATGTACATAGCAGGAGATGTGCACGCAGGAGATGTGCGCCGCAGGAGATGTGCGCCGCAGGAGATGTACATAGCAGGAGATGTGCACCGCAGGAGATGTGCACGCAGGAGATTTGCACGCAGGAGATATGCGCCGCAGGAGATGTGCGCCGCAGGAGATGTACATAGCAGGAGATGTGCACGCAGGAGATGTGCGCCGCAGGAGATGTGCGCCGCAGGAGATGTACATAGCAGTAGATGTGCACCGCAGTAGATGTGCGCCGCAGGAGATGTGCGCCGCAGGATGTGTGCGCACAGTTTTTTTATTAATTTGAGTTAATTATTTTTTTTTTGTAAGTAAATGTTTCATTTATGTGCACCGCAGGGTGTGCGACGAGGGAGGGTCACTGCAGGAGATTTGCGCAGCAGGAGATGTGCGCCACTGGAAATGTGCACCGCAGGAGATGTGCACGCAGGAGATGTGCACGCAGCAGAAGTGCGCCGCAGGAGATGTGCGCCGCAGGAGATGTACATAGCAGGAGATGTGCGCAGCAGGAGATGTGCACCGCAGGAGATGTGTACGCAGGAGATATGCGCCGCAGGAGATGAGTGCCGCAGAAGATGTGCGCCGCAGGATGTGTGCGGAGATGTGCACCGCAGGAGATGTGCGCAGCAGGAGATGTGCACCGCAGGAGATGTGCGCCGCAGGAGATGTGCACCGCAGGAGATGTGCGCAGCAGGAGATTGGCACGCAGGAGATGTGCGCCGCAGGATGTGTGCGCACAGTTTTTTTATTAATTTGAGTTAATTATTATAAATTTTTTGTAAATAAATGTTTCATTTATGTGCAACGAAGGGTGTGCGCCACAGGATGTGTGCCGCAAGAGATGTGCACCGCCGGAGATGTGCGCAGCAGGAAATGTGCTCCGCAGGAGATGTGCACCGCAGGAGATGTGCGCTTCAGGAGATGTGCTCCGCAGGAGATGTGCACCGCAGGAGATGTGCGCCTCAGGAGATGTGCGCCGCAGGATATGTGCACCGCAGGAGATGTGTACGCAGGAGATATGCGCCGCAGGAGATGAGTGCCGCAGGAGATGTGCGCCGCAGGATGTGTGCGGAGATGTGCACCGCAGGAGATGTGCGCAGCAGGAGATGTGCACCGCAGGAGATGTGCACCGCAGGAGATGTGCGCCGCAGGATGTTTGCGCTCAGTTTTTTTATTAATTTTATTTATGTGCATCTTATGTTCTGCAATGCAGGAGATGTGCGCAGCAGGAGATTTGCGCCGCAGGATGTGTGCGCACAGTTTTTTTATTAATTTGAGTTAATTATTATTATTTTTTATGAATAAATGTTTCATTTATGTGCACCGCAGGGTGTGCGACGAGGGAGGGTCACTGCAGGAGATTTGCGCAGCAGGAGATGTGCGCCACTGGAGATGTGCGCAGCAGGAGATGTGCACCGCAGGAGATGTTTGTCGCAGAAGATGTGCGCAGCAGGAGATGTGCGTCACAGGAGATGTGCAGAGCAGGAGATGTGCGCAGCAGGAGATGTGCACCGCAGGAGATGTGTACGCAGGAGATATGCGTCGCAGGAGATGAGTGCCGCAGGAGATGTGCGCCGCAGGCTGTGTGCGCACAGTTTTTTTAGGAATTTGAGTTAATTATTATTATTTTTTGTAAATAAATGTTTCATTTATGTGCACCGCAGGGTGTTCGCCGCAGGATGTGCGCCGCAAGAGATGTGCACCGCAGGAGATGTGCGCAGCAGGAGATGTGCACCGCAGGAGATGTGCAGAGCAGGAGATATGCGTCGCAGGAGATGAGTGCCGCAGGAGATGTGCGCCGCAGGCTGTGTGCGCACAGTTTTTTTAGGAATTTGAGTTAATTATTATTATTTTTTGTAAATAAATGTTTCATTTATGTGCACCGCAGGGTGTTCGCCGCAGGATGTGCGCCGCAAGAGATGTGCACCGCAGGAGATGTGCGCAGCAGGAGATGTGCACCGCAGGAGATGTGCAGAGCAGGAGATGTGCGCAGCAGGAGATGTGCAGAGCAGGAGATGTGCGTTGCAGGATTAGTGCGCACAGTTTTTTTATTAATTTGAGTTCATTATTATTTTTTTTTGTAAGTAAATGTTTCATTTATGTGCACCGCAGGGTGTGCGCCGCAAGAGATGTGCACCGCCGGAAATGTG
Source organism: Pleuronectes platessa (assembly GCF_947347685.1). NCBI lineage: Eukaryota > Metazoa > Chordata > Actinopteri > Pleuronectiformes > Pleuronectidae > Pleuronectes > Pleuronectes platessa. The sequence goes on along the minus strand of NW_026518871.1, from coordinate 691,489 downwards.
CGCAGCAGGAGATGTGCACCGCAAGAGATGTGCGCCACAGGAGATGTGCTCAGCAGGAGATGTGCACCACTTGAGATGTGCGCTGCAGGAGATGTGCGCCGCAGGCGATATGCGCAGCAGGAGATGTGTGCCGCAGTTTTTTTATTAATATGATTTAATTTTAATTTTTTTGTAAATAACTGTTTTATTTATGTGCAACGCAGGGTTCGCAACGCAGGATGTGCGCCGCAAGAGATATGCACCGCAGGAGATGTGCGCAACAGGAGATGTGCACCACAGGAGATGTGCGCAGCAGGAGATGTGCACCGCAGGAGATGTACACCGCAGGAGATGTGCGCAGCAGGAGATGTGCACCGCATGAGATGTGCACCGCATGAGATGTGTACGCAGGAGATATGCACCGCAGGAGATGAGTGCCGCAGGAGATGTGCGCAGCAGGATGTGTGCGCACAGTTTTTTTAGGAATTTGAGTTAATTATTATTATTTTTTGTAAATAAATGTTTCATTTATGTGCACCGCAGGGTGTGCGACGAGGGAGGGTCACTGCAGGAGATTTGCGCAGCAGGAGATGTGCGCCACTGGAGATGTGCGCCGCAGGAGATGTGCACGCAGGAGATGTGCACGCAGGAGATGTGCGCCGCAGGAGATGTGCGCCATAGGAGATGTACATAGCAGGAGACGTGCACGCAGGAGATGTGCGCCGCAGGAGATGTACAAAGCAGGAGATGTGCGCCGCAGGCGATATTCGCCACCGGAGATGTGCACCGCAGGAGATGTGCACGCAGGAGATGTGCAACGCAGGAGATGTGCACAGCAGGAGATGTGCGCAGCAGGATGTTTGCACAGTTTTTTTATTAATTTGATGTAATAATATTTTTTTGTAAATAAATGTTTCATTTATGTGCACCGCAGGGTGTGCGCCGCAGGATGTGCGCCGCAAGAGATGTGCATAGCAGGAGATGTGCACCGCAGGAGATGTGCACGCAGGAGATGTGCACGCAGGAGATGTGCGCCGCAGGAGATGTACATAGCAAGAGATGTGCACGCAGGAGATGTGCGCCGCAGGAGATGTGCGCCGCAGGAGATGTACATAGCAGGAGATGTGCACCGCAGGAGATGTGCGCCGCAGGAGATGTGCGCCGCAGGATGTGTGCGCACAGTTTTTTTATTAATTTGAGTTAATTATTATAATTTTCTTTTAAAATAAATGTTTCATTTATGTGCAACGCAGGGTGTGCGCCGCAGGATGTGCGCCGCAAGAGATGTGCACCGCAGGAGATGTGCGCAGCAGGAGATGTGCACTGCAGGAGATGTGCGCCGCAGGAGATGTGAGTCGCAGGAGATGTGTGCCGCAGGAGATGTGCTCAGCAGGAGATGTGCACCACTTGAGATGTGCGCTGCAGGAGATGTGTACGCAGGAGATATGCGCCGCAGGCGATATGCGCAGCAGGAGATGTGTGCCGCAGTTTTTTTATTAATATGATTTAATTTAAATTTTTTTTGTAAATAACTGTTTTATTTATGTGCAACGCAGGGTTCGCAACGCAGGATGTGTGCCGCAAGAGATATGCACCGCAGGAGATGTGTGCAACAGGAGATGTGCACCACAGGAGATGTGCGCAGCAGGAGATGTGCACCGCAGGAGATGTGCGCCGCAGGAGATGTGCACCGCAGGAGAAGTGCACGCAGGATATTAGCACGCAGGAAATGTGCGCCGCAGGATGTGTGCGCACAGTTTTTTTATTAATTTGAGTTAATTATTATAATTTATTTGTAAATAAATGTGCACCGCAGGAGATGTGCGCAGTAGGAGATGTGCACCGCAGGAGATGTGTGCCGCAGAAGATGTGCGCAGCAGGAGATGTGCGTCACAGGAGATGTGCAGAGCAGGAGATGTGCGCAGCAGGAGATGTGCAGAGCAGGAGATGTGCGTTGCAGGATTAGTGCGCACAGTTTTTTTATTAATTTGAGTTAATTATTATTTTTTTTGTAAGTAAATGTTTCATTTATGTGCACCGCAGGGTGTGCGCCGCAAGAGATGTGCACCGCAGGAGATGTGCGCCGCAAGAGATGTACATAGCAGGAGATGTGCACGCAGGAGATGTGCGCCGCAGGAGATGTGCGCCGCAGGATGTGTGCGCACAGTTTTTTTATTAATTTGAGTTAATTATTATAATTTATTTGTAAATAAATGTGCACCGCAGGAGATGTGCGCAGTAGGAGATGTGCACCGCAGGAGATGTGTGCCGCAGAAGATGTGCGCAGCAGGAGATGTGCGTCACAGGAGATGTGCAGAGCAGGAGATGTGCGCAGCAGGAGATGTGCAGAGCAGGAGATGTGCGTTGCAGGATTAGTGCGCACAGTTTTTTTATTAATTTGAGTTAATTATTATTTTTTTTGTAAGTAAATGTTTCATTTATGTGCACCGCAGGGTGTGCGCCGCAAGAGATGTGCACCGCAGGAGATGTGCCCCGCAGGAGATGTACATAGCAGGAGATGTGCACGCAGGAGATGTGCGCCGCAGGAGATGTGCGCCGCAGGAAATGTACATAGCAGGAGATGTGCACCGCAGGAGATGTGCACGCAGGAGATGTGCACGCAGGAGATGTGCGCAACAGGAGATGTGCACCACAGGAGATGTGCGCAGCAGGAGATGTGCACCGCAGGAGATGTACACCGCAGGACATGTGCGCAGCAGGAGATGTTCACCGCAGGAGATGTGCACGCAGGAGATGTGCACGCAGGAGATGTGTGCCGCAGGAGATGTGCGCCGCAGGAGATGTACATAGCAGGAGATGTGCACGCAGGAGATGTACACCGCAGGAGATGTACAAAGCAGGAGATGTGCGCCGCAGGCGATATGCGCCACCGGAGATGTGCACCGCAGGAGATGTGCGCCGCAGGAGATCTGCACGCAGGAGATGTGCAACGCAGGAGATGTGCACAGCAGGAGATGTGCGCAGCAGGATGTGTGCACAGTTTTTTTATTAATTTGATGTAATAATATTTTTTTGTAAATAAATGTTTCATTTATGTGCACCGCAGGGTGTGCGCCGCAGGATGTGCACCGCAAGAGATGTGCATAGCAGGAGATGTGCACCGCAGGAGATGTGCACGCAGGAGATGTGCACGCAGGAGATGTGCGCCGCAGGAGATGTGCGCCGCAGGAGATGTACATAGCAGGAGATGTGCACGCAGGAGATGTGCGCCGCAGGAGATGTGCGCCGCAGGAGATGTACATAGCAGGAGATGTGCACCGCAGGAGATGTGCGCCGCAGGAGATGTGCGCCGCAGGATGTGTGCGCACAGTTTTTTTATTAATTTGAGTTAATTATTATAATTTTCTTTTTAAATAAATGTTTCATTTATGTGCAACGCAGGGTGTGCGCCGCAGGATGTGCGCCGCAAGAGATGTGCACCGCAGGAGATGTGCGCAGCAGGAGATGTGCACTGCAGGAGATGTGCGCCGCAGGAGATGTGAGTCGCAGGAGATGTGTGCCGCAGGAGATGTACATAGCAGGAGATGTGCACCGCAAGAGATGTGCGCCGCAGGAGATGTACATAGCAGGAGATGTGCACCGCAGGAGATGTGCGCCGCAGGAGATGTGCGCCGCAGGATGTGTGCGCACAGTTTTTTTATTAATTTGAGTTAATTATTATAATTTTCTTTTTAAATAAATGTTTCATCTATGTGCAACGCAGGGTGTGCGCCGCAGGATGTGCGCCGCAAGAGATGTGCACCGCAGGAGATGTGAGCAGCAGGAGATGTGCACTGCAGGAGATGTGCGCCGCAGGAGATGTGAGTCGCAGGAGATGTACATAGCAGGAGAAGTGCGGCGCAGGCGATATGCGCAGCAGGAGATGTGTGCCGCAGTTTTTTTATTAATTTGATTTTATTTTTTTATTTTTTTGTTAATAAATGTTTCATTTATGTGCAACGCAGGGTGTGCGCCGCAGGAGGTGCGCCGCAAGAGATATGCACCGGCGGAGATGTGCGCAGCAGGAGATGTGCACCGCAGGAGATGTGTACGCAGGAGATATGCGTCGCAGGAGATGAGTGCCGCAGGAGATGTGCGCCGCAGGCTGTGTGCACATAGTTTTTTTAGGAATTTGAGTTAATTATTATTATTTTTGTAAGTAAATGTTTCATTTATGTGCACCGTAGGGTGTGCGCCGCAAGAGATGTGCACCGCCGGAAATGTGCGCAGCAGGAGATGTGCACCGCAGGAGATGTGCGCAGCAGGAGATGTGTGCCGCAGGAGATGTGCTCAGCAGGAGATGTGCACCACTTGAGATGTGCGCTGCAGGAGATGTGCGCCGCAGGCGATATGCGCAGCAGGAGATGTGTGCCGCAGTTTTTTTATTAATATGATTTAATTTTAATTTTTTTTGTAAATAACTGTTTCATTTATGTGCAACGCAGGGTTCGCAACGCAGGATGTGCGCCGCAAGAGATATGCACCGCAGGAGATGTGCGCAACAGGAGATGTGCACCACAGGAGATGTGCGCAGCAGGAGAAGTGCACCGCAGGAGATGTGCGCCGCAGGAGATTTGCACCGCAGGAGATGTGCGCCGCAGGAGATGTGCATGCAGGAGATGTGAGCCGCAGGAGATGTACATAGCAGGAGATATGCGCCGCAGGAGATGTGCACCGCAGGAGATGTGTACGCAGGAGATATGCGCCGCAGGAGATGTGCATGCAGGAGATGTGAGCCGCAGGAGATGTACATAGCAGGAGATGTGCACCGCAGGAGATGTGCGCCGCAAGAGATGTGCACCGCCGGAGATTTGCGCAGCAGGAGATGTGCACCGCAGGAGATGTGCACCGCAGGAGATGTGCACCGCAGGAGATGTGCGCCGCAGGAGATGTGTACGCAGGAGATATGCGCCTCAGGAGATGAGTGCCGCAGGAGATGTGCGCCGCAGGATGTGTGCGCACAGTTTTTTTAGGAATTTGAGTTAATTATTATTATTTTTTGTAAATAAATGTTTCATTTATGTGCACCGCAGGGTGTGCGACGAGGGAGGGTCACTGCAGGAGATTTGCGCAGCAGGAGATGTGCGCCACTGGAGATGTGCACCGTAGGAGATGTGCACGCAGGAGATGTGCAAGCAGGAGATGTACAAAGTAGGAGATGTGCGCCGCAGGCGATATGCGCCACCGGAGATGTGCACCGCAGGAGATGTGCGCCGCAGGAGATCTGCACGCAGGAGATGTGCAACGCAGGAGATGTGCACAGCAGGAGATGTGCGCAGCAGGATGTATGCACACAGTTTTTTTATTAATTTGATGTAATACTAATTTTTTGTAAATAAATGTTTCATTTATGTGCACCGCAGGGTGTGCGCCGCAGGATGTGCGCCGCAAGAGATGTGCACTGCAGGAGATGTGCGCAGCAGGAGATGTGCACCGCAAGAGATGTGCGCCGCAGGAGATGTGCGCCGCAAGGGATGTGCACCGCAGGAGATGTGCGCAGCAGGAGATGTGCACCGCAGGAGATGTGCGCAGCAGGAGATGTGTGCACAGTTTTTTTATTAATTTGAGTTAATTATTAATTTGATTTGATTTTTTTATTTTTTGTAAATAACTGTTTTATTTATGTGCAACGCAGGGTTCGCAACGCAGGATGTGCGCCGCAAGAGATATGCACCGCAGGAGATGTGCGCAACAGGAGATGTGCACCACAGGAGATGTACATAGCAGGAGATGTGCGCCGCAGGCGATATGAGCAGCAGGAGATGTATGCCGCAGTTTTTTTATTAATTTGATTTGATTTTTAAATTTTTTTGTAAATAACTGTTTTATTTATGTGCAACGCAGGGTTCGCAATGCAGGATGTGTGCCGCAAGAGATATGCACCGCAGGAGATGTGCGCAACAGGAGATGTACACCGCAGGAGATGTGCGCAGCAGGAGATGTGCACCGCAGGAGATGTGTACGCAGGAGATATGCGCCGCAGGAGATGAGTGCCGCAGGAGATGTGCGCCGCAGGATGTGTGCGGAGATGTGCACCGCAAGAGATGTGCGCAGCAGGAGATGTGCACCGCAGGAGATGTGCGCCGCAGGAGATGTGCACCGCAAAAGATGTGCGCAGCAAGAGATTGGCACGCAGGAGATGTGCGCCGCAGGATGTGTGCGCACAGTTTTTTTATTCATTTTATTTATGTGCATCTTATGTTCTGCAATGCAGGAGATGTGCGCAGCAGGAGATATGCGCCGCAGGAGATGTGCGCAGCAGGAGATGTGCACCACTTGAGATATGCACTGCAGGAGATGTGCAAAGGAAATGTGCGCTGCAGTATATGTACATAGCAGGAAATATGAACCGCAGGCGATATGCGCAGCAGGAGATGTGCGCCACTGGAGATGTGCATCGCAGGAGATGTGCGCCGCAGGAGATGTGCTTGCAGGAGATGTGAGCAGCAGGAGATGTACATAGCAGGAGATGTGCACCGCAGGAGATGTGCGCAGCAGGAGATGTGCACCGCAGGAGATGTGCGCCGCAGGATGTGTGCACACAGTTTTTTTATTAATTTTATTTATGTGCATCGCATGTTCTGCAATGCAGGAGATGTGCGCAACAGGAGGTTTGCACCGCAGGATGTGTGCGCACAGTTTTTTTATTAATTTGAGTTAATTATTATAATTTTTTTGTAAATAAATGTTTCATTTATGTGCAACGCAGGGTGTGCGCCGCAGGATGTGCGCCGCAAGAGATGTGCACCGCAGGAGATGTGCGCAGCAGGAGATGTGCGCAGCAGGAGATGTGCACTGCAGGAGATGTGCGCAGCAGGAGATGTGCACCGCAGGAGATGTGTGTCGCAGAAGATGTGCGCAGCAGGAGATGTGCGTCACAGGAGATGTGCAGAGCAGGAGATGTGCGCAGGAGGAGATGTGCAGAGCAGGAGATGTGCGTTGCAGGATTAGTGCGCACAGTTTTTTTATTAATTTGAGTTAATTATTATTTTTTTTTGTAAGTAAATGTTTCATTTATGTGCACCGCAGGGTGTGCGCCGCAAGAGATGTGCACCGCCGGAAATGTGCGCAGCAGGAGATGTGCACCGCAGGAGATGTGCGCAGCAGGAGATGTGTGCCGCAGGAGATGTGCTCAGCAGGAGATGTGCACCACTTGAGATGTGCGCTGCAGGAGATGTGCGCCGCAGGCGATATGCGCAACAGGAGATGTGTGCTGCAGTTTTTTTATTAATATGATTTAATTTTAATTTTTTTGTAAATAACTGTTTTATTTATGTGCAACGCAGGGTTCGCAACGCAGGATGTGCGCCGCAACAGATATGCACCGCAGGAGATGTGCGCAACAGGAGATGTGCACCACAGGAGATGTGCGCAGCAGGAGATGTGCACCGCAGGAGATGTGCACCGCAGGAGATGTGCGCCGCAGGAGATGTGCACCGCAGGAGAAGTGCACGCAGGAGATGTGCACGCAGGAGATGTGCGCCGCAGGAGATGTGCGCCGCAGGAGATGTACATAGCAGGAGATGTGCACGCAGGAGATGTGCGCCGCAGGAGATGTACAAAGCAGGAGATGTGCGCCGCAGGCGATATGCGCCACCGGAGATGTGCACCGCAGGAGATGTGCGCCGCAGGAGATCTGCACGCAGGAGATGTGCAACGCAGGAGATGTGCACAGCAGGAGATGTGCGCAGCAGGATGTGTGCACACAGTTTTTTTATTAATTTGATGTAATAATATTTTTTTGTAAATAAATGTTTTATTTATGTGCACCGCAGGGTGTGCGCCGCAGGATGTGCGCCGCAAGAGATGTGCACCGCAGGAGATGTGCGCAGCAGGAGATGTGCACCGCAGGAGATGTGTGCCGCAGAAGATGTGCGCAGCAGGAGATGTGCGTCACAGGAGATGTGCAGAGCAGGAGATGCGCGCAGCAGGAGATGTGCAGAGCAGGAGATGTGCGTTGCAGGATTAGTGCGCACAGTTTTTTTATTAATTTAAGTTAATTATTATTTTTTTTTGTAAGTAAATGTTTCATTTATGTGCACCGCAGGGTGTGCGCCTTAAGAGATGTGCACCGCCGGAAATGTGCGCAGCAGGAGATGTGCACCGCAGGAGATGTGTACGCAGGAGATATGCGCCGCAGGAGATGAGTGCCGCAGGAGATGTGCGCCGCAGGATGTGTGCGCACAGTTTTTTTAGGAATTTGAGTTAATTATTATTATTTTTTGTAAATAAATGTTTCATTTATGTGCACCGCAGGGTGTGCGACGAGGGAGGGTCACTGCAGGAGATTTGCGCAGCAGGAGATGTGCGCCACTGGAGATGTGCACCGCAGGAGATGTGCACGCAGGAGATGTGCACGCAGGAGATGTGCGCCGCAGGAGATGTGCGCCGCAGGAGATGTACATAGCAGGAGATGTGCACGCAGGAGATGTGCGCCGCAGGAGATGTGCGCCGCAGGAGATGTACATAGCAGGAGATGTGCACCGCAGGAGATGTGCACGCAGGAGATGTGCACGCAGGAGATGTGCGCCGCAGGAGATGTGCGTCGCAGGAGATGTACATAGCAGGAGATGTGCACGCAGGAGATGTGCGCCGCAGGAGATGTGCGCCGCAGGAGATGTACATAGCAGGAGATGTGCACCGCAGGAGATGTGCGCCGCAGGAGATGTGCGCTGCAGGATGTGTGCGCACAGTTTTTTTATTAATTTGAGTTAATTATTTTTTTTTTGTAAGTAAATGTTTCATTTATGTGCACCGTAGGGTGTGCGCCGCAAGAGATGTGCACCGCCGGAAATGTGCGCAGCAGGAGATGTGCACCGCAGGAGATGTGTACGCAGGAGATATGCGCCGCAGGAGATGACTGCTGCAGGAGATGTGCGCCGCAGGCGATATGCGCAGCAGGAGATGTGTGCCGCAGTTTTTTAATTAATATGATTTAATTTTATTTTTTTTTGTAAATAACTGTTTTATTTATGTGCAACGCAGGGTTCGCAACGCAGGATGTGCGCCGCAAGAGATATGCACCGCAGGAGATGTGCGCAACAGGAGATGTGCACACAGGAGATGTGCGCAGCAGGAGATGTGCACCGTAGGAGATGTGCGCCGCAGGAGATGTGCACCGCAGGAGAAGTGCACGCAGGAGATTAGCACGCAGGAGATGTGCGCCGCAGGATGTGTGCGTGCAGTTTTTTTATTAATTTGAGTTAATTATTATAATTTATTTGTAAATAAATGTTTCATTTATGTGCAACGAAGGGTGTGTGCCGCAGGATGTGCGCCGCCGCCGGAGATGTGCGCGGCAGGAGATTTGCACCGCAGGAGATGTACACCGCAGGAGATGTGCGCAGCAGGATCTGTGCACCGCAGGAGATGTGTACGCAGGATATATGCGCCGCAGGAGATGAGTGCCGCAGGAGATGTGCGCCGCAGGATGTGTGCGCACAGTTTTTTTAGGAATTTGAGTTAATTATTATTATTTTTTGTAAATAAATGTTTCATTTATGTGCACCACAGGGTGTGCGACGAGGGAGGGTCACTGCAGGAGATTTGCGCAGCAGGAGATGTGCGCCACTGGAAATGTGCACCGCAGGAGATGTGCACGCAGGAGATGTGCACGCAGCAGAAGTGCGCCGCAGGAGATGTGCGCCGCAGGAGATGTACATAGCAGGAGATGTGCGCAGCAGGAGATGTGCACCGCAGGAGATGTGCGCAGCAGGAGATGTGCACCGCAGGAGATGTGCACCGCAGGAGATGTGCGCCGCAGGATGTGTGCGCACAGTTTTTTTATTAATTTTATTTATGTGCATCTTATGTTCTGCAATGCAGGAGATGTGCGCAGCAGGAGATTTGCGCCGCAGGATGTGTGCGCACAGTTTTTTTATTAATTTGAGTTAATTATTATAATTTTTTTGTAAATAAATGTTTCATTTATGTGCAACGCAAGGTGTGCGCCGCAGGATGTGCGCCGCAAGAGATGTGCACCGCAGGAGATGTGCGCAGCAGGAGATGTGCACTGCAGGAGATGTGCGCCGCAGGAGATGTGAGTCGCAGGAGATTAGCACGCAGGAGATATGCGCCGCAGGAGATGAGTGCCGCAGGAGATGTGCGCCGCAGGATGTGTGCGCACAGTTTTTTTAGGAATTTGAGTTAATTATTATTATTTTTTATGAATAAATGTTTCATTTATGTGCACCGCAGGGTGTGCGACGAGGGAGGGTCACTGCAGGAGATTTGCGCAGCAGGAGATGTGCGCCACTGGAGATGTGCACCGCAGGAGATGTGCACGCAGGAGATGTGCACGCAGGAGATGTACATAGCAGGAGATGTGCACGCAGGAGATGTGCGCCGCAGGAGATGTGCGCCGCAGGAGATGTGCATAGCAGGAGATGTGCACGCAGGAGATGTGCGCCGCAGGAGATGTGCGCCGCAGGAGATGTAAATAGCAGGAGATGTGCACCGCAGGAGATGTGCACGCAGGAGATGTGCACGCAGGAAATGTAAAACGCAGGAGATGTGCACAGCAGGAGATGTGCGCAGCAGGATGTGTGCACACAGTTTTTTTATTAATTTGATGTAATAATATTTTTTTGTAAATAAATGTTTCATTTATGTGCACCGCAGGGTGTGCGCCGCAGGATGTGCGCCGCAAGAGATGTGCACCGCAGGAGATGTGCGAAGCAGGAGATGTGCACCGCAGGAGATGTGTGTCGCAGAAGATGTGCGCAGCAGGAGATGTGCGTCACAGGAGATGTGCAGAGCAGGAGATGTGCGCAGCAGGAGATGTGCAGAGCAGGAGATGTGCGTTTCAGGATTAGTGCGCACAGTTTTTTTATTAATTTGAGTTAATTATTATTTTTTTTTTGTAAGTAAATGTTTCATTTATGTGCACCGCAGGGTGTGCGCCGCAAGAGATGTGCACCGCCGGAAATGTGCACAGCAGGAGATGTGCACCGCAGGAGATGTGCGCAGCAGGATTAGTGCGCAGCAGGAGATGTGCACCACTTGAGATGTGCGCTGCAGGAGATGTGCGCCGCAGGCGATATGCGCAGCAGGAGATGTGTGCCGCAGTTTTTTTATTAATATGATTTAATTTTAATTTTTTTGTAAATAACTGTTTTATTTATGTGCAACGCAGGGTTCGCAACGCAGGATGTGCGCCGCAAGAGATATGCACCGCAGGAGATTTGCGCAACAGGAGATGTGCACCACAGGAGATGTGCGCTGCAGGAGATGTGCACCGCAGGAGATGTGCGCCGCAGGAGATGTGCACCGCAGGAGAAGTGCACGCAGGAGATTATCACGCAGGAGATGTGCGCCGCAGGATGTGTGCGCACAGTTTTTTTATTAATTTGAGTTAATTATTATAATTTATTTGTAAATAAATGTTTCATTTATGTGCAACGAAGGGTGTGCGCCGCAGGATGTGCACTGCCGCCGGAGATGTGCGCGGCAGGAGATGTGCACCGCAGGAGATGTACACCGCAGGAGATGTGCGCAGCAGAAGATGTGCACTGCAGGAGATGTGTACGCAGGAGATATGCGCCGCAGGAGATGAGTGCCGCAGGAGATGTGCGCCGCAGGATGTGTGCGCACAGTTTTTTTAGGAATTTGAGTTAATTATTATTATTTTTTGTAAATAAATGTTTCATTTATGTGCACCGCAGGGTGTGCGACGAGGGAGGGTCACCGCAGGAGATGTGCACGCAGGAGATGTGCACGCAGGAGATGTGCGCCGCAGGAGATGTGCGCCGCAGGAGATGTACATAGCAGGAGATGTGCACGCAGGAGATGTGCGCCGCAGGAGATGTACAAAGCAGGAGTTGTGCGCCGCAGGCGATATGCGCCACCGGAGATGTGCACCGCAGGAGATGTGCGCCGCAGGAGATCTGCACGCAGGAGATGTGCAACGCAGGAGATGTGCACAGCAGGAGATGTGCGCAGCAGGATGTGTGCACACAGTTTTTTTATTAATTTGATGTAATAATATTTTTTTGTAAATAAATGTTTTATTTATGTGCACCGCAGGGTGTGCGCCGCAGGATGTGCGCCGCAAGAGATGTGCACCGCAGGAGATGTGCGCAGCAGGAGATGTGCACCGCAGGAGATGTGTGCCGCAGAAGATGTGCGCAGCAGGAGATGTGCGTCACAGGAGATGTGCGTCACAGGAGATGTGCGCAGCAGGAGATGTGCAGAGCAGGAGATGTGCGTTGCAGGATTAGTGCGCACAGTTTTTTTATTAATTTGAGTTAACTATTATAATTTTCTTTTTAAATAAATGTTTCATTTATGTGCAACGCAGGGTGTGCGACGAGGGAGGGTCACTGCAGGAGATTTGCGCAGCAGGAGATGTGCGCCACTGGAGATGTGCGCCGCAGGAGATGTGCACGCAGGAGATGTGCACGCAGGAGATGTGCGCCGCAGGAGATGTGCGCCGCAGGAGATGTACATAGCAGGAGATGTGCACGCAGGAGATGTGCGCCGCAGGAGATGTACAAAGCAGGAGATGTGCGCAGCAGGATGTGTGCACAGTTTTTTTATTAATTTGATGTAATAATATTTTTTTGTAAATAAATGTTTCATTTATGTGCACCGCAGGGTGTGCGCCGCAGGATGTGCGCCGCAAGAGATGTGCATAGCAGGAGATGTGCACCGCAGGAGATGTGCACGCAGGAGATGTGCACGCAGGAGATGTGCGCCGCAGGAGATGTGCCCCTCAGGAGATGTACATAGCAGGAGATGTGCACGCAGGAGATGTGCGCCGCAGGAGATGTGCGCCGCAGGAGATGTACATAGCAGGAGATGTGCACCGCAGGAGATGTGCGCCGCAGGAGATGTGCGCCGCAGGATGTGTGCGCACAGTTTTTTTATTAATTTGAGTTAATTATTATAATTTTCCTTTTAAATAAATGTTTCATTTATGTGCAACGCAGGGTGTGCGCCGCAGGATGTGCGCCGCAAGAGATGTGCACCGCAGGAGATGTGCGCAGCAGGAGATGTGCACTGCAGGAGATTTGCGCCGCAGGAGATGTGAGTCGCAGGAGATGTGTGCCGCAGGAGATGTGCTCAGCAGGAGATGTGCACCACTTGAGATGTGCGCTGCAGGGGATGTGTACGCAGGAGATATGCGCCGCAGGCGATATGCGCAGCAGGAGATGTGTGCCGCAGTTTTTTTATTAATATGATTTAATTTTAATTTTTTTTGTAAATAACTGTTTTATTTATGTGCAACGCAGGGTTCGCAACGCAGGATGTGCGCCGCAAGAGATATGCACCGCAGGAGATGTGTGCAACAGGAGATGTGCACCACAGGAGATGTGCGCAGCAGGAGATGTGCACCGCAGGAGATGTGCGCCGCAGGAGATGTGCACCACTTGAGATGTGCGCTGCAGGAGATGTGTACGCAGGAGATATGCGCCGCAGGCGATATGCGCAGCAGGAGATGTGTGCCGCAGTTTTTTTATTAATATGATTTAATTTTAATTTTTTTTGTAAATAAATGTTTCATTTATGTGCAACGAAGGGTGTGCGCCGCAGGATGTGCACCGCAAGAGATATGCACCGCCGGAGATGTGCACAGCAGGAGATGTGCGCCGCAGGATGTGTGCGGAGATGTGCACCGCAGGAGATGTGCGCAGCAGGAGATGTGCATCGCAGGAGATGTGCGCCGCAGGAGATGTGCACCGCAAGAGATGTGCGCAGCAAGAGATTGGCACGCAGGAGATGTGCGCCGCAGGATGTGTGCGCACAGTTTTTTTATTAATTTTATTTATGTGCACCGCATGTTCTGCAATGCAGGAGATGTGCGCAGCAGGAGATTTGCGCCGCAGGATGAGTGCGCAGTTTTTTTATTAATTTGAGTTAATTATTATAAATTTTTTGTGAATAAATGTTTCATTTATGTGCAACGAAGGGTGTGCGCCACAGGATGTGTGCCGCAAGAGATGTGCACCACCGGAGATGTGCGCAGCAGGAGATGTGCACCGCAGGAGATGTGCACCGCAGGAGATGTGAGCCTCAGGAGATGTGCACCGCAGGAGATGTGTGCCGCAGGATGTGCGCCGCAAGAGATATGCACCGCCGGAGATGTGCGCAGCAGGAGGTGTGCACCGCAGGAGATGTACACCGCAGGAGATGTGCGCAGCATGAGATGTGCACCGCAGGAGATGTGTACGCAGGAGATATGCGACGCAGGAGATGTGCGACGCAGGATGTGTGCGGAGATGTGCACCGCAGGAGATGTGCGCAGCAGGATGTGTGCGCACAGTTTTTTTATTAATTTTATTTATGTGCATCTTATGTTCTGCAATGCAGGAGATGTGCGCAGCAGGAGATTTGCGCCGCAGTATGTGTGCGCACAGTTTTTTTATTAATTTGAGTTAATTATTATAATTTTTTTGTAAATAAATGTTTCATTTATGTGCAACGCAGGGTGTGCGCCGCAGGATGTGCGCCGCAAGAGATGTGCACCGCAGGAGATGTGCGCAGCAGGAGATGTGCACTGCAGGAGATGTGCGCCGCAGGAGATGTGAGTCGCAGGAGATGTACATAGCAGGAGATGTGCGCCGCAGGCGATATGCGCAGCAGGAGATGTGTGCCGCAGTTTTTTTATTAATTTGATTTTAATTTTTTATTGTTTTGTAAATAAATGTTTCATTTATGTGCAACGCAGGGTGTGCGCCGCAGGATGTGCGCCGCAAGAGATATGCACCGGCGGAGATGTGCGCAGCAGGAGATGTGCACCGCAGGAGATGTGCAACGCAAGAGATGTGCACCGCAGGAGATGTGCGCAGCAGGAGATGTGCACCGCAGGAGATGTGTGCCGCAGAAGATGTGCGCAGCAGGAGATGTGCGTCACAGGAGATGTGCAGAGCAGGAGATGTGCGCAGCAGGAGATGTGCAGAGCAGGACATGTGCGTTGCAGGATTAGTGCGCACAGTTTTTTTATTAATTTGAGTTAATTATTATTTTTTTTTTGTAAGTAAATGTTTCATTTATGTGCACCGCAGGGTGTGCGCCGCAAGAGATGTGCACCGCCGGAAATGTGCGCAGCAGGAGATGTGCACCGCAGGAGATGTGCGCAGCAGGAGATGTGTGCCGCAGGAGATGTGCTAAGCAGGAGATGTGCACCACTTGAGATGTGCGTTGCAGGAGATGTGCGCCGCAGGCGATATGCGCAGCAGGAGATGTGTGCCGCAGTTTTTTTATTAATATGATTTAATTTTAATTTTTTTTGTAAATAACTGTTTTATTTATGTGCAATGCAGGGTTCGCAACGCAGGATGTGCGCCGCAAGAGATATGCACCGCAGAAGATGTGCGCAACAGGAGATGTGCACCACAGGAGATGTGCGCAGCAGGAGATGTGCACCGCAGGAGATGTGCGCCGCAGGAGATGTGCACCGCAGGAGAAGTGCACGCAGGAGATTAGCACGCAGGAGATGTGCGCCGCAGGATGTGTGCGCACAGTTTTTTTATTAATTTGAGTTAATTATTATAATTTATTTGTAAATAAATGTTTCATTTATGTGCAACAAAGGGTGTGCGCCGCAGGATGTGCACCGCCGCCGGAGATGTGCGCAACAGGAGATGTGCACCACAGGAGATGTGCGCAGCAGGATGTGTGCGCACAGTTTTTTTATTAATTTGAGTTAATTATTATAATTTTTTTGTAAATAAATGTTTCATTTATGTGCAACGCAGGGTGTGCGCCGCAGGATGTGCGCCGCAGGAGATGTGCACAGCAGGAGATGTGCACTGCAGGAGATGTGCGCCGCAGGAGATGTGAGTCGCAGGAGATGTACATAGCAGGAGATGTGCGCCGCAGGCGATATGCGCAGCAGGATATGTGTGCCGCAGTTTTTTTATTAATTTGATTTTATTTTTTTATTGTTTTGTAAATAAATGTTTCATTTATGTGCAACGCAGGGTGTGCGCCGCAGGATGTGCGCCGCAAGAGATATGCACCGGCGGAGATGTGCGCAGCAGGAGATGTGCACCGCAGGAGATGTGCAACGCAAGAGATGTGCACCGCAGGAGATGTGCGCAGCAGGAGATGTGCACCGCAGGAGATGTGTGCCGCAGAAGATATGCGCAGCAGGAGATGTGCGTCACAGGAGATGTGCGTCACAGGAGATGTGCGCAGCAGGAGATGTGCAGAGCAGGACATGTGCGTTGAAGGATTAGTGCGCACAGTTTTTTTATTAATTTGAGTTAATTATTATTATTTTTTTGTAAGTAAATGTTTCATTTATATGCACCGCAGGGTGTGCGCCGCAAGAGATGTGCACCGCCGGAAATGTGCGCAGCAGGAGATGTGCACCGCAGGAGATGTGCGCAGCAGGAGATGTGTGCCGCAGGAGATGTGCTAAGCAGGAGATGTGCACCACTTGAGATGTGCGTTGCAGGACATGTGCGCCGCAGGCGATATGCGCAGCAGGAGATGTGTGCCGCAGTTTTTTTATTAATATGATTTAATTTTAATTTTTTTTGTAAATAACTGTTTTATTTATGTGCAATGCAGGGTTCGCAACGCAGGATGTGCGCCGCAAGAGATATGCACCGCAGGAGATGTGCGCAACAGGAGATGTGCACCACAGGAGATGTGCGCAGCAGGAGATGTGCACCGCAGGAGATGTGTGCCGCAGGAGATGTGCACCGCAGGAGAAGTGCACGCAGGAGATTAGCACGCAGGAGATGTGCGCCGCAGGATGTGTGCGCACAGTTTTTTTATTAATTTGAGTTAATTATTATAATTTATTTGTAAATAAATGTTTCATTTATGTGCAACGAAGGGTGTGCGCCGCAGGATGTGCACCGCCGCCGGAGATGTGCGCAACAGGAGATGTGCACCACAGGAGATGTGCACAGCAGGAGATGTGCACCGCAGGAGATGTACACCGCAGGAGATGTGCGCAGCAGGAGATGTGCACCGCAGGAGATGTGTACGCAGGAGATATGCGCCGCAGGAGATGAGTGCCGCAGGAGATGTGCGCCGCAGGATGTGTGCGGAGATGTGCACCGCAAGAGATGTGCGCAGCAGGAGATGTGCACCGCAGGAGATGTGCGCCGCAGGAGATGTGCACCGCAAAAGATGTGCGCAGCAAGAGATTGGCACGCAGGAGATGTGCGCCGCAGGATGTGTGCGCACAGTTTTTTTATTAATTTTATTTATGTGCATCTTATGTTCTGCAATGCAGGAGATGTGCGCAGCAGGAGATATGCGCCGCAGGAGATGTGCGCAGCAGGAGATGTGCACCACTTGAGATATGCACTGCAGGAGATGTGCAAAGGAAATGTGCGCTGCAGTATATGTACATAGCAGGAAATATGAACCGCAGGCGATATGCGCAGCAGGAGATGTGTGCCGCAGTTTTTTTTATTAATTTGATTTGATTTTTTTATTTTTTTGTAAATAACTGTTTCATTTATGTGCAACGCAGGGTTCGCAATGCAGGATGTGTGCCGCAAGAGATATGCACCGCAGGAGATGTGCGCAACAGGAGATGTGCGCCACAGGAGATGTGCGCAGCAGGAGATGTGCACCGCAGGAGATGTGCGCCGCAGGATGTGTGCGCACAGTTTTTTTAGGAATTTGAGTTAATTATTATTATTTTTTGTAAATAAATGTTTGATTTATGTGCACCGCAGGGTGTGCGACGAGGGAGGGTCACTGCAGGAGATTTGCGCAGCAGGAGATGTGCGCCACTGGAGATGTGCACTGCAGGAGATGTGCACGCAGGAGATGTGCACGCAGGAGATGTGCGCTGCAGGAGATGTGCGCCGCAAGAGATGTACATAGCAGGAGATGTGCACGCAGGAGATGTGCGCCGCAGGAGATGTGCAGAGCAGGAGATGTGCGTTGCAGGATTAGTGCGCACAGTTTTTTTATTAATTTGAGTTAATTATTATTTTTTTTTTGTAAGTAAATGTTTCATTTATGTGCACCGCAGGGTGTGCGCCGCAAGAGATGTGCACCGCCGGAAATGTGCGCAGCAGGAGATGTGCACCGCAGGAGATGTGTACGCAGGAGATATGCGCCGCAGGAGATGTGCGACGCAGGATGTGTGCGGAGATGTGCACCGCAGGAGATGTGCGCAGCAGGATGTGTGCGCACAGTTTTTTTATTAATTTTATTTATGTGCATCTTATGTTCTGCAATGCAGGAGATGTGCGCAGCAGGAGATTTGCGCCGCAGGATGTGTGCGCACAGTTTTTTTATTAATTTGAGTTAATTATTATAATTTTTTGTAAATAAATGTTTCATTTATGTGCAACGCAGGGTGTGCGCCGCAGGATGTGCGCCGCAAGAGATGTGCACCGCAGGAGATGTGCGCAGCAGGAGATGTGCACTGCAGGAGATGTGCGCCGCAGGAGATGTGAGTCGCAGGAGATGTACATAGCAGGAGATGTGCGCCGCAGGCGATATGCGCAGCAGGAGATGTGTGCCGCAGTTTTTTTATTAATTTGATTTTATTTTTTTATTGATTTGTAAATAAATGTTTCATTTATGTGCAACGCAGGGTGTGCGCCGCAGGATGTGCGCCGCAAGAGATATGCACCGGCGGAGATGTGCGCAGCAGGAGATGTGCACCGCAGGAGATGTGCAACGCAAGAGATGTGCACCGCAAGAGATGTGCGCAGCAGGAGATGTGCACCGCAGGAGATGTGTGCCGCAGAAGATGTGCGCAGCAGGAGATGTGCGTCACAGGAGATGTGCAGAGCAGGAGATGTGCGCAGCAGGAGATGTGCAGAGCAGGACATGTGCGTTGCAGGATTAGTGCGCACAGTTTTTTTATTAATTTGAGTTAATTATTATTTTTTTTTGTAAGTAAATGTTTCATTTATGTGCACCGCAGGGTGTGCGCCGCAAGAGATGTGCACCGCCGGAAATGTGCGCAGCAGAAGATGTGCACCGCCGGAAATGTGCGCAGCAGAAGATGTGCACCGCAGGAGATGTGCGCAGCAGGAGATGTGTGCCGCAGGAGATGTGCTAAGCAGGAGATGTGCACCACTTGAGATGTGCGCTGCAGGAGATGTGCGCCGCAGGCGATATGCGCAGCAGGAGATGTGTGCCGCAGTTTTTTTATTAATATGATTTAATTTTAATTTTTTTGTAAATAACTGTTTTATTTATGTGCAATGCAGGGTTCGCAACGCAGGATATGCGCCGCAAGAGATATGCACCACAGGAGATGTGCGCAACAGGAGGTGTGCACCACAGGAGATGTGCGCAGCAGGAGATGTGCACCGCAGGAGATGTGCGCCGCAGGAGATGTGCACCGCAGGAGAAGTGCACGCAGGAGATTAGCACGCAGGAGATGTGCGCCGCAGGATGTGTGCGCACAGTTTTTTTATTAATTTGAGTTAATTATTATAATTTATTTGTAAATAAATGTTTCATTTATGTGCAACGAAGGGTGTGCGCCGCAGGATGTGCACTGCCGCCGGAGATGTGCGCTTCAGGAGATGTGCACCGCAGGAGATGTGTGCCGCAGAAGATGTGCGCAGCAGGAGATGTGCGCAGCAGGAGATGTGCACCGCAGGAGATGTGTACGCAGGAGATATGCGCCGCAGGAGATGAGTGCCGCAGGAGATGTGCGCCGCATGATGTGTGCGCACAGTTTTTTTAGGAATTTGAGTTAATTATTATTATTTTTTGTAAATAAATGTTTGATTTATGTGCACCGCAGGGTGTGCGACGAGGGAGGGTCACTGCAGGAGATTTGCGCAGCAGGAGATGTGCGCCACTGGAGATGTGCACTGCAGGAGATGTGCACGCAGGAGATGTGCACGCAGGAGATGTGCGCCGCAGGAGATGTGCGCCGCAGGAGATGTACATAGCAGGAGATGTGCACGCAGGAGATGTGCGCCGCAGGAGATGTACAAAGCAGGAGATGTGCACGCAGGAGATCTGCACGCAGGAGATGTGCAACGCAGGAGATGTGCACAGCAGGAGATGTGCGCAGCAGGATGTGTGCACACAGTTTTTTTATTAATTTGATGTAATAATATTTTTTTGTAAATAAATGTTTCATTTATGTGCACCGCAGGGTGTGCGCCGCAGGATGTGCGCCGCAAGAGATGTGCACTGCAGGAGATGTGCGGAGCAGGAGATGTGCACCGCAGGAGATGTGTGCCGCAGAAGATGTGCGCAGCAGGAGATGTGCAGAGCAGGAGATGTGCAGAGCCGGAGATGTGCGCAGCAGGACATGTGCAGAGCAGGAGATGTGCGCTGCAGGATTAGTGCGCACAGTTTTTTTATTAATTGGAGTTAATTATTATTTTTTTTGTAAGTAAATGTTTCATTTATGTGCACCGTAGGGTGTGCGCCGCAAGAGATGTGCACCGCCGGAAATGTGCGCAGCAGGAGATGTGCACCGCAGGAGATGTGCGCAGCAGGAGATGTGTGCCGCAGGAGATGTGCTCAGCAGGAGATGTGCACCACTTGAGATGTGCGCTGCAGGAGATGTGCGCCGCAGGCGTTATGCGCAGCAGGAGATGTGTGCCGCAGTTTTTTTATTAATATGATTTAATTTTAATTTTTTTTGTAAATAAATGTTTTTTTTTATCTGCAACGCAGGGTTCGCAACGCAGGATGTGCGCCGCAAGAGATATGCACCGCAGGATATGTGCGCAACAGGAGATGTGCACCACAGTAGATGTGCGCAGCAGGAGAAGTGCACCGCAGGAGATGTGCGCCGCAGGAGAAGTGCACCGCAGGAGAAGTGCACGCAGGAGATTAGCACGCAGGAGATGTGCGCCGCAGGATGTGTGCGCACAGTTTTTTTATTAATTTGAGTTAATTATTATAATTTATTTGTAAATAAATGTTTCATTTATGTGCAACGAAGGGTGTGCGCCGCAGGATCTGCACCGCAAGAGATATGCACCGCCGGAGATGTGCACAGCAGGAGATGTGCACCACAGGAGATGTACACCGCAGGAGATGTGCGCAGCAGGAGATGTGCACCGCAGGAGATGTGTACGCAGGAGATATGCGCCGCAGGAGATGAGTGCCGCAGGAGATGTGCGCCGCAGGATGTGTGCGGAGATGTGCACCGCAAGAGATGTGCGCAGCAGGAGATGTGCACCGCAGGAGATGTGCGCCGCAGGAGATGTGCACCGCAAAAGATGTGCGCATCAAGAGATTGGCACGCAGGAGATGTGCGCCGCAGGATGTGTGCGCACAGTTTTTTTATTAATTTTATTTATGTGCATCTTATGTTCTGCAATGCAGGAGATGTGCGCAGCAGGAGATATGCGCCGCAGGAGATGTGCGCAGCAGGAGATGTGCACCACTTGAGATATGCACTGCAGGAGATGTGCAAAGGAAATGTGCGCTGCAGTATATGTACATAGCAGGAAATATGAACCGCAGGCGATATGCGCAGCAGGAGATGTGCGCCACTGGAGATGTGCATCGCAGGAGATGTGCGCCGCAGGAGATGTGCATGCAGGAGATGTGAGCAGCAGGAGATGTACATAGCAGGAGATGTGCGCCGCAGGCGATATGAGCAGCAGGAGATGTGTGCCGCAGTTTTTTTATTAATTTGATTTGATTTTTTTATTTTTTTGTAAATAACTGTTTTATTTATGTGCAACGCAGGGTTCGTAATGCAGGATGTGTGCCGCAAGAGATATGCACCGCAGGAGATGTGCGCAACAGGAGATGTGCACCACAGGAGATGTGCCCAGCAGGAGATGTGCACCGCAGGAGATGTGCGCCGCAGGAGATGTGCACCGCAGGAGATGTGCACGCAGGAGATTAGCACGCAGTAGATGTGCATGCAGGAGATTAGCACGCAGGAGATGTGCGCCGCAGGATGTGTGCGCACATTTTTTTTTATTAATTTGAGTTAATTATTATTATTTTTTTGTAAATAAATGTTTCATTTATTTGCACCGCAGGGTGCGCGCCGCAAGAGATGTGCACCGCCGGAGATGTGCGCCACTGGAGATGTGCAACGCAGGAGATGTGCGCTGCAGGAGATGTGCATGCAGGAGATGTGAGCCGCAGGAGATGTACATAGCAGGAGATGTGCACCGCAGGAGATGTGCGCCGCAGGAGATGTGCACCGCCGGATATTTGCGCAGCAGGAGATGTGCACCGCAGGAGATGTGCGCCGCAGGAGATGTGCAACGCAGGAGATGTGCACAGCAGGAGATGTGCGCAGCAGGATGTATGCACACAGTTTTTTTTATTAATTTTATGTAATACTATTTTTTTGTAAATAAATGTTTCATTTATGTGCACCGCAGGGTGTGCGCCGCAGGATGTGCGCCGCAAGAGATGTGCACCGCAGGAGATGTGCGCAGCAGGAGATGTGCACTGCAGGAGATGTGCGCAGCAGGAGATGTGCACCGCAAGAGATGTGCGCCGCAGGAGATGTGCGCCGCAAGAGATGTGCACCGCAGGAGATGTGCGCAGCAGGAGATGTGCACCGCAGGAGATGTGCGCAGCAGGAGATGTGTGCCGCAGTTTTTTTATTAATTTGAGTTAATTATTATAATTTTTTTGTAAATAAATGTTTCATTTATGTGCAACAAAGGGTGTGTGCCGCAGGATGTGCGCCGCAAGAGATGAGCACCGCCTGAGATGTGCGCAGCAGGAGATGTGCACCGCAGGAGATGTGTACGCAGGAGATATGCACCGCAGGAGATGTACAACGCAGGAGATGTGCGCAGCAGGAGATGTGCACCGCAGGAGATGTGTACGCAGGAGATATGCGCCGCAGGAGATGTGCATGCAGGAGATGTGAGCCGCAGGAGATGTACATAGCAGGAGATGTGCACCGCAGGAGATGTGCGCCGCAAGAGATGTGCACCGCCGGAGATTTGCGCAGCAGGAGATGTGCACCGCAGGAGATGTGCCCCGCTGGAGATGTGCACCGCAGGAGATGTGCGCCGCAGGAGATGTGTACGAAGGAGATATGCGCCGCAGGAGATGAGTGCCGCAGGAGATGTGCGCCGCAGGATGTGTGCGCACAGTTTTTTTAGGAATTTGAGTTAATTATTATTATTTTTTGTAAATAAATGTTTCATTTATGTGCACCGCAGGGTGTGCGACGAGGGAGGGTCACTGCAGGAGATTTGCGCAGCAGGAGATGTGCGCCACTGGAGATGTGCACCGTAGGAGATGTGCACGCAGGAGATGTGCAAGCAGGAGATGTACAAAGCAGGAGATGTGCGCCGCAGGCGATATGCGCCACCGGAGATGTGCACCGCAGGAGATGTGCGCCGCAGGAGATCTGCACGCAGGAGATGTGCAACGCAGGAGATGTGCACAGCAGGAGATGTGCGCAGCAGGATGTATGCACACAGTTTTTTTATTAATTTGATGTAATACTATTTTTTTGTAAATAAATGTTTCATTTATGTGCACCGCAGGGTGTGCGCCGCAGGATGTGCGCCGCAAGAGATGTGCACTGCAGGAGATGTGCGCAGCAGGAGATGTGCACCGCAGCAGATGTGCGCAGCAGGAGATGTGTGCCGCAGTTTTTTTATTAATTTGATTTTATTTTTTTATTTTTTTGTAAATAAATGTTTCATTTATGTGCAACGCAGGGTGTGCACCGCAGGATGTGCGCCGCAAGAGATGTGCACCGCAGGAGATGTGCGCAGCAGGAGATGTGCGCAGCAGGAGATGTGCACCGCAGGAGATGTGCACCGCAGGAGATGTGCACCGCAGGAGATGTGCGCCGCAGGAGATGTGTACGAAGGAGATATGCGCCGCAGGAGATGAGTGCCGCAGGAGATGTGCGCCGCAGGATGTGTGCGCACAGTTTTTTTAGGAATTTGAGTTAATTATTATTATTTTTTGTAAATAAATGTTTCATTTATGTGCACCGCAGGGTGTGCGACGAGGGAGGGTCACTGCAGGAGATTTGCGCAGCAGGAGATGTGCGCCACTGGAGATGTGCACCGTAGGAGATGTGCACGCAGGAGATGTGCAAGCAGGAGATGTACAAAGCAGGAGATGTGCGCCGCAGGCGATATGCGCCACCGGAGATGTGCACCGCAGGAGATGTGCGCCGCAGGAGATCTGCACGCAGGAGATGTGCAACGCAGGAGATGTGCACAGCAGGAGATGTGGGCAGCAGGATGTATGCACACAGTTTTTTTATTAATTTGATGTAATACTATTTTTTTGTAAATAAATGTTTCATTTATGTGCACCGCAGGGTGTGCGCCGCAGGATGTGCGCCGCAAGAGATGTGCACTGCAGGAGATGTGCGCAGCAGGAGATGTGCACCGCAGCAGATATGCGCAGCAGGAGATGTGTGCCGCAGTTTTTTTATTAATTTGATTTTATTTTTTTATTTTTTTGTAAATAAATGTTTCATTTATGTGCAACGCAGGGTGTGCACAGCAGGATGTGCGCCGCAAGAGATGTGCACCGCAGGAGATGTGCGCAGCAGGAGATGTGCGCAGCAGGAGATGTGCACCGCAGGAGATGTGCGCCGCAGGATGTGTGCGCACAGTTTTTTTATTAATTTGATTTAATTATTAATTTGAATTGATTTTTTTATTTTTTTGTAAATAACTGTTTTATTTATGTGCAACGCAGGGTTCGCAACGCAGGATGTGCGCCGCAAGAGATATGCACCGCAGGAGATGTGCGCAACAGGAGATGTTCACCACAGGAGATGTGCGCAGCAGGAGATTTTTTAATTAATTTTATTTATGTGCATCGCATGTTGTTCAACGCAGGAGATGTGCGCAGCAGGAGATTTGCGCCGTAGGATGTGTGCGCACATTTTTTTTATTAATTTGAGTTAATTATTATAATTTTTTTGTAAATAAATGTTTCATTTATGTGCAACGAAGGGTTTGCGCCACAGGATGTGTGCCGCAAAGAATGTGCACCGCCGGAGATGTGCGCAGCAGGAGATGTGCACCGCAGGAGATGTGCACCGCAGGAGATGTGCGCCTCAGGAGATGTGCACCGCAGGAGATGTGCGCCGCAGGATGTGTGCGGAGATGTGCACCGCAGGAGATGTGCGCAGCAGGAGATGTGCACCGCAGGAGATGTGCACCGCAGGAGATGTGCGCCGCAGGATGTGTGCGCACAGATTTTTATTAATTTTATTTATGTGCATCGCATGTTCTGCAATGCAGGAGATGTGCGCAGCAGGAGGTTTGCACCGCAGGATGTGTGCGCATAGTTTTTTTATTAATTTGAGTTAATTATTATAATTTTTTTGTAAATAAATGTTTCATTTATGTGCAACGCAGGGTGTGCTCCGCAGGATGTGCGCCGCAAGAGATGTGCACCGCAGGAGATGTGCGCAGCAGGAGATGTGCACTGCAGGAGATGTGCGCAGCAGGAGATGTGCACCGCAAGAGATGTGCGCCGCAGGAGATGTGCGCAGCAGGAGATGTGGACCGCAGGAGATGTGCGCAGCAGGAGATGTGCACCGCAGGAGATGTGCGCAGCAGGAGATGTGCACCGCAAGAGATGTGCGCCGCAGGAGATTTGCACCGCAGGAGATGTGCGCCGCAGGAGATGTGCATGCAGGAGATGTGAGCCGCAGGAGATGTACATAGCAGGAGATATGCGCAGCAGGATGTGCGCCGCAAGAGATGTGACCGCAGGAGATGTGCGCAGCAGGAGATTTGCGCAGCAGGAGATGTGCACCGCAGGAGATGTGCGCCGCAGGATGTGTGCGCACAGTTTTTTTATTAATTTTAGTTAATTATTATAATTTTTTTGTAAATAAATGTTTCATTTATGTGCAACGAAGGGTGTGCGCCGCAGGATGTGCGCCGCAAGAGATGTGCGCAGCAGGAGATGTGCACCGCAGGAGATGTACAACGCAGGAGATGTGCGCAGCAGGAGATGTGCATCGCAGGAGATGTGTACGCAGGAGATATGCGCCGCAGGAGATGTGCGCAGCAGGAGATGTGCACCACTTGAGATATGCACTGCAGGAGATGTGCACAGGAAATGTGTGCTGCAGGAGATGTGTACGCAGGAGATATGCGCCGCAGGAGATGAGTGCCGCAGGAGATGTGCGCCGCAGGATGTGTGCGGAGATGTGCACCGCAGGAGATGTGCGCAGCAGGAGATGTGCACCGCAGGAGATGTGCACCGCAGGAGATGTGCGCCGCAGGATGTGTGCGCACAGTTTTTTTATTAATTTTATTTATGTGCATCGCATGTTCTGCAATGCAGGAGATGTGCGCAGCAGGAGGTTTGCACCGCAGGATGTGTGCGCACAGTTTTTTTATTAATTTGAGTTAATTATTATAATTTTTTTGTAAATAAATGTTTCATTTATGTGCAACGCAGGGTGTGCGCCGCAGGATGTGCGCCGCAAGAGATGTGCACCTCAGGAGATGTGCGCAGCAGGAGATATGCACTGCAGGAGATGTGCGCAGCAGGAGATGTGCACCGCAAGAGATGTGCGCCGCAGGAGATGTGCGCAGCAGGAGATGTGGACCGCAGGAGATGTGCGCAGCAGGAGATGTGCACCGCAGGAGATGTGCGCAGCAGGAGATGTGCACCGCAAGAGATGTGCGCCGCAGGAGATTTGCACCGCAGGAGATGAGCGCCGCAGGAGATGTGCATGCAGGAGATGTGAGCCGCAGGAGATGTACATAGCAGGAGATATGCGCAGCAGGATGTGCGCCGCAAGAGATGTGCACCGCAGGAGATGTGCGCAGAAGGAGATTTGCGCAGCAGGAGATGTGCACCGCAGGAGATGTGCGCCGCAGGATGTGTGCGCACAGTTTTTTTATTAATTTTAGTTAATTATTATAATTTTTTTGTGAATAAATGTTTCATTTATGTGCAACGAAGGGTGGGCGCCGCAGGATGTGCGCCGCAAGAGATGTGCGCAGCAGGAGATGTGCACCGCAGGAGATGTACAACGCAGGAGATGCTCGCAGCAGGAGATGTGCACCGCAGGAGATGTGTACGCAGGAGATATGCGCCGCAGGAGATGTGCGCAGCAGGAGATGTGCACCACTTGAGATATGCACTGCAGGAGATGTGCAAAGGAAATGTGTGCTGCAGGAGATGTACATAGCAGGAGATATGCGCCGCAGGCGATATGCGCAACTAGAGATGTGCATCGCAGGAGATGTGCGCCGCAGGAGATGTGCATGGAAGATGTGAGCCGCAGGAGCTGTACATAGCAGGAGATGTGCGCCGCAGTTTTTATATTAATTTGAGTTAATTATTGTAATTTTTTTGTAAATAAATGTTTCATTTATGTGCAACTCAGGGTGTGCGCCGCAGGATGTGCGCCGCACGAGATGTGCACCGCAGGAGATGTGCGCAGCAGGAGATGTGCACTGCAGGAGATGTGCGCAGCAGGAGATGTGCACTGCAAGAGATGTGCGCCGCAGGACATGTGCGCCGCAAGAGATGTGCACCGCAGGAGATGTGCGCAGCAGGAGATGTGGACCGCAGGAGATGTGCGCAGCAGGAGATGTGAACCGCAGGAGATGTGCGCAGCAGGAGATGTGCACCGCAAGAGATGTGCGCCGCAGGAGATTTGCACCGCAGGAGATGTGCGCCGCAGGAGATGTGCATGCAGGAGATGTGAGCCGCAGGAGATGTACATAGCAGGAGATATGCGCCGCAGGCGATATGCGCAGCAGGAGATGTGTGCCGCAGTTTTTTTATTAATTTGATTTTATTTTTTTATTTTTTGTAAATAAATGTTTCATTTATGTGCACCGCAGGGTGTGCGCCGCAGGATGTGCGCCGCAAGAGATGTGCACCGCAGGAGAAGTGCACTGCAGGAGATGTGCGCAGCAGGAGATGTGCACCGCAAGAGATTTGCGCCGCAGGAGATGTGCGCCGCAAGAGATGTGCACCGCAGGAGATGTGCGCAGCAGGAGATGTGCACCGCAGGAGATGTGCGCAGCAGAAGATGTGTGCCGCAGTTTTTTTATTAATTTGAGTTAATTATTATAATTTTTTTGTAAATAAATGTTTCATTTATGTGCAAAAAAGGGTGTGTGCCGCAGGATGTGCGCCGCAAGAGATGTACATAGCAGGAGATGTGCGCAGCAGGAGATGTGCACCGCAGGAGATGTGTACGCAGGAGATATGCGCCGCAGGAGATGTGCATGCAGGAGATGTGAGCCGCAGGAGATGTACATAGCAGGAGATGTGCACCGCAGGAGATGTGCGCCGCAAGAGATGTGCGCAGCAGGAGATGTGGACCGCAGGAGATGTGCGCAGCAGGAGATGTGCACCGCAGGAGATGTGCGCAGCAGGATATATGCACCGCAAGAGATGTGCACCGCAGGAGATTTGCACCGCAGGAGATGTGCGCCGCAGGAGATGTGCTTGCAGGAGATGTGAGCCGCAGGAGATGTACATAGCAGGAGATATGCGCAGCAGGATGTGCGCCGCAAGAGATGTGCACCGCAGGAGATGTGCGCAACAGGAGATGTGCACCACAGGAGATATGCGCAGCAGGAGATGTGCACCGCAGGAGATGTGCGCCGCAGGAGATGTGCACGCAAGAGATGTGCGCCGCAGGAAATGTACAAAGCAGGAGATGTGCGCCGCAGGCGATATGCGCCACCGGAGATGTGCACCGCAGGAGATGTGCGCCGCAGGAGATCTGCACGCAGGAGATGTGCACAGCATGAGATGTGCGCAGCAGGATGTATGCACACAGTTTTTTTATTAATTTGATGTAATAATATTTTTTTGTAAATAAATGTTTCATTTATGTGCACCGCAGGGTGTGCGCCGCAGGATGTGCGCCGCAAGAGATGTGCACCGCAGGAGATGTGTGCCGAAGGAGATGTGCGCAGCAGGAGATGTGCGTCACAGGAGATGTGCAGAGCAGGAGATGTGCGCAGCAGGAGATGTGCGCCGCAGGATGAGTGCGCACAGTTCTTTTATTAATTTGAGTTAATTCTTATTATTTTTTTGTAAATAAATGTTTCATTTATGTGCACCGCAGGGTGCGCGCCACAAGAGATGTGCACCGCAGGAGATGTGCGCAGCAGGAGATGTGTGCCGCAGGAGATGTGCACAGCAGGAGATTTTTTTATTAATTTTATTTATGTGCATCGCATGTTGTTCAACGCAGGAGATGTGCGCAGCAGGAGATTTGCGCCGTAGGATGTGTGCGCACATTTTTTTTATTAATTTGAGTTAATTATTATAATTTTTTTGTAAATAAATGTTTCATTTATGTGCAACGAAGGGTGTGCGCCACAGGATGTGTGCCGCAAGAGATGTGCACCGCCGGAGATGTGCGCAGCAGGAGATGTGCGCCGCAGGAGATGTGCGCCGCAGGAGATTTGCGCAGCAGGAGATGTGCACCGCAGGAGATGTGCGCCGCAGGATGTGTGCGCACAGTTTTTTTATTAATTTTAGTTAATTATTATAATTTTTTTGTAAATAAATGTTTCATTTATGTGCAACGAAGGGTGTGCGCCGCAGGATGTGCGCCGCAAGAGATGTGCGCAGCAGGAGATGTGCACCGCAGGAGATGTACAACGCAGGAGATGTGCGCAGCAGGAGATGTGCATCGCAGGAGATGTGTACGCAGGAGATATGCGCCGCAGGAGATGTGCGCAGCAGGAGATGTGCACCACTTGAGATATGCACTGCAGGAGATGTGCACAGGAAATGTGTGCTGCAGGAGATGTGTACGCAGGAGATATGCGCCGCAGGAGATGAGTGCCGCAGGAGATGTGCGCCGCAGGATGTGTGCGGAGATGTGCACCGCAGGAGATGTGCGCAGCAGGAGATGTGCACCGCAGGAGATGTGCACCGCAGGAGATGTGCGCCGCAGGATGTGTGCGCACAGTTTTTTTATTAATTTTATTTATGTGCATCGCATGTTCTGCAATGCAGGAGATGTGCGCAGCAGGAGGTTTGCACCGCAGGATGTGTGCGCACAGTTTTTTTATTAATTTGAGTTAATTATTATAATTTTTTTGTAAATAAATGTTTCATTTATGTGCAACGCAGGGTGTGCGCCGCAGGATGTGCGCCGCAAGAGATGTGCACCTCAGGAGATGTGCGCAGCAGGAGATATGCACTGCAGGAGATGTGCGCAGCAGGAGATGTGCACCGCAAGAGATGTGCGCCGCAGGAGATGTGCGCAGCAGGAGATGTGGACCGCAGGAGATGTGCGCAGCAGGAGATGTGCACCGCAGGAGATGTGCGCAGCAGGAGATGTGCACCGCAAGAGATGTGCGCCGCAGGAGATTTGCACCGCAGGAGATGAGCGCCGCAGGAGATGTGCATGCAGGAGATGTGAGCCGCAGGAGATGTACATAGCAGGAGATATGCGCAGCAGGATGTGCGCCGCAAGAGATGTGCACCGCAGGAGATGTGCGCAGAAGGAGATTTGCGCAGCAGGAGATGTGCACCGCAGGAGATGTGCGCCGCAGGATGTGTGCGCACAGTTTTTTTATTAATTTTAGTTAATTATTATAATTTTTTTGTGAATAAATGTTTCATTTATGTGCAACGAAGGGTGGGCGCCGCAGGATGTGCGCCGCAAGAGATGTGCGCAGCAGGAGATGTGCACCGCAGGAGATGTACAACGCAGGAGATGCTCGCAGCAGGAGATGTGCACCGCAGGAGATGTGTACGCAGGAGATATGCGCCGCAGGAGATGTGCGCAGCAGGAGATGTGCACCACTTGAGATATGCACTGCAGGAGATGTGCAAAGGAAATGTGTGCTGCAGGAGATGTACATAGCAGGAGATATGCGCCGCAGGCGATATGCGCAACTAGAGATGTGCATCGCAGGAGATGTGCGCCGCAGGAGATGTGCATGGAAGATGTGAGCCGCAGGAGCTGTACATAGCAGGAGATGTGCGCCGCAGTTTTTATATTAATTTGAGTTAATTATTGTAATTTTTTTGTAAATAAATGTTTCATTTATGTGCAACTCAGGGTGTGCGCCGCAGGATGTGCGCCGCACGAGATGTGCACCGCAGGAGATGTGCGCAGCAGGAGATGTGCACTGCAGGAGATGTGCGCAGCAGGAGATGTGCACTGCAAGAGATGTGCGCCGCAGGACATGTGCGCCGCAAGAGATGTGCACCGCAGGAGATGTGCGCAGCAGGAGATGTGGACCGCAGGAGATGTGCGCAGCAGGAGATGTGAACCGCAGGAGATGTGCGCAGCAGGAGATGTGCACCGCAAGAGATGTGCGCCGCAGGAGATTTGCACCGCAGGAGATGTGCGCCGCAGGAGATGTGCATGCAGGAGATGTGAGCCGCAGGAGATGTACATAGCAGGAGATATGCGCCGCAGGCGATATGCGCAGCAGGAGATGTGTGCCGCAGTTTTTTTATTAATTTGATTTTATTTTTTTATTTTTTGTAAATAAATGTTTCATTTATGTGCACCGCAGGGTGTGCGCCGCAGGATGTGCGCCGCAAGAGATGTGCACCGCAGGAGAAGTGCACTGCAGGAGATGTGCGCAGCAGGAGATGTGCACCGCAAGAGATTTGCGCCGCAGGAGATGTGCGCCGCAAGAGATGTGCACCGCAGGAGATGTGCGCAGCAGGAGATGTGCACCGCAGGAGATGTGCGCAGCAGAAGATGTGTGCCGCAGTTTTTTTATTAATTTGAGTTAATTATTATAATTTTTTTGTAAATAAATGTTTCATTTATGTGCAAAAAAGGGTGTGTGCCGCAGGATGTGCGCCGCAAGAGATGTACATAGCAGGAGATGTGCGCAGCAGGAGATGTGCACCGCAGGAGATGTGTACGCAGGAGATATGCGCCGCAGGAGATGTGCATGCAGGAGATGTGAGCCGCAGGAGATGTACATAGCAGGAGATGTGCACCGCAGGAGATGTGCGCCGCAAGAGATGTGCGCAGCAGGAGATGTGGACCGCAGGAGATGTGCGCAGCAGGAGATGTGCACCGCAGGAGATGTGCGCAGCAGGATATA
This sequence comes from Pleuronectes platessa, assembly GCF_947347685.1. Taxonomy (NCBI): domain Eukaryota; kingdom Metazoa; phylum Chordata; class Actinopteri; order Pleuronectiformes; family Pleuronectidae; genus Pleuronectes; species Pleuronectes platessa. Next base: position 659,615 of record NW_026518871.1, on the reverse strand, counting down.
TGCACCGCAAGAGATGTGCACCGCAGGAGATTTGCACCGCAGGAGATGTGCGCCGCAGGAGATGTGCTTGCAGGAGATGTGAGCCGCAGGAGATGTACATAGCAGGAGATATGCGCAGCAGGATGTGCGCCGCAAGAGATGTGCACCGCAGGAGATGTGCGCAACAGGAGATGTGCACCACAGGAGATATGCGCAGCAGGAGATGTGCACCGCAGGAGATGTGCGCCGCAGGAGATGTGCACGCAAGAGATGTGCGCCGCAGGAAATGTACAAAGCAGGAGATGTGCGCCGCAGGCGATATGCGCCACCGGAGATGTGCACCGCAGGAGATGTGCGCCGCAGGAGATCTGCACGCAGGAGATGTGCACAGCATGAGATGTGCGCAGCAGGATGTATGCACACAGTTTTTTTATTAATTTGATGTAATAATATTTTTTTGTAAATAAATGTTTCATTTATGTGCACCGCAGGGTGTGCGCCGCAGGATGTGCGCCGCAAGAGATGTGCACCGCAGGAGATGTGTGCCGAAGGAGATGTGCGCAGCAGGAGATGTGCGTCACAGGAGATGTGCAGAGCAGGAGATGTGCGCAGCAGGAGATGTGCGCCGCAGGATGAGTGCGCACAGTTCTTTTATTAATTTGAGTTAATTCTTATTATTTTTTTGTAAATAAATGTTTCATTTATGTGCACCGCAGGGTGCGCGCCACAAGAGATGTGCACCGCAGGAGATGTGCGCAGCAGGAGATGTGTGCCGCAGGAGATGTGCACAGCAGGAGATTTTTTTATTAATTTTATTTATGTGCATCGCATGTTGTTCAACGCAGGAGATGTGCGCAGCAGGAGATTTGCGCCGTAGGATGTGTGCGCACATTTTTTTTATTAATTTGAGTTAATTATTATAATTTTTTTGTAAATAAATGTTTCATTTATGTGCAACGAAGGGTGTGCGCCACAGGATGTGTGCCGCAAGAGATGTGCACCGCCGGAGATGTGCGCAGCAGGAGATGTGCGCCGCAGGAGATGTGCGCCGCAGGATGTGCGCCGCAAGAGATATGCACCGCCGGAGATGTGCGCAGCAGGAGATGTGCACCGCAGGAGATGTACACCGCAGGAGATGTGCGCAGCAGGAGATGTGCACCGCAGGAGATGTGTACGCAGGAGATATGCGCCGCAGGAGATGAGTGCCGCAGGAGATGTGCGCCGCAGGATGTGTGCACACAGTTTTTTTATTAATTTTATTTATGTGCATCGCATGTTCTGCAATGCAGGAGATGTGCGCAACAGGAGGTTTAAACCGCAGGATGTGTGCGCACAGTTTTTTTATTAATTTGAGTTAATTATTATAATTTTTTTGTAAATAAATGTTTCATTTATGTGCAACGCAGGGTGTGCGCCGCAGGATGTGCGCCGCAAGAGATGTGCACCGCAGGAGATGTGCGCAGCAGGAGATGTGCGCAGCAGGAGATGTGCACCGCAAGAGATGTGCGCCGCAGGAGATGTGCGCAGCAGGAGATGTGGACCGCAGGAGATGTGCGCAGCAGGAGATGTGCACCGCAGGAGATGTGCGCAGCAGGAGATATGCACCGCAAGAGATGTGCGCCGCAGGAGATTTGCACCGCAAGAGATGTGCGCCGCAGGAGAAGTGCTTGCAGGAGATGTGAGCCGCAGGAGATGTACAAAGCAGGAGATATGCGCAGCAGGATGTGCGCCGCAAGAGATGTGCACCGCAGGAGATGTGCGCAGTAGGAGATTTGCGCAGCAGGAGATGTGCACCGCAGGAGATGTGCACCGCAGGATGTGTGCGCACAGTTTTTTTATTAATTTTAGTTAATTATTATAATTTTTTTGTAAATAAATGTTTCATTTATGTGCAACGAAGGGTGTGCGCCGCAGGATGTGCGCCGCAAGAGATGTGCGCCGCAAGAGATGTGCACCGCAGGAGATGTGCGTAGCAGGAGATGTGCGCAGCAGGAGTTTTGCACCGCAGGAGATGTGCGCCGCAGGAGATGTGCACCGCAGGAGATGTGCGCAGCAGGAGATTGGCACGCAGGAGATGTGCACCGCAGGATGTGTGCGCACAGTTTTTTTATTAATTTGAGTTAATTCTTATAATTTTTTTGTAAATAAATGTTTCATTTATCTGCAACGAAGGGTGTGCGCCGCAGGATGTGCGCCGCAAGAGATGTGCGCAGCAGGAGATGTGCACCGCAGGAGATGTACAACGCAGGAGATGTGCGCAGCAGGAGATGTGCACTGCAGGAGATGTGCGCAGCAGGAGATATGCACCGCAAGAGATGTGCGACGCAGGAGATGTGCGCCGCAAGAGATGTGCACCGCAGGAGATGTGCGCCGCAGGATGTGTGCGCACAGTTTTTTTATTAATTTTAGTTAATTATTATAATTTTTTTGTAAATAAATGTTTCATTTATGTGCAACGAAGGGTGTGCGCCGCAGGATGTGCGCCGCAGGCGATATGCGCAGCAGGAGATGTGTGCCGCAGTTTTTTTATTAATTTGATTTCATTTTTTTATTTTTTTGTAAATAACTGTTTCATTTATGTGCACCGCAGGGTGTGCGCCACAGGATGTGCGCCGCAAGAGATGTGCACCGCAAGAGATGTGCGCCGCAGGAGATGTGCGCCGCAAGAGATGTGCACCGCAGGAGATGTGCGCAGCAGGAGATGTGCACCGCAGGAGATGTGCGCAGCAGGAGATGTGTGCACAGTTTTTTTATTAATTTGAGTTAATTATTAATTTGATTTAATTTTTTTATTTTTTTGTAAATAACTGTTTTATTTATGTGCAACGCAGGGTTCGCAACGCAGGATGTGCGCCGCAAGAGATATGCACCGCAGGAGATGTGCGCAACAGGAGATGTGCACCACAGGAGATGTGCGCAGCAGGAGATGTGCACCGCAGGAGATGTGCGCCGCAGGAGATGTGCACGCAGGAGATGTGTGCCGCAGGAAATGTACAAAGCAGGAGATGTGCGCCGCAGGCGATATGCGCCACCGGAGATGTGCACCGCAGGAGATGTGCGCCGCAGGAGATCTGCACGCAGGAGATGTGCACAGCATGAGATGTGCGCAGCAGGATGTATGCACACAGTTTTTTTATTAATTTGATGTAATAATATTTTTTTGTAAATAAATGTTTCATTTATGTGCACCGCAGGGTGTGCGCCGCAGGATGTGCGCCGCAAGAGATGTGCACCGCAGGAGATGTGTGCCGAAGGAGATGTGCGCAGCAGGAGATGTGCGTCACAGGAGATGTGCGTCACAGGAGATGTGCGCAGCAGGAGATGTGCGCCGCAGGATGAGTGCGTACAGTTCTTTTATTAATTTGAGTTAATTCTTAATATTTTTTTGTAAATAAATGTTTCATTTATGTGCACCGCAGGGTGTGCGCCGCAGGATGTGCGCCGCAAGAGATGTGCACCTCAGGAGATGTGTGCCGAAGGAGATGTGCGCAGCAGGAGATGTGCTTCACAGGAGATGTGCAGAGCAGGAGATGTGCGCAGCAGGAGATGTGCGCCGCAGGATGAGTGCGCACAGTTCTTTTATTAATTTGAGTTAATTCTTATTATTTTTTTGTAAATAAATGTTTCATTTATGTGCACCGCAGGGTGCGCGCCGCAAGAGATGTGCACCGCAGGAGATGTGCGCAGCAGGAGATGTGTGCCGCAGGAGATGTGCACAGCAGGAGATTTTTTTATTAATTTTATTTATGTGCATCGCATGTTGTTCAACGCAGGAGATGTGCGCAGCAGGAGATTTGCGCCGTAGGATGTGTGCGCACATTTTTTTTATTAATTTGAGTTAATTATTATAATTTTTTTGTAAATAAATGTTTCATTTATGTGCAACGAAGGGTGTGCGCCGCAGGATGTGCGCCGCAAGAGATGTGCGCAGCAGGAGATGTGCACCGCAGGAGATGTACAACGCAGGAGATGTGCGCAGCAGGAGATGTGCACCGCAGGAGATGTGTACGCAGGAGATATGCGCCGCAGGAGATGTGCGCAGCAGGAGATGTGCACCACTTGAGATATGCACTGCAGGAGATGTGCACAGGAAATGTGTGCTGCAGGAGATGTGTACGCAGGAGATATGCGCCGCAGGAGATGAGTGCCGCAGGAGATGTGCGCCGCAGGATGTGTGCGGAGATGTGCACCGCAGGAGATGTGCGCAGCAGGAGATGTGCACCGCAGGAGATGTGCACCGCAGGAGATGTGCGCCGCAGGATGTGTGCGCACAGTTTTTTTATTAATTTTATTTATGTGCATCGCATGTTCTGCAATGCAGGAGATGTGCGCAGCAGGAGGTTTGCACCGCAGGATGTGTGCGCACAGTTTTTTTATTAATTTGAGTTAATTATTATAATTTTTTTGTAAATAAATGTTTCATTTATGTGCAACGCAGGGTGTGCGCCGCAGGATGTGCGCCGCAAGAGATGTGCACCTCAGGAGATGTGCGCAGCAGGAGATGTGCGCAGCAGGAGATGTGGACCGCAGGAGATGTGCGCAGCAGGAGATGTGCACCGCAGGAGATGTGCGCAGCAGGAGATGTGCACCGCAAGAGATGTGCGCCGCAGGAGATTTGCACCGCAGGAGATGAGCGCCGCAGGAGATGTGCATGCAGGAGATGTGAGCCGCAGGAGATGTACATAGCAGGAGATATGCGCAGCAGGATGTGCGCCGCAAGAGATGTGCACCGCAGGAGATGTGCGCAGCAGGAGATTTGCGCAGCAGGAGATGTGCACCGCAGGAGATGTGCGCCGCAGGATGTGTGCGCACAGTTTTTTTATTAATTTTAGTTAATTATTATAATTTTTTTGTGAATAAATGTTTCATTTATGTGCAACGAAGGGTGGGCGCCGCAGGATGTGCGCCGCAAGAGATGTGCGCAGCAGGAGATGTGCACCGCAGGAGATGTACAACGCAGGAGATGCTCGCAGCAGGAGATGTGCACCGCAGGAGATGTGTACGCAGGAGATATGCGCCGCACGAGATGTGCGCAGCAGGAGATGTGCACCACTTGAGATATGCACTGCAGGAGATGTGCAAAGGAAATGTGTGCTGCAGGAGATGTACATAGCAGGAGATATGCGCCGCAGGCGATATGCGCAACTAGAGATGTGCATCGCAGGAGATGTGCGCCGCAGGAGATGTGCATGGAAGATGTGAGCCGCAGGAGCTGTACATAGCAGGAGATGTGCGCCGCAGTTTTTATATTAATTTGAGTTAATTATTGTAATTTTTTTGTAAATAAATGTTTCATTTATGTGCAACTCAGGGTGTGCGCCGCAGGATGTGCGCCGCACGAGATGTGCACCGCAGGAGATGTGCGCAGCAGGAGATGTGCACTGCAGGAGATGTGCGCCGCAGGACATGTGCGCCGCAAGAGATGTGCACCGCAGGAGATGTGCGCAGCAGGAGATGTGGACCGCAGGAGATGTGCGCAGCAGGAGATGTGAACCGCAGGAGATGTGCGCAGCAGGAGATGTGCACCGCAAGAGATGTGCGCCGCAGGAGATTTGCACCGCAGGAGATGTGCGCCGCAGGAGATGTGCATGCAGGAGATGTGAGCCGCAGGAGATGTACATAGCAGGAGATATGCGCCGCAGGCGATATGCGCAGCAGGAGATGTGTGCCGCAGTTTTTTTATTAATTTGATTTTATTTTTTTATTTTTTTGTAAATAAATGTTTCATTTATGTGCACCGCAGGGTGTGCGCCGCAGGATGTGCGCCGCAAGAGATGTGCACCGCAGGAGAAGTGCACTGCAGGAGATGTGCGCAGCAGGAGATGTGCACCGCAAGAGATTTGCGCCGCAGGAGATGTGCGCCGCAAGAGATGTGCACCGCAGGAGATGTGCGCAGCAGGAGATGTGCACCGCAGGAGATGTGCGCAGCAGAAGATGTGTGCCGCAGTTTTTTTATTAATTTGAGTTAATTATTATAATTTTTTTGTAAATAAATGTTTCATTTATGTGCAAAAAAGGGTGTGTGCCGCAGGATGTGCGCCGCAAGAGATGTACATAGCAGGAGATGTGCGCAGCAGGAGATGTGCACCGCAGGAGATGTGTACGCAGGAGATATGCGCCGCAGGAGATGTGCATGCAGGAGATGTGAGCCGCAGGAGATGTACATAGCAGGAGATGTGCACCGCAGGAGATGTGCGCCGCAAGAGATGTGCGCAGCAGGAGATGTGGACCGCAGGAGATGTGCGCAGCAGGAGATGTGCACCGCAGGAGATGTGCGCAGCAGGATATATGCACCGCAAGAGATGTGCGCCGCAGGAGATTTGCACCGCAGGAGATGTGCGCCGCAGGAGATGTGCTTGCAGGAGATGTGAGCCGCAGGAGATGTACATAGCAGGAGATATGCGCAGCAGGATGTGCGCCGCAAGAGATGTGCACCGCAGGAGATGTGCGCAACAGGAGATGTGCACCACAGGAGATGTGCGCAGCAGGAGATGTGCACCGCAGGAGATGTGCGCCGCAGGAGATGTGCACGCAAGAGATGTGCGCCGCAGGAAATGTACAAAGCAGGAGATGTGCGCCGCAGGCGATATGCGCCACCGGAGATGTGCACCGCAGGAGATGTGCGCCGCAGGAGATCTGCACGCAGGAGATGTGCACAGCATGAGATGTGCGCAGCAGGATGTATGCACACAGTTTTTTTATTAATTTGATGTAATAATATTTTTTTGTAAATAAATGTTTCATTTATGTGCACCGCAGGGTGTGCGCCGCAGGATGTGCGCCGCAAGAGATGTGCACCGCAGGAGATGTGTGCCGAAGGAGATGTGCGCAGCAGGAGATGTGCGTCACAGGAGATGTGCAGAGCAGGAGATGTGCGCAGCAGGAGATGTGCGCCGCAGGATGAGTGCGCACAGTTCTTTTATTAATTTGAGTTAATTCTTATTATTTTTTTGTAAATAAATGTTTCATTTATGTGCACCGCAGGGTGCGCGCCACAAGAGATGTGCACCGCAGGAGATGTGCGCAGCAGGAGATGTGTGCCGCAGGAGATGTGCACAGCAGGAGATTTTTTTATTAATTTTATTTATGTGCATCGCATGTTGTTCAACGCAGGAGATGTGCGCAGCAGGAGATTTGCGCCGTAGGATGTGTGCGCACATTTTTTTTATTAATTTGAGTTAATTATTATAATTTTTTTGTAAATAAATGTTTCATTTATGTGCAACGAAGGGTGTGCGCCACAGGATGTGTGCCGCAAGAGATGTGCACCGCCGGAGATGTGCGCAGCAGGAGATGTGCGCCGCAGGAGATGTGCGCCGCAGGATGTGCGCCGCAAGAGATATGCACCGCCGGAGATGTGCGCAGCAGGAGATGTGCACCGCAGGAGATGTACACCGCAGGAGATGTGCGCAGCAGGAGATGTGCACCGCAGGAGATGTGTACGCAGGAGATATGCGCCGCAGGAGATGAGTGCCGCAGGAGATGTGCGCCGCAGGATGTGTGCACACAGTTTTTTTATTAATTTTATTTATGTGCATCGCATGTTCTGCAATGCAGGAGATGTGCGCAACAGGAGGTTTAAACCGCAGGATGTGTGCGCACAGTTTTTTTATTAATTTGAGTTAATTATTATAATTTTTTTGTAAATAAATGTTTCATTTATGTGCAACGCAGGGTGTGCGCCGCAGGATGTGCGCCGCAAGAGATGTGCACCGCAGGAGATGTGCGCAGCAGGAGATGTGCGCAGCAGGAGATGTGCACCGCAAGAGATGTGCGCCGCAGGAGATGTGCGCAGCAGGAGATGTGGACCGCAGGAGATGTGCGCAGCAGGAGATGTGCACCGCAGGAGATGTGCGCAGCAGGAGATATGCACCGCAAGAGATGTGCGCCGCAGGAGATTTGCACCGCAGGAGATGTGCGCCGCAGGAGAAGTGCTTGCAGGAGATGTGAGCCGCAGGAGATGTACATAGCAGGAGATATGCGCAGCAGGATGTGCGCCGCAAGAGATGTGCACCGCAGGAGATGTGCGCAGTAGGAGATTTGCGCAGCAGGAGATGTGCACCGCAGGAGATGTGCACCGCAGGATGTGTGCGCACAGTTTTTTTATTAATTTTAGTTAATTATTATAATTTTTTTGTAAATAAATGTTTCATTTATGTGCAACGAAGGGTGTGCGCCGCAGGATGTGCGCCGCAAGAGATGTGCGCCGCAAGAGATGTGCACCGCAGGAGATGTGCGTAGCAGGAGATGTGCGCAGCAGGAGTTTTGCACCGCAGGAGATGTGCGCCGCAGGAGATGTGCACCGCAGGAGATGTGCGCAGCAGGAGATTGGCACGCAGGAGATGTGCACCGCAGGATGTGTGCGCACAGTTTTTTTATTAATTTGAGTTAATTCTTATAATTTTTTTGTAAATAAATGTTTCATTTATCTGCAACGAAGGGTGTGCGCCGCAGGATGTGCGCCGCAAGAGATGTGCACCTCAGGAGATGTGTGCCGAAGGAGATGTGCGCAGCAGGAGATGTGCTTCACAGGAGATGTGCAGAGCAGGAGATGTGCGCAGCAGGAGATGTGCGCCGCAGGATGAGTGCGCACAGTTCTTTTATTAATTTGAGTTAATTCTTATTATTTTTTTGTAAATAAATGTTTCATTTATGTGCACCGCAGGGTGCGCGCCGCAAGAGATGTGCACCGCAGGAGATGTGCGCAGCAGGAGATGTGTGCCGCAGGAGATGTGCACAGCAGGAGATTTTTTTATTAATTTTATTTATGTGCATCGCATGTTGTTCAACGCAGGAGATGTGCGCAGCAGGAGATTTGCGCCGTAGGATGTGTGCGCACATTTTTTTTATTAATTTGAGTTAATTATTATAATTTTTTTGTAAATAAATGTTTCATTTATGTGCAACGAAGGGTGTGCGCCGCAGGATGTGCGCCGCAAGAGATGTGCGCAGCAGGAGATGTGCACCGCAGGAGATGTACAACGCAGGAGATGTGCGCAGCAGGAGATGTGCGCAGCAGGAGATGTGCACCGCAAGAGATGTGCGCCGCAGGAGATGTGCGCAGCAGGAGATGTGGACCGCAGGAGATGTGCGCAGCAGGAGATGTGCACCGCAGGAGATGTGCGCAGCAGGAGATATGCACCGCAAGAGATGTGCGCCGCAGGAGATTTGCACCGCAAGAGATGTGCGCCGCAGGAGAAGTGCTTGCAGGAGATGTGAGCCGCAGGAGATGTACAAAGCAGGAGATATGCGCAGCAGGATGTGCGCCGCAAGAGATGTGCACCGCAGGAGATGTGCGCAGTAGGAGATTTGCGCAGCAGGAGATGTGCACCGCAGGAGATGTGCACCGCAGGATGTGTGCGCACAGTTTTTTTATTAATTTTAGTTAATTATTATAATTTTTTTGTAAATAAATGTTTCATTTATGTGCAACGAAGGGTGTGCGCCGCAGGATGTGCGCCGCAAGAGATGTGCGCCGCAAGAGATGTGCACCGCAGGAGATGTGCGTAGCAGGAGATGTGCGCAGCAGGAGTTTTGCACCGCAGGAGATGTGCGCCGCAGGAGATGTGCACCGCAGGAGATGTGCGCAGCAGGAGATTGGCACGCAGGAGATGTGCACCGCAGGATGTGTGCGCACAGTTTTTTTATTAATTTGAGTTAATTCTTATAATTTTTTTGTAAATAAATGTTTCATTTATCTGCAACGAAGGGTGTGCGCCGCAGGATGTGCGCCGCAAGAGATGTGCGCAGCAGGAGATGTGCACCGCAGGAGATGTACAACGCAGGAGATGTGCGCAGCAGGAGATGTGCACTGCAGGAGATGTGCGCAGCAGGAGATATGCACCGCAAGAGATGTGCGACGCAGGAGATGTGCGCCGCAAGAGATGTGCACCGCAGGAGATGTGCGCCGCAGGATGTGTGCGCACAGTTTTTTTATTAATTTTAGTTAATTATTATAATTTTTTTGTAAATAAATGTTTCATTTATGTGCAACGAAGGGTGTGCGCCGCAGGATGTGCGCCGCAGGCGATATGCGCAGCAGGAGATGTGTGCCGCAGTTTTTTTATTAATTTGATTTCATTTTTTTATTTTTTTGTAAATAACTGTTTCATTTATGTGCACCGCAGGGTGTGCGCCACAGGATGTGCGCCGCAAGAGATGTGCACCGCAAGAGATGTGCGCCGCAGGAGATGTGCGCCGCAAGAGATGTGCACCGCAGGAGATGTGCGCAGCAGGAGATGTGCACCGCAGGAGATGTGCGCAGCAGGAGATGTGTGCACAGTTTTTTTATTAATTTGAGTTAATTATTAATTTGATTTAATTTTTTTATTTTTTTGTAAATAACTGTTTTATTTATGTGCAACGCAGGGTTCGCAACGCAGGATGTGCGCCGCAAGAGATATGCACCGCAGGAGATGTGCGCAACAGGAGATGTGCACCACAGGAGATGTGCGCAGCAGGAGATGTGCACCGCAGGAGATGTGCGCCGCAGGAGATGTGCACGCAGGAGATGTGTGCCGCAGGAAATGTACAAAGCAGGAGATGTGCGCCGCAGGCGATATGCGCCACCGGAGATGTGCACCGCAGGAGATGTGCGCCGCAGGAGATCTGCACGCAGGAGATGTGCACAGCATGAGATGTGCGCAGCAGGATGTATGCACACAGTTTTTTTATTAATTTGATGTAATAATATTTTTTTGTAAATAAATGTTTCATTTATGTGCACCGCAGGGTGTGCGCCGCAGGATGTGCGCCGCAAGAGATGTGCACCGCAGGAGATGTGTGCCGAAGGAGATGTGCGCAGCAGGAGATGTGCGTCACAGGAGATGTGCGTCACAGGAGATGTGCGCAGCAGGAGATGTGCGCCGCAGGATGAGTGCGTACAGTTCTTTTATTAATTTGAGTTAATTCTTAATATTTTTTTGTAAATAAATGTTTCATTTATGTGCACCGCAGGGTGTGCGCCGCAGGATGTGCGCCGCAAGAGATGTGCACCTCAGGAGATGTGTGCCGAAGGAGATGTGCGCAGCAGGAGATGTGCTTCACAGGAGATGTGCAGAGCAGGAGATGTGCGCAGCAGGAGATGTGCGCCGCAGGATGAGTGCGCACAGTTCTTTTATTAATTTGAGTTAATTCTTATTATTTTTTTGTAAATAAATGTTTCATTTATGTGCACCGCAGGGTGCGCGCCGCAAGAGATGTGCACCGCAGGAGATGTGCGCAGCAGGAGATGTGTGCCGCAGGAGATGTGCACAGCAGGAGATTTTTTTATTAATTTTATTTATGTGCATCGCATGTTGTTCAACGCAGGAGATGTGCGCAGCAGGAGATTTGCGCCGTAGGATGTGTGCGCACATTTTTTTTATTAATTTGAGTTAATTATTATAATTTTTTTGTAAATAAATGTTTCATTTATGTGCAACGAAGGGTGTGCGCCGCAGGATGTGCGCCGCAAGAGATGTGCGCAGCAGGAGATGTGCACCGCAGGAGATGTACAACGCAGGAGATGTGCGCAGCAGGAGATGTGCACCGCAGGAGATGTGTACGCAGGAGATATGCGCCGCAGGAGATGTGCGCAGCAGGAGATGTGCACCACTTGAGATATGCACTGCAGGAGATGTGCACAGGAAATGTGTGCTGCAGGAGATGTGTACGCAGGAGATATGCGCCGCAGGAGATGAGTGCCGCAGGAGATGTGCGCCGCAGGATGTGTGCGGAGATGTGCACCGCAGGAGATGTGCGCAGCAGGAGATGTGCACCGCAGGAGATGTGCACCGCAGGAGATGTGCGCCGCAGGATGTGTGCGCACAGTTTTTTTATTAATTTTATTTATGTGCATCGCATGTTCTGCAATGCAGGAGATGTGCGCAGCAGGAGGTTTGCACCGCAGGATGTGTGCGCACAGTTTTTTTATTAATTTGAGTTAATTATTATAATTTTTTTGTAAATAAATGTTTCATTTATGTGCAACGCAGGGTGTGCGCCGCAGGATGTGCGCCGCAAGAGATGTGCACCTCAGGAGATGTGCGCAGCAGGAGATGTGCGCAGCAGGAGATGTGGACCGCAGGAGATGTGCGCAGCAGGAGATGTGCACCGCAGGAGATGTGCGCAGCAGGAGATGTGCACCGCAAGAGATGTGCGCCGCAGGAGATTTGCACCGCAGGAGATGAGCGCCGCAGGAGATGTGCATGCAGGAGATGTGAGCCGCAGGAGATGTACATAGCAGGAGATATGCGCAGCAGGATGTGCGCCGCAAGAGATGTGCACCGCAGGAGATGTGCGCAGCAGGAGATTTGCGCAGCAGGAGATGTGCACCGCAGGAGATGTGCGCCGCAGGATGTGTGCGCACAGTTTTTTTATTAATTTTAGTTAATTATTATAATTTTTTTGTGAATAAATGTTTCATTTATGTGCAACGAAGGGTGGGCGCCGCAGGATGTGCGCCGCAAGAGATGTGCGCAGCAGGAGATGTGCACCGCAGGAGATGTACAACGCAGGAGATGCTCGCAGCAGGAGATGTGCACCGCAGGAGATGTGTACGCAGGAGATATGCGCCGCACGAGATGTGCGCAGCAGGAGATGTGCACCACTTGAGATATGCACTGCAGGAGATGTGCAAAGGAAATGTGTGCTGCAGGAGATGTACATAGCAGGAGATATGCGCCGCAGGCGATATGCGCAACTAGAGATGTGCATCGCAGGAGATGTGCGCCGCAGGAGATGTGCATGGAAGATGTGAGCCGCAGGAGCTGTACATAGCAGGAGATGTGCGCCGCAGTTTTTATATTAATTTGAGTTAATTATTGTAATTTTTTTGTAAATAAATGTTTCATTTATGTGCAACTCAGGGTGTGCGCCGCAGGATGTGCGCCGCACGAGATGTGCACCGCAGGAGATGTGCGCAGCAGGAGATGTGCACTGCAGGAGATGTGCGCCGCAGGACATGTGCGCCGCAAGAGATGTGCACCGCAGGAGATGTGCGCAGCAGGAGATGTGGACCGCAGGAGATGTGCGCAGCAGGAGATGTGAACCGCAGGAGATGTGCGCAGCAGGAGATGTGCACCGCAAGAGATGTGCGCCGCAGGAGATTTGCACCGCAGGAGATGTGCGCCGCAGGAGATGTGCATGCAGGAGATGTGAGCCGCAGGAGATGTACATAGCAGGAGATATGCGCCGCAGGCGATATGCGCAGCAGGAGATGTGTGCCGCAGTTTTTTTATTAATTTGATTTTATTTTTTTATTTTTTTGTAAATAAATGTTTCATTTATGTGCACCGCAGGGTGTGCGCCGCAGGATGTGCGCCGCAAGAGATGTGCACCGCAGGAGAAGTGCACTGCAGGAGATGTGCGCAGCAGGAGATGTGCACCGCAAGAGATTTGCGCCGCAGGAGATGTGCGCCGCAAGAGATGTGCACCGCAGGAGATGTGCGCAGCAGGAGATGTGCACCGCAGGAGATGTGCGCAGCAGAAGATGTGTGCCGCAGTTTTTTTATTAATTTGAGTTAATTATTATAATTTTTTTGTAAATAAATGTTTCATTTATGTGCAAAAAAGGGTGTGTGCCGCAGGATGTGCGCCGCAAGAGATGTACATAGCAGGAGATGTGCGCAGCAGGAGATGTGCACCGCAGGAGATGTGTACGCAGGAGATATGCGCCGCAGGAGATGTGCATGCAGGAGATGTGAGCCGCAGGAGATGTACATAGCAGGAGATGTGCACCGCAGGAGATGTGCGCCGCAAGAGATGTGCGCAGCAGGAGATGTGGACCGCAGGAGATGTGCGCAGCAGGAGATGTGCACCGCAGGAGATGTGCGCAGCAGGATATATGCACCGCAAGAGATGTGCGCCGCAGGAGATTTGCACCGCAGGAGATGTGCGCCGCAGGAGATGTGCTTGCAGGAGATGTGAGCCGCAGGAGATGTACATAGCAGGAGATATGCGCAGCAGGATGTGCGCCGCAAGAGATGTGCACCGCAGGAGATGTGCGCAACAGGAGATGTGCACCACAGGAGATGTGCGCAGCAGGAGATGTGCACCGCAGGAGATGTGCGCCGCAGGAGATGTGCACGCAAGAGATGTGCGCCGCAGGAAATGTACAAAGCAGGAGATGTGCGCCGCAGGCGATATGCGCCACCGGAGATGTGCACCGCAGGAGATGTGCGCCGCAGGAGATCTGCACGCAGGAGATGTGCACAGCATGAGATGTGCGCAGCAGGATGTATGCACACAGTTTTTTTATTAATTTGATGTAATAATATTTTTTTGTAAATAAATGTTTCATTTATGTGCACCGCAGGGTGTGCGCCGCAGGATGTGCGCCGCAAGAGATGTGCACCGCAGGAGATGTGTGCCGAAGGAGATGTGCGCAGCAGGAGATGTGCGTCACAGGAGATGTGCAGAGCAGGAGATGTGCGCAGCAGGAGATGTGCGCCGCAGGATGAGTGCGCACAGTTCTTTTATTAATTTGAGTTAATTCTTATTATTTTTTTGTAAATAAATGTTTCATTTATGTGCACCGCAGGGTGCGCGCCACAAGAGATGTGCACCGCAGGAGATGTGCGCAGCAGGAGATGTGTGCCGCAGGAGATGTGCACAGCAGGAGATTTTTTTATTAATTTTATTTATGTGCATCGCATGTTGTTCAACGCAGGAGATGTGCGCAGCAGGAGATTTGCGCCGTAGGATGTGTGCGCACATTTTTTTTATTAATTTGAGTTAATTATTATAATTTTTTTGTAAATAAATGTTTCATTTATGTGCAACGAAGGGTGTGCGCCACAGGATGTGTGCCGCAAGAGATGTGCACCGCCGGAGATGTGCGCAGCAGGAGATGTGCGCCGCAGGAGATGTGCGCCGCAGGATGTGCGCCGCAAGAGATATGCACCGCCGGAGATGTGCGCAGCAGGAGATGTGCACCGCAGGAGATGTACACCGCAGGAGATGTGCGCAGCAGGAGATGTGCACCGCAGGAGATGTGTACGCAGGAGATATGCGCCGCAGGAGATGAGTGCCGCAGGAGATGTGCGCCGCAGGATGTGTGCACACAGTTTTTTTATTAATTTTATTTATGTGCATCGCATGTTCTGCAATGCAGGAGATGTGCGCAACAGGAGGTTTAAACCGCAGGATGTGTGCGCACAGTTTTTTTATTAATTTGAGTTAATTATTATAATTTTTTTGTAAATAAATGTTTCATTTATGTGCAACGCAGGGTGTGCGCCGCAGGATGTGCGCCGCAAGAGATGTGCACCGCAGGAGATGTGCGCAGCAGGAGATGTGCGCAGCAGGAGATGTGCACCGCAAGAGATGTGCGCCGCAGGAGATGTGCGCAGCAGGAGATGTGGACCGCAGGAGATGTGCGCAGCAGGAGATGTGCACCGCAGGAGATGTGCGCAGCAGGAGATATGCACCGCAAGAGATGTGCGCCGCAGGAGATTTGCACCGCAGGAGATGTGCGCCGCAGGAGAAGTGCTTGCAGGAGATGTGAGCCGCAGGAGATGTACATAGCAGGAGATATGCGCAGCAGGATGTGCGCCGCAAGAGATGTGCACCGCAGGAGATGTGCGCAGTAGGAGATTTGCGCAGCAGGAGATGTGCACCGCAGGAGATGTGCACCGCAGGATGTGTGCGCACAGTTTTTTTATTAATTTTAGTTAATTATTATAATTTTTTTGTAAATAAATGTTTCATTTATGTGCAACGAAGGGTGTGCGCCGCAGGATGTGCGCCGCAAGAGATGTGCGCCGCAAGAGATGTGCACCGCAGGAGATGTGCGTAGCAGGAGATGTGCGCAGCAGGAGTTTTGCACCGCAGGAGATGTGCGCCGCAGGAGATGTGCACCGCAGGAGATGTGCGCAGCAGGAGATTGGCACGCAGGAGATGTGCACCGCAGGATGTGTGCGCACAGTTTTTTTATTAATTTGAGTTAATTCTTATAATTTTTTTGTAAATAAATGTTTCATTTATCTGCAACGAAGGGTGTGCGCCGCAGGATGTGCGCCGCAAGAGATGTGCACCTCAGGAGATGTGTGCCGAAGGAGATGTGCGCAGCAGGAGATGTGCTTCACAGGAGATGTGCAGAGCAGGAGATGTGCGCAGCAGGAGATGTGCGCCGCAGGATGAGTGCGCACAGTTCTTTTATTAATTTGAGTTAATTCTTATTATTTTTTTGTAAATAAATGTTTCATTTATGTGCACCGCAGGGTGCGCGCCGCAAGAGATGTGCACCGCAGGAGATGTGCGCAGCAGGAGATGTGTGCCGCAGGAGATGTGCACAGCAGGAGATTTTTTTATTAATTTTATTTATGTGCATCGCATGTTGTTCAACGCAGGAGATGTGCGCAGCAGGAGATTTGCGCCGTAGGATGTGTGCGCACATTTTTTTTATTAATTTGAGTTAATTATTATAATTTTTTTGTAAATAAATGTTTCATTTATGTGCAACGAAGGGTGTGCGCCGCAGGATGTGCGCCGCAAGAGATGTGCGCAGCAGGAGATGTGCACCGCAGGAGATGTACAACGCAGGAGATGTGCGCAGCAGGAGATGTGCACCGCAGGAGATGTGTACGCAGGAGATATGCGCCGCAGGAGATGTGCGCAGCAGGAGATGTGCACCACTTGAGATATGCACTGCAGGAGATGTGCACAGGAAATGTGTGCTGCAGGAGATGTGTACGCAGGAGATATGCGCCGCAGGAGATGAGTGCCGCAGGAGATGTGCGCCGCAGGATGTGTGCGGAGATGTGCACCGCAGGAGATGTGCGCAGCAGGAGATGTGCACCGCAGGAGATGTGCGCCGCAGGAGATGTGCGCCGCAGGATGTGTGCGCACAGTTTTTTTATTAATTTTATTTATGTGCATCGCATGTTCTGCAATGCAGGAGATGTGCGCAGCAGGAGGTTTGCACCGCAGGATGTGTGCGCACAGTTTTTTTATTAATTTGAGTTAATTATTATAATTTTTTTGTAAATAAATGTTTCATTTATGTGCAACGCAGGGTGTGCGCCGCAGGATGTGCGCCGCAAGAGATGTGCACCTCAGGAGATGTGCGCAGCAGGAGATATGCACTGCAGGAGATGTGCGCAGCAGGAGATGTGCACCGCAAGAGATGTGCGCCGCAGGAGATGTGCGCAGCAGGAGATGTGGACCGCAGGAGATGTGCGCAGCAGGAGATGTGCACCGCAGGAGATGTGCGCAGCAGGAGATGTGCACCGCAAGAGATGTGCGCCGCAGGAGATTTGCACCGCAGGAGATGAGCGCCGCAGGAGATGTGCATGCAGGAGATGTGAGCCGCAGGAGATGTACATAGCAGGAGATATGCGCAGCAGGATGTGCGCCGCAAGAGATGTGCACCGCAGGAGATGTGCGCAGCAGGAGATTTGCGCAGCAGGAGATGTGCACCGCAGGAGATGTGCGCCGCAGGATGTGTGCGCACAGTTTTTTTATTAATTTTAGTTAATTATTATAATTTTTTTGTGAATAAATGTTTCATTTATGTGCAACGAAGGGTGGGCGCCGCAGGATGTGCGCCGCAAGAGATGTGCGCAGCAGGAGATGTGCACCGCAGGAGATGTACAACGCAGGAGATGCTCGCAGCAGGAGATGTGCACCGCAGGAGATGTGTACGCAGGAGATATGCGCCGCAGGAGATGTGCGCAGCAGGAGATGTGCACCACTTGAGATATGCACTGCAGGAGATGTGCACAGGAAATGTGTGCTGCAGGAGATGTACATAGCAGGAGATATGCGCCGCAGGCGATATGCGCAACTGGAGATGTGCATCGCAGGAGATGTGCGCCGCAGGAGATGTGCATGGAAGATGTGAGCCGCAGGAGCTGTACATAGCAGGAGATGTGCGCCGCAGTTTTTATATTAATTTGAGTTAATTATTGTAATTTTTTTGTAAATAAATGTTTCATTTATGTGCAACGAAGGGTGTGCGCCACAGGATGTGTGCCGCAAGAGATGTGCACCGCCGGAGATGTGCGCAGCAGGAGATGTGCGCCGCAGGAGATGTGCGCCGCAGGATGTGCGCCGCAAGAGATATGCACCGCCGGAGATGTGCGCAGCAGGAGATGTGCACCGCAGGAGATGTACACCGCAGGAGATGTGCGCAGCAGGAGATGTGCACCGCAGGAGATGTGTACGCAGGAGATATGCGCCGCAGGAGATGAGTGCCGCAGGAGATGTGCGCCGCAGGATGTGTGCGGAGATGTGCACCGCAGGAGATGTGCGCAGCAGGATATGTGCACCGCAGGAGATGTGCACCGCAGGAGATGTGCGCCGCAGGATGTGTGCACACAGTTTTTTTATTAATTTTATTTATGTGCATCGCATGTTCTGCAATGCAGGAGATGTGCGCAACAGGAGGTTTGCACCGCAGGATGTGTGCGCACAGTTTTTTTTATTAATTTGAGTTAATTATTATAATTTTTTTGTAAATAAATGTTTCATTTATGTGCAACGCAGGGTGTGCGCCGCAGGATGTGCGCCGCAAGAGATGTGCACCGCAGGAGATGTGCGCAGCAGGAGATGTGCGCAGCAGGAGATGTGCACCGCAAGAGATGTGCGCCGCAGGAGATGTGCGCAGCAGGAGATGTGGACCGCAGGAGATGTGCGCAGCAGGAGATGTGGACCGCAGGAGATGTGCGCAGCAGGAGATGTGCACCGCAGGAGATGTGCGCAGCAGGAGATATGCACCGCAAGAGATGTGCGCCGCAGGAGATTTGCACCGCAGGAGATGTGCGCCGCAGGAGATGTGCTTGCAGGAGATGTGAGCCGCAGGAGATGTACATAGCAGGAGATATGCGCAGCAGGACGTGCGCCGCAAGAGATGTGCACCGCAGGAGATGTGCGCAGTAGGAGATTTGCGCAGCAGGAGATGTGCACCGCAGGAGATGTGCGCCGCAGGATGTGTGCGCACAGTTTTTTTATTAATTTTAGTTAATTATTATAATTTTTTTGTAAATAAATGTTTCATTTATGTGCAACGAAGGGTGTGCGCCGCAGGATGTGCGCCGCAAGAGATGTGCGCCGCAAGAGATGTGCACCGCAGGAGATGTGCGTAGCAGGAGATGTGCGCAGCAGGAGTTTTGCACCGCAGGAGATGTGCGCCGCAGGAGATGTGCACCGCAGGAGATGTGCGCAGCAGGAGATTGGCACGCAGGAGATGTGCGCCGCAGGATGTGTGCGCACAGTTTTTTTATTAATTTGAGTTAATTATTATAATTTTTTTGTAAATAAATGTTTCATTTATGTGCAACGAAGGGTGTGCGCCGCAGGATGTGCGCCGCAAGAGATGTGCGCAGCAGGAGATGTGCACCGCAGGAGATGTACAACGCAGGAGATGTGCGCAGCAGGAGATGTGCACTGCAGGAGATGTGCGCAGCAGGAGATATGCACCGCAAGAGATGTGCGCCGCAGGAGATGTGCGCCGCAAGAGATGTGCACCGCAGGAGATGTGCGCCGCAGGATGTGTGCGCAGTTTTTTTATTAATTTTAGTTAATTATTATAATTTTTTTGTAAATAAATGTTTCATTTATGTGCAACGAAGGGTGTGCGCCGCAGGATGTGCGCCGCAGGCGATATGCGCAGCAGGAGATGTGTGCCGCAGTTTTTTTATTAATTTGATTTTATTTTTTTATTTTTTTGTAAATAAATGTTTCATTTATGTGCACCGCAGGGTGTGCGCCACAGGATGTGCGCCGCAAGAGATGTGCACCGCAAGAGATGTGCGCCGCAGGAGATGTGCGCCGCAAGAGATGTGCACCGCAGGAGATGTGCGCAGCAGGAGATGTGCACCGCAGGAGATGTGCGCAGCAGGAGATGTGTGCACAGTTTTTTTATTAATTTGAGTTCATTATTAATTTGATTTGATTTTTTTATTTTTTTGTAAATAACTGTTTTATTTATGTGCAACGCAGGGTTCGCAACGCAGGATGTGCGCCGCAAGAGATATGCACCGCAGGAGATGTGCGCAACAGGAGATGTGCACCACAGGAGATGTGCGCAGCAGGAGATGTGCACGCAGGAGATGTGCGCCGCAGGAAATGTACAAAGCAGGAGATGTGCGCCGCAGGCGATATGCGCCACCGGAGATGTGCACCGCAGGAGATGTGCGCCGCAGGAGATCTGCACGCAGGAGATGTGCACATTATGAGATGTGCGCAGCAGGATGTATGCACACAGTTTTTTTATTAATTTGATGTAATAATATTTTTTTGTAAATAAATGTTTCATTTATGTGCACCGCAGGAGATGTGTGCCGAAGGAGATGTGCGCAGCAGGAGATGTGCGTCACAGGAGATGTGCGTCACAGGAGATGTGCGCAGCAGGAGATGTGCGCCGCAGGATGAGTGCGCACAGTTCTTTTATTAATTTGAGTTAATTCTTAATATTTTTTTGTAATTAAATGTTTCATTTATGTGCACCGCAGGGTGTGCACCGCAGGATGTGCGCCGCAAGAGATGTGCACCGCAGGAGATGTGCGCAGCAGGAGATGTGCGCAGCAGGAGATGTGCACCGCAGGAGATGTGCACCGCAGGAGATGTGCACCGCAGGAGATGTGCGCCGCAGGAGATGTGTACGAAGGAGATATGCGCCGCAGGAGATGAGTGCCGCAGGAGATGTGCGCCGCAGGATGTGTGCGCACAGTTTTTTTAGGAATTTGAGTTAATTATTATTATTTTTTGTAAATAAATGTTTCATTTATGTGCACCGCAGGGTGTGCGACGAGGGAGGGTCACTGCAGGAGATTTGCGCAGCAGGAGATGTGCGCCACTGGAGATGTGCACCGTAGGAGATGTGCACGCAGGAGATGTGCAAGCAGGAGATGTACAAAGCAGGAGATGTGCGCCGCAGGCGATATGCGCCACCGGAGATGTGCACCGCAGGAGATGTGCGCCGCAGGAGATCTGCACGCAGGAGATGTGCAACGCAGGAGATGTGCACAGCAGGAGATGTGCGCAGCAGGATGTATGCACACAGTTTTTTTATTAATTTGATGTAATACTATTTTTTTGTAAATAAATGTTTCATTTATGTGCACCGCAGGGTGTGCACCGCAGGATGTGCGCCGCAAGAGATGTGCACTGCAGGAGATGTGCGCAGCAGGAGATGTGCACCGCAGCAGATGTGCGCAGCAGGAGATGTGTGCCGCAGTTTTTTTATTAATTTGATTTCATTTTTTTATTTTTTTGTAAATAAATGTTTCATTTATGTGCAACGCAGGGTGTGCACAGCAGGATGTGCGCCGCAAGAGATGTGCACCGCAGGAGATGTGCGCAGCAGGAGATGTGCGCAGCAGGAGATGTGCACCGCAGGAGATGTGCGCCGCAGGATGTGTGCGCACAGTTTTTTTATTAATTTGATTTAATTATTAATTTGAATTGATTTTTTTATTTTTTTGTAAATAACTGTTTTATTTATGTGCAACGCAGGGTTCGCAACGCAGGATGTGCGCCGCAAGAGATATGCACCGCAGGAGATGTGCGCAACAGGAGATGTTCACCACAGGAGATGTGCGCAGCAGGAGATTTTTTAATTAATTTTATTTATGTGCATCGCATGTTGTTCAACGCAGGAGATGTGCGCAGCAGGAGATTTGCGCCGTAGGATGTGTGCGCACATTTTTTTTATTAATTTGAGTTAATTATTATAATTTTTTTGTAAATAAATGTTTCATTTATGTGCAACGAAGGGTTTGCGCCACAGGATGTGTGCCGCAAAGAATGTGCACCGCCGGAGATGTGCGCAGCAGGAGATGTGCACCGCAGGAGATGTGCACCGCAGGAGATGTGCGCCTCAGGAGATGTGCACCGCAGGAGATGTGCGCCGCAGGATGTGTGCGGAGATGTGCACCGCAGGAGATGTGCGCAGCAGGAGATGTGCACCGCAGGAGATGTGCACCGCAGGAGATGTGCGCCGCAGGATGTGTGCGCACAGATTTTTATTAATTTTATTTATGTGCATCGCATGTTCTGCAATGCAGGAGATGTGCGCAGCAGGAGGTTTGCACCGCAGGATGTGTGCTCATAGTTTTTTTATTAATTTGAGTTAATTATTATAATTTTTTTGTAAATAAATGTTTCATTTATGTGCAACGCAGGGTGTGCTCCGCAGGATGTGCGCCGCAAGAGATGTGCACCGCAGGAGATGTGCGCAGCAGGAGATGTGCACTGCAGGAGATGTGCGCAGCAGGAGATGTGCACCGCAAGAGATGTGCGCCGCAGGAGATGTGCGCAGCAGGAGATGTGGACCGCAGGAGATGTGCGCAGCAGGAGATGTGCACCGCAGGAGATGTGCGCAGCAGGAGATGTGCACCGCAAGAGATGTGCGCCGCAGGAGATTTGCACCGCAGGAGATGTGCGCCGCAGGAGATGTGCATGCAGGAGATGTGAGCCGCAGGAGATGTACATAGCAGGAGATATGCGCAGCAGGATGTGCGCCGCAAGAGATGTGCACCGCAGGAGATGTGCGCAGCAGGAGATTTGCGCAGCAGGAGATGTGCACCGCAGGAGATGTGCGCCGCAGGATGTGTGCGCACAGTTTTTTTATTAATTTTAGTTAATTATTATAATTTTTTTGTAAATAAATGTTTCATTTATGTGCAACGAAGGGTGTGCGCCGCAGGATGTGCGCCGCAAGAGATGTGCGCAGCAGGAGATGTGCACCGCAGGAGATGTACAACGCAGGAGATGTGCGCAGCAGGAGATGTGCACCGCAGGAGATGTGTACGCAGGAGATATGCGCCGCAGGAGATGTGCGCAGCAGGAGATGTGCACCACTTGAGCTATGCACTGCAGGAGATGTGCACAGGAAATGTGTGCTGCAGGAGATGTGTACGCAGGAGATATGCGCCGCAGGAGATGAGTGCCGCAGGAGATGTGCGCCGCAGGATGTGTGCGGAGATGTGCACCGCAGGAGATGTGCGCAGCAGGAGATGTGCACCGCAGGAGATGTGCACCGCAGGAGATGTGCGCCGCAGGATGTGTGCGCACAGTTTTTTTATTAATTTTATTTATGTGCATCGCATGTTCTGCAATGCAGGAGATGTGCGCAGCAGGAGGTTTGCACCGCAGGATGTGTGCTCATAGTTTTTTTATTAATTTGAGTTAATTATTATAATTTTTTTGTAAATAAATGTTTCATTTATGTGCAACGCAGGGTGTGCTCCGCAGGATGTGCGCCGCAAGAGATGTGCACCGCAGGAGATGTGCGCAGCAGGAGATGTGCACTGCAGGAGATGTGCGCAGCAGGAGATGTGCACCGCAAGAGATGTGCGCCGCAGGAGATGTGCGCAGCAGGAGATGTGGACCGCAGGAGATGTGCGCAGCAGGAGATGTGCACCGCAGGAGATGTGCGCAGCAGGAGATGTGCACCGCAAGAGATGTGCGCCGCAGGAGATTTGCACCGCAGGAGATGTGCGCCGCAGGAGATGTGCATGCAGGAGATGTGAGCCGCAGGAGATGTACATAGCAGGAGATATGCGCAGCAGGATGTGCGCCGCAAGAGATGTGCACCGCAGGAGATGTGCGCAGCAGGAGATTTGCGCAGCAGGAGATGTGCACCGCAGGAGATGTGCGCCGCAGGATGTGTGCGCACAGTTTTTTTATTAATTTTAGTTAATTATTATAATTTTTTTGTAAATAAATGTTTCATTTATGTGCAACGAAGGGTGTGCGCCGCAGGATGTGCGCCGCAAGAGATGTGCGCAGCAGGAGATGTGCACCGCAGGAGATGTACAACGCAGGAGATGTGCGCAGCAGGAGATGTGCACCGCAGGAGATGTGTACGCAGGAGATATGCGCCGCAGGAGATGTGCGCAGCAGGAGATGTGCACCACTTGAGCTATGCACTGCAGGAGATGTGCACAGGAAATGTGTGCTGCAGGAGATGTGTACGCAGGAGATATGCGCCGCAGGAGATGAGTGCCGCAGGAGATGTGCGCCGCAGGATGTGTGCGGAGATGTGCACCGCAGGAGATGTGCGCAGCAGGAGATGTGCACCGCAGGAGATGTGCACCGCAGGAGATGTGCGCCGCAGGATGTGTGCGCACAGTTTTTTTATTAATTTTATTTATGTGCATCGCATGTTCTGCAATGCAGGAGATGTGCGCAGCAGGAGGTTTGCACCGCAGGATGTGTGCGCACAGTTTTTTTATTAATTTGAGTTAATTATTATAATTTTTTTGTAAATAAATGTTTCATTTATGTGCAACGCAGGGTGTGCGCCGCAGGATGTGCGCCGCAAGAGATGTGCACCTCAGGAGATGTGCGCAGCAGGAGATATGCACTGCAGGAGATGTGCGCAGCAGGAGATGTGCACCGCAAGAGATGTGCGCCGCAGGAGATGTGCGCAGCAGGAGATGTGGACCGCAGGAGATGTGCGCAGCAGGAGATGTGCACCGCAGGAGATGTGCGCAGCAGGAGATGTGCACCGCAAGAGATGTGCGCCGCAGGAGATTTGCACCGCAGGAGATGAGCGCCGCAGGAGATGTGCATGCAGGAGATGTGAGCCGCAGGAGATGTACATAGCAGGAGATATGCGCAGCAGGATGTGCGCCGCAAGAGATGTGCACCGCAGGAGATGTGCGCAGCAGGAGATTTGCACAGCAGGAGATGTGCACCGCAGGAGATGTGCGCCGCAGGATGTGTGCGCACAGTTTTTTTATTAATTTTAGTTAATTATTATAATTTTTTTGTGAATAAATGTTTCATTTATGTGCAACGAAGGGTGGGCGCCGCAGGATGTGCGCCGCAAGAGATGTGCGCAGCAGGAGATGTGCACCGCAGGAGATGTACAACGCAGGAGATGCTCGCAGCAGGAGATGTGCACCGCAGGAGATGTGTACGCAGGAGATATGCGCCGCAGGAGATGTGCGCAGCAGGAGATGTGCACCACTTGAGATATGCACTGCAGGAGATGTGCAAAGGAAATGTGTGCTGCAGGAGATGTACATAGCAGGAGATATGCGCCGCAGGCGATATGCGCAACTGGAGATGTGCATCGCAGGAGATGTGCGCCGCAGGAGATGTGCATGGAAGATGTGAGCCGCAGGAGCTGTACATAGCAGGAGATGTGCGCCGCAGTTTTTATATTAATTTGAGTTAATTATTGTAATTTTTTTGTAAATAAATGTTTCATTTATGTGCAACTCAGGGTGTGCGCCGCAGGATGTGCGCCGCACGAGATGTGCACCGCAGGAGATGTGCGCAGCAGGAGATGTGCACTGCAGGAGATGTGCGCAGCAGGAGATGTGCACTGCAAGAGATGTGCGCCGCAGGACATGTGCGCCGCAAGAGATGTGCACCGCAGGAGATGTGCGCAGCAGGAGATGTGGACCGCAGGAGATGTGCGCAGCAGGAGATGTGAACCGCAGGAGATGTGCGCAGCAGGAGATGTGCACCGCAAGAGATGTGCGCCGCAGGAGATTTGCACCGCAGGAGATGTGCGCCGCAGGAGATGTGCATGCAGGAGATGTGAGCCGCAGGAGATGTACATAGCAGGAGATATGCGCCGCAGGCGATATGCGCAGCAGGAGATGTGTGCCGCAGTTTTTTTATTAATTTGATTTTATTTTTTTATTTTTTTGTAAATAAATGTTTCATTTATGTGCACCGCAGGGTGTGCGCCGCAGGATGTGCGCCGCAAGAGATGTGCACCGCAGGAGAAGTGCACTGCAGGAGATGTGCGCAGCAGGAGATGTGCACCGCAAGAGATTTGCGCCGCAGGAGATGTGCGCCGCAAGAGATGTGCACCGCAGGAGATGTGCGCAGCAGGAGATGTGCACCGCAGGAGATGTGCGCAGCAGAAGATGTGTGCCGCAGTTTTTTTATTAATTTGAGTTAATTATTATTATTTTTTTGTAAATAAATGTTTCATTTATGTGCAAAAAAGGGTGTGTGCCGCAGGATGTGCGCCGCAAGAGATGTACATAGCAGGAGATGTGCGCAGCAGGAGATGTGCACCGCAGGAGATGTGTACGCAGGAGATATGCGCCGCAGGAGATGTGCATGCAGGAGATGTGAGCCGCAGGAGATGTACATAGCAGGAGATGTGCACCGCAGGAGATGTGCGCCGCAAGAGATGTGCGCAGCAGGAGATGTGGACCGCAGGAGATGTGCGCAGCAGGAGATGTGCACCGCAGGAGATGTGTGCAGCAGGATATATGCACCGCAAGAGATGTGCGCCGCAGGAGATTTGCACCGCAGGAGATGTGCGCCGCAGGAGATGTGCTTGCAGGAGATGTGAGCCGCAGGAGATGTACATAGCAGGAGATATGCGCAGCAGGATGTGCGCCGCAAGAGATGTGCACCGCAGGAGATGTGCGCAACAGGAGATGTGCACCACAGGAGATGTGCGCAGCAGGAGATGTGCACCGCAGGAGATGTGCGCCGCAGGAGATGTGCACGCAAGAGATGTGCGCCGCAGGAAATGTACAAAGCAGGAGATGTGCGCCGCAGGCGATATGCGCCACCGGAGATGTGCACCGCAGGAGATGTGCGCCGCAGGAGATCTGCACGCAGGAGATGTGCACAGCATGAGATGTGCGCAGCAGGATGTATGCACACAGTTTTTTTATTAATTTGATGTAATAATATTTTTTTGTAAATAAATGTTTCATTTATGTGCACCGCAGGGTGTGCGCCGCAGGATGTGCGCCGCAAGAGATGTGCACCGCAGGAGATGTGTGCCGAAGGAGATGTGCGCAGCAGGAGATGTGCGTCACAGGAGATGTGCAGAGCAGGAGATGTGCGCAGCAGGAGATGTGCGCCGCAGGATGAGTGCGCACAGTTCTTTTATCAATTTGAGTTAATTCTTATTATTTTTTTGTAAATAAATGTTTCATTTATGTGCACCGCAGGGTGCGCGCCACAAGAGATGTGCACCGCAGGAGATGTGCGCAGCAGGAGATGTGTGCCGCAGGAGATGTGCACAGCAGGAGATTTTTTTATTAATTTTATTTATGTGCATCGCATGTTGTTCAACGCAGGAGATGTGCGCAGCAGGAGATTTGCGCCGTAGGATGTGTGCGCACATTTTTTTTATTAATTTGAGTTAATTATTATAATTTTTTTGTAAATAAATGTTTCATTTATGTGCAACGAAGGGTGTGCGCCACAGGATGTGTGCCGCAAGAGATGTGCACCGCCGGAGATGTGCGCAGCAGGAGATGTGCGCCGCAGGAGATGTGCGCCGCAGGATGTGCGCCGCAAGAGATATGCACCGCCGGAGATGTGCGCAGCAGGAGATGTGCACCGCAGGAGATGTACACCGCAGGAGATGTGCGCAGCAGGAGATATGCACCGCAAGAGATGTGCGCCGCAGGAAATTTGCACCGCAGGAGATGTGCGCCGCAGGAGAAGTGCTTGCAGGAGATGTGAGCCGCAGGAGATGTACATAGCAGGAGATATGCGCAGCAGGATTAGCGCCGCAAGAGATGTGCACCGCAGGAGATGTGCGCAGTAGGAGATTTGCGCAGCAGGAGATGTGCACCGCAGGAGATGTGCGCCGCAGGATGTGTGCACACAGTTTTTTTATTAATTTTAGTTAATTATTATAATTTTTTTGTAAATAAATGTTTCATTTATGTGCAACGAAGGGTGTGCGCCGCAGGATGTGCGCCGCAAGAGATGTGCGCCGCAAGAGATGTGCACCGCAGGAGATGTGCGTAGCAGGAGATGTGCGCAGCAGGAGTTTTGCACCGCAGGAGATGTGCGCAGCAGGAGATGTGCACCGCAGGAGATGTACAACGCAGGAGATGTGCGCAGCAGGAGATGTGCACTGCAGGAGATGTGCGCAGCAGGAGATATGCACCGCAAGAGATGTGCGACGCAGGAGATGTGCGCCGCAAGAGATGTGCACCGCAGGAGATGTGCGCCGCAGGATGTGTGCGCACAGTTTTTTTATTAATTTTAGTTAATTATTATAATTTTTTTGTAAATAAATGTTTCATTTATGTGCAACGAAGGGTGTGCGCCGCAGGATGTGCGCCGCAGGCGATATGCGCAGCAGGAGATGTGTGCCGCAGTTTTTTTATTAATTTGATTTCATTTTTTTATTTTTTTGTAAATAAATGTTTCATTTATGTGCACCGCAGGGTGTGCGCCACAGGATGTGCGCCGCAAGAGATGTGCACCGCAAGAGATGTGCGCCGCAGGAGATGTGCGCCGCAAGAGATGTGCACCGCAGGAGATGTGCGCAGCAGGAGATGTGCACCGCAGGAGATGTGCGCAGCAGGAGATGTGTGCACAGTTTTTTTATTAATTTGAGTTAATTATTAATTTGATTTAATTTTTTTATTTTTTTGTAAATAACTGTTTTATTTATGTGCAACGCAGGGTTCGCAACGCAGGATGTGCGCCGCAAGAGATATGCACCGCAGGAGATGTGCGCAACAGGAGATGTGCACCACAGGAGA
This sequence comes from Pleuronectes platessa, assembly GCF_947347685.1. NCBI lineage: Eukaryota > Metazoa > Chordata > Actinopteri > Pleuronectiformes > Pleuronectidae > Pleuronectes > Pleuronectes platessa. Next base: position 631,215 of record NW_026518871.1, on the reverse strand, counting down.
TGTGCGCAGCAGGAGATGTTCACCGCAGGAGATGTGCGCCGCAGGAGATGTGCACGCAGGAGATGTGCGCCGCAGGAAATGTACAAAGCAGGAGATGTGCGCCGCAGGCGATATGCGCCACCGGAGATGTGCACCGCAGGAGATGTGCGCCGCAGGAGATCTGCACGCAGGAGATGTGCACAGCATGAGATGTGCGCAGCAGGATGTATGCATACAGTTTTTTTATTAATTTGATGTAATAATATTTTTTTGTAAATAAATGTTTCATTTATGTGCACCGCAGGGTGTGCGCCGCAGGATGTGCGCCGCAAGAGATGTGCACCGCAGGAGATGTGTGCCGAAGGAGATGTGCGCAGCAGGAGATGTGCGTCACAGGAGATGTGCGTCACAGGAGATGTGCGCAGCAGGAGATGTGCGCCGCAGGATGAGTGCGTACAGTTCTTTTATTAATTTGAGTTAATTCTTAATATTTTTTTGTAAATAAATGTTTCATTTATGTGCACCGCAGGGTGTGCGCCGCAGGATGTGCGCCGCAAGAGATGTGCACCTCAGGAGATGTGTGCCGAAGGAGATGTGCGCAGCAGGAGATGTGCTTCACAGGAGATGTGCGCAGCAGGAGATGTGCGCCGCAGGATGAGTGCGCACAGTTCTTTTATTAATTTGAGTTAATTCTTATTATTTTTTTGTAAATAAATGTTTCATTTATGTGCACCGCAGGGTGCGCGCCGCAAGAGATGTGCACCGCAGGAGATGTGCGCGGCAGGAGATGTGTGCCGCAGGAGATGTGCACAGCAGGAGATTTTTTTATTAATTTTATTTATGTGCATCGCATGTTGTTCAACGCAGGAGATGTGCGCAGCAGGAGATTTGCGCCGTAGGATGTGTGCGCACATTTTTTTTATTAATTTGAGTTAATTATTATAATTTTTTTGTAAATAAATGTTTCATTTATGTGCAACGAAGGGTGTGCGCCGCAGGATGTGCGCCGCAAGAGATGTGCGCAGCAGGAGATGTGCACCGCAGGAGATGTACAACGCAGGAGATGTGCGCAGCAGGAGATGTGCACCGCAGGAGATGTGTACGCAGGAGATATGCGCCGCAGGAGATGTGCGCAGCAGGAGATGTGCACCACTTGAGATATGCACTGCAGGAGATGTGCACAGGAAATGTGTGCTGCAGGAGATGTGTACGCAGGAGATATGCGCCGCAGGAGATGAGTGCCGCAGGAGATGTGCGCCGCAGGATGTGTGCGGAGATGTGCACCGCAGGAGATGTGCGCAGCAGGAGATGTGCACCGCAGGAGATGTGCACCGCAGGAGATGTGCGCCGCAGGATGTGTGCGCACAGTTTTTTTATTAATTTTATTTATGTGCATCGCATGTTCTGCAATGCAGGAGATGTGCGCAGCAGGAGGTTTGCACCGCAGGATGTGTGCGCACAGTTTTTTTATTAATTTGAGTTAATTATTATAATTTTTTTGTAAATAAATGTTTCATTTATGTGCAACGCAGGGTGTGCGCCGCAGGATGTGCGCCGCAAGAGATGTGCACCTCAGGAGATGTGCGCAGCAGGAGATATGCACTGCAGGAGATGTGCGCAGCAGGAGATGTGCACCGCAAGAGATGTGCGCCGCAGGAGATGTGCGCAGCAGGAGATGTGGACCGCAGGAGATGTGCGCAGCAGGAGATGTGCACCGCAGGAGATGTGCGCAGCAGGAGATGTGCACCGCAAGAGATGTGCGCCGCAGGAGATTTGCACCGCAGGAGATGAGCGCCGCAGGAGATGTGCATGCAGGAGATGTGAGCCGCAGGAGATGTACATAGCAGGAGATATGCGCAGCAGGATGTGCGCCGCAAGAGATGTGCACCGCAGGAGATGTGCGCAGCAGGAGATTTGCGCAGCAGGAGATGTGCACCGCAGGAGATGTGCGCCGCAGGATGTGTGCGCACAGTTTTTTTATTAATTTTAGTTAATTATTATAATTTTTTTGTGAATAAATGTTTCATTTATGTGCAACGAAGGGTGGGCGCCGCAGGATGTGCGCCGCAAGAGATGTGCGCAGCAGGAGATGTGCACCGCAGGAGATGTACAACGCAGGAGATGCTCGCAGCAGGAGATGTGCACCGCAGGAGATGTGTACGCAGGAGATATGCGCCGCAGGAGATGTGCGCAGCAGGAGATGTGCACCACTTGAGATATGCACTGCAGGAGATGTGCACAGGAAATGTGTGCTGCAGGAGATGTACATAGCAGGAGATATGCGCCGCAGGCGATATGCGCAACTGGAGATGTGCATCGCAGGAGATGTGCGCCGCAGGAGATGTGCATGGAAGATGTGAGCCGCAGGAGCTGTACATAGCAGGAGATGTGCGCCGCAGTTTTTATATTAATTTGAGTTAATTATTGTAATTTTTTTGTAAATAAATGTTTCATTTATGTGCAACGAAGGGTGTGCGCCACAGGATGTGTGCCGCAAGAGATGTGCACCGCCGGAGATGTGCGCAGCAGGAGATGTGCGCCGCAGGAGATGTGCGCCGCAGGATGTGCGCCGCAAGAGATATGCACCGCCGGAGATGTGCGCAGCAGGAGATGTGCACCGCAGGAGATGTACACCGCAGGAGATGTGCACAGCAGGAGATGTGCACCGCAGGAGATGTGTACGCAGGAGATATGCGCCGCAGGAGATGAGTGCCGCAGGAGATGTGCGCCGCAGGATGTGTGCGGAGATGTGCACCGCAGGAGATGTGCGCAGCAGGATATGTGCACCGCAGGAGATGTGCACCGCAGGAGATGTGCGCCGCAGGATGTGTGCACACAGTTTTTTTATTAATTTTATTTATGTGCATCGCATGTTCTGCAATGCAGGAGATGTGCGCAACAGGAGGTTTGCACCGCAGGATGTGTGCGCACAGTTTTTTTTATTAATTTGAGTTAATTATTATAATTTTTTTGTAAATAAATGTTTCATTTATGTGCAACGCAGGGTGTGCGCCGCAGGATGTGCGCCGCAAGAGATGTGCACCGCAGGAGATGTGCGCAGCAGGAGATGTGCGCAGCAGGAGATGTGCACCGCAAGAGATGTGCGCCGCAGGAGATGTGCGCAGCAGGAGATGTGGACCGCAGGAGATGTGCGCAGCAGGAGATGTGGACCGCAGGAGATGTGCGCAGCAGGAGATGTGCACCGCAGGAGATGTGCGCAGCAGGAGATATGCACCGCAAGAGATGTGCGCCGCAGGAGATTTGCACCGCAGGAGATGTGCGCCGCAGGAGATGTGCTTGCAGGAGATGTGAGCCGCAGGAGATGTACATAGCAGGAGATATGCGCAGCAGGATGTGCGCCGCAAGAGATGTGCACCGCAGGAGATGTGCGCAGTAGGAGATTTGCGCAGCAGGAGATGTGCACCGCAGGAGATGTGCGCCGCAGGATGTGTGCGCACAGTTTTTTTATTAATTTTAGTTAATTATTATAATTTTTTTGTAAATAAATGTTTCATTTATGTGCAACGAAGGGTGTGCGCCGCAGGATGTGCGCCGCAAGAGATGTGCGCCGCAAGAGATGTGCACCGCAGGAGATGTGCGTAGCAGGAGATGTGCGCAGCAGGAGTTTTGCACGCAGGAGATGTGCACAGCATGAGATGTGCGCAGCAGGATGTATGCACACAGTTTTTTTATTAATTTGATGTAATAATATTTTTTTGTAAATAAATGTTTCATTTATGTGCACCGCAGGGTGTGCGCCGCAGGATGTGCGCCGCAAGAGATGTGCACCGCAGGAGATGTGTGCCGAAGGAGATGTGCGCAGCAGGAGATGTGCGTCACAGGAGATGTGCGTCACAGGAGATGTGCGCAGCAGGAGATGTGCGCCGCAGGATGAGTGCGTACAGTTCTTTTATTAATTTGAGTTAATTCTTAATATTTTTTTGTAAATAAATGTTTCATTTATGTGCACCGCAGGGTGTGCGCCGCAGGATGTGCGCCGCAAGAGATGTGCACCTCAGGAGATGTGTGCCGAAGGAGATGTGCGCAGCAGGAGATGTGCTTCACAGGAGATGTGCAGAGCAGGAGATGTGCGCAGCAGGAGATGTGCGCCGCAGGATGAGTGCGCACAGTTCTTTTATTAATTTGAGTTAATTCTTATTATTTTTTTGTAAATAAATGTTTCATTTATGTGCACCGCAGGGTGCGCGCCGCAAGAGATGTGCACCGCAGGAGATGTGCGCAGCAGGAGATGTGTGCCGCAGGAGATGTGCACAGCAGGAGATTTTTTTATTAATTTTATTTATGTGCATCGCATGTTGTTCAACGCAGGAGATGTGCGCAGCAGGAGATTTGCGCCGTAGGATGTGTGCGCACATTTTTTTTATTAATTTGAGTTAATTATTATAATTTTTTTGTAAATAAATGTTTCATTTATGTGCAACGAAGGGTGTGCGCCGCAGGATGTGCGCCGCAAGAGATGTGCGCAGCAGGAGATGTGCACCGCAGGAGATGTACAACGCAGGAGATGTGCGCAGCAGGAGATGTGCACCGCAGGAGATGTGTACGCAGGAGATATGCGCCGCAGGAGATGTGCGCAGCAGGAGATGTGCACCACTTGAGATATGCACTGCAGGAGATGTGCACAGGAAATGTGTGCTGCAGGAGATGTGTACGCAGGAGATATGCGCCGCAGGAGATGAGTGCCGCAGGAGATGTGCGCCGCAGGATGTGTGCGGAGATGTGCACCGCAGGAGATGTGCGCAGCAGGAGATGTGCACCGCAGGAGATGTGCACCGCAGGAGATGTGCGCCGCAGGATGTGTGCGCACAGTTTTTTTATTAATTTTATTTATGTGCATCGCATGTTCTGCAATGCAGGAGATGTGCGCAGCAGGAGGTTTGCACCGCAGGATGTGTGCGCACAGTTTTTTTATTAATTTGAGTTAATTATTATAATTTTTTTGTAAATAAATGTTTCATTTATGTGCAACGCAGGGTGTGCGCCGCAGGATGTGCGCCGCAAGAGATGTGCACCTCAGGAGATGTGCGCAGCAGGAGATATGCACTGCAGGAGATGTGCGCAGCAGGAGATGTGCACCGCAAGAGATGTGCGCCGCAGGAGATGTGCGCAGCAGGAGATGTGGACCGCAGGAGATGTGCGCAGCAGGAGATGTGCACCGCAGGAGATGTGCGCAGCAGGAGATGTGCACCGCAAGAGATGTGCGCCGCAGGAGATTTGCACCGCAGGAGATGAGCGCCGCAGGAGATGTGCATGCAGGAGATGTGAGCCGCAGGAGATGTACATAGCAGGAGATATGCGCAGCAGGATGTGCGCCGCAAGAGATGTGCACCGCAGGAGATGTGCGCAGCAGGAGATTTGCGCAGCAGGAGATGTGCACCGCAGGAGATGTGCGCCGCAGGATGTGTGCGCACAGTTTTTTTATTAATTTTAGTTAATTATTATAATTTTTTTGTGAATAAATGTTTCATTTATGTGCAACGAAGGGTGGGCGCCGCAGGATGTGCGCCGCAAGAGATGTGCGCAGCAGGAGATGTGCACCGCAGGAGATGTACAACGCAGGAGATGCTCGCAGCAGGAGATGTGCACCGCAGGAGATGTGTACGCAGGAGATATGCGCCGCAGGAGATGTGCGCAGCAGGAGATGTGCACCACTTGAGATATGCACTGCAGGAGATGTGCACAGGAAATGTGTGCTGCAGGAGATGTACATAGCAGGAGATATGCGCCGCAGGCGATATGCGCAACTGGAGATGTGCATCGCAGGAGATGTGCGCCGCAGGAGATGTGCATGGAAGATGTGAGCCGCAGGAGCTGTACATAGCAGGAGATGTGCGCCGCAGTTTTTATATTAATTTGAGTTAATTATTGTAATTTTTTTGTAAATAAATGTTTCATTTATGTGCAACGAAGGGTGTGCGCCACAGGATGTGTGCCGCAAGAGATGTGCACCGCCGGAGATGTGCGCAGCAGGAGATGTGCGCCGCAGGAGATGTGCGCAGCAGGAGATGTGGACCGCAGGAGATGTGCGCAGCAGGAGATGTGGACCGCAGGAGATGTGCGCAGCAGGAGATGTGCACCGCAGGAGATGTGCGCAGCAGGAGATATGCACCGCAAGAGATGTGCGCCGCAGGAGATTTGCACCGCAGGAGATGTGCGCCGCAGGAGATGTGCTTGCAGGAGATGTGAGCCGCAGGAGATGTACATAGCAGGAGATATGCGCAGCAGGATGTGCGCCGCAAGAGATGTGCACCGCAGGAGATGTGCGCAGTAGGAGATTTGCGCAGCAGGAGATGTGCACCGCAGGAGATGTGCGCCGCAGGATGTGTGCGCACAGTTTTTTTATTAATTTTAGTTAATTATTATAATTTTTTTGTAAATAAATGTTTCATTTATGTGCAACGAAGGGTGTGCGCCGCAGGATGTGCGCCGCAAGAGATGTGCGCCGCAAGAGATGTGCACCGCAGGAGATGTGCGTAGCAGGAGATGTGCGCAGCAGGAGTTTTGCACCGCAGGAGATGTGCGCCGCAGGAGATGTGCACCGCAGGAGATGTGCGCAGCAGGAGATTGGCACGCAGGAGATGTGCGCCGCAGGATGTGTGCGCACAGTTTTTTTATTAATTTGAGTTAATTATTATAATTTTTTTGTAAATAAATGTTTCATTTATGTGCAACGAAGGGTGTGCGCCGCAGGATGTGCGCCGCAAGAGATGTGCGCAGCAGGAGATGTGCACCGCAGGAGATGTACAACGCAGGAGATGTGCGCAGCAGGAGATGTGCACTGCAGGAGATGTGCGCAGCAGGAGATATGCACCGCAAGAGATGTGCGCCGCAGGAGATGTGCGCCGCAAGAGATGTGCACCGCAGGAGATGTGCGCCGCAGGATGTGTGCGCAGTTTTTTTATTAATTTTAGTTAATTATTATAATTTTTTTGTAAATAAATGTTTCATTTATGTGCAACGAAGGGTGTGCGCCGCAGGATGTGCGCCGCAGGCGATATGCGCAGCAGGAGATGTGTGCCGCAGTTTTTTTATTAATTTGATTTTATTTTTTTATTTTTTTGTAAATAAATGTTTCATTTATGTGCACCGCAGGGTGTGCGCCACAGGATGTGCGCCGCAAGAGATGTGCACCGCAAGAGATGTGCGCCGCAGGAGATGTGCGCCGCAAGAGATGTGCACCGCAGGAGATGTGCGCAGCAGGAGATGTGCACCGCAGGAGATGTGCGCAGCAGGAGATGTGTGCACAGTTTTTTTATTAATTTGAGTTCATTATTAATTTGATTTGATTTTTTTATTTTTTTGTAAATAACTGTTTTATTTATGTGCAACGCAGGGTTCGCAACGCAGGATGTGCGCCGCAAGAGATATGCACCGCAGGAGATGTGCGCAACAGGAGATGTGCACCACAGGAGATGTGCGCAGCAGGAGATGTGCACGCAGGAGATGTGCGCCGCAGGAAATGTACAAAGCAGGAGATGTGCGCCGCAGGCGATATGCGCCACCGGAGATGTGCACCGCAGGAGATGTGCGCCGCAGGAGATCTGCACGCAGGAGATGTGCACATTATGAGATGTGCGCAGCAGGATGTATGCACACAGTTTTTTTATTAATTTGATGTAATAATATTTTTTTGTAAATAAATGTTTCATTTATGTGCACCGCAGGAGATGTGTGCCGAAGGAGATGTGCGCAGCAGGAGATGTGCGTCACAGGAGATGTGCGTCACAGGAGATGTGCGCAGCAGGAGATGTGCGCCGCAGGATGAGTGCGCACAGTTCTTTTATTAATTTGAGTTAATTCTTAATATTTTTTTGTAATTAAATGTTTCATTTATGTGCACCGCAGGGTGTGCACCGCAGGATGTGCGCCGCAAGAGATGTGCACCGCAGGAGATGTGCGCAGCAGGAGATGTGCGCAGCAGGAGATGTGCACCGCAGGAGATGTGCACCGCAGGAGATGTGCACCGCAGGAGATGTGCGCCGCAGGAGATGTGTACGAAGGAGATATGCACCGCAGGAGATGAGTGCCGCAGGAGATATGCGCCGCAGGATGTGTGCGCACAGTTTTTTTAGGAATTTGAGTTAATTATTATTATTTTTTGTAAATAAATGTTTCATTTATGTGCACCGCAGGGTGTGCGACGAGGGAGGGTCACTGCAGGAGATTTGCGCAGCAGGAGATGTGCGCCACTGGAGATGTGCACCGTAGGAGATGTGCACGCAGGAGATGTGCAAGCAGGAGATGTACAAAGCAGGAGATGTGCGCCGCAGGCGATATGCGCCACCGGAGATGTGCACCGCAGGAGATGTGCGCCGCAGGAGATCTGCACGCAGGAGATGTGCAACGCAGGAGATGTGCACAGCAGGAGATGTGCGCAGCAGGATGTATGCACACAGTTTTTTTATTAATTTGATGTAATACTATTTTTTTGTAAATAAATGTTTCATTTATGTGCACCGCAGGGTGTGCGCCGCAGGATGTGCGCCGCAAGAGATGTGCACTGCAGGAGATGTGCGCAGCAGGAGATGTGCACCGCAGCAGATGTGCGCAGCAGGAGATGTGTGCCGCAGTTTTTTTATTAATTTGATTTTATTTTTTTATTTTTTTGTAAATAAATGTTTCATTTATGTGCAACGCAGGGTGTGCACAGCAGGATGTGCGCCGCAAGAGATGTGCACCGCAGGAGATGTGCGCAGCAGGAGATGTGCGCAGCAGGAGATGTGCGCAGCAGGAGATGTGCACCGCAGGAGATGTGCGCCGCAGGATGTGTGCGCACAGTTTTTTTATTAATTTGATTTAATTATTAATTTGAATTGATTTTTTTATTTTTTTGTAAATAACTGTTTTATTTATGTGCAACGCAGGGTTCGCAACGCAGGATGTGCGCCGCAAGAGATATGCACCGCAGGAGATGTGCGCAACAGGAGATGTTCACCACAGGAGATGTGCGCAGCAGGAGATTTTTTAATTAATTTTATTTATGTGCATCGCATGTTGTTCAACGCAGGAGATGTGCGCAGCAGGAGATTTGCGCCGTAGGATGTGTGCGCACATTTTTTTTATTAATTTGAGTTAATTATTATAATTTTTTTGTAAATAAATGTTTCATTTATGTGCAACGAAGGGTTTGCGCCACAGGATGTGTGCCGCAAAGAATGTGCACCGCCGGAGATGTGCGCAGCAGGAGATGTGCACCGCAGGAGATGTGCACCGCAGGAGATGTGCGCCTCAGGAGATGTGCACCGCAGGAGATGTGCGCCGCAGGATGTGTGCGGAGATGTGCACCGCAGGAGATGTGCGCAGCAGGAGATGTGCACCGCAGGAGATGTGCACCGCAGGAGATGTGCGCCGCAGGATGTGTGCGCACAGATTTTTATTAATTTTATTTATGTGCATCGCATGTTCTGCAATGCAGGAGATGTGCGCAGCAGGAGGTTTGCACCGCAGGATGTGTGCGCCGCAGGAGATGTGCATGCAGGAGATGTGAGCCGCAGGAGATGTACATAGCAGGAGATATGCGCAGCAGGATGTGCGCCGCAAGAGATGTGCACCGCAGGAGATGTGCGCAGCAGGAGATTTGCGCAGCAGGAGATGTGCACCGCAGGAGATGTGCGCCGCAGGATGTGTGCGCACAGTTTTTTTATTAATTTTAGTTAATTATTATAATTTTTTTGTAAATAAATGTTTCATTTATGTGCAACGAAGGGTGTGCGCCGCAGGATGTGCGCCGCAAGAGATGTTCGCAGCAGGAGATGTGCACCGCAGGAGATGTACAACGCAGGAGATGTGCGCAGCAGGAGATGTGCACCGCAGGAGATGTGTACGCAGGAGATATGCGCCGCAGGAGATGTGCGCAGCAGGAGATGTGCACCACTTGAGATATGCACTGCAGGAGATGTGCACAGGAAATGTGTGCTGCAGGAGATGTGTACGCAGGCGATATGCGCCACCGGAGATGTGCACCGCAGGAGATGTGCGCCGCAGGAGATCTGCACGCAGGAGATGTGCACAGCATGAGATGTGCGCAGCAGGATGTATGCACACAGTTTTTTTATTAATTTGATGTAATAATATTTTTTTGTAAATAAATGTTTCATTTATGTGCACCGCAGGGTGTGCGCCGCAGGATGTGCGCCGCAAGAGATGTGCACCGCAGGAGATGTGTGCCGAAGGAGATGTGCGCAGCAGGAGATGTGCGTCACAGGAGATGTGCAGAGCAGGAGATGTGCGCAGCAGGAGATGTGCGCCGCAGGATGAGTGCGCACAGTTCTTTTATCAATTTGAGTTAATTCTTATTATTTTTTTGTAAATAAATGTTTCATTTATGTGCACCGCAGGGTGCGCGCCACAAGAGATGTGCACCGCAGGAGATGTGCGCAGCAGGAGATGTGTGCCGCAGGAGATGTGCACAGCAGGAGATTTTTTTATTAATTTTATTTATGTGCATCGCATGTTGTTCAACGCAGGAGATGTGCGCAGCAGGAGATTTGCGCCGTAGGATGTGTGCGCACATTTTTTTTATTAATTTGAGTTAATTATTATAATTTTTTTGTAAATAAATGTTTCATTTATGTGCAACGAAGGGTGTGCGCCACAGGATGTGTGCCGCAAGAGATGTGCACCGCCGGAGATGTGCGCAGCAGGAGATGTGCGCCGCAGGAGATGTGCGCCGCAGGATGTGCGCCGCAAGAGATATGCACCGCCGGAGATGTGCGCAGCAGGAGATGTGCACCGCAGGAGATGTACACCGCAGGAGATGTGCGCAGCAGGAGATGTGCACCGCAGGAGATGTGTACGCAGGAGATATGCGCCGCAGGAGATGAGTGCCGCAGGAGATGTGCGCCGCAGGATGTGTGCACACAGTTTTTTTATTAATTTTATTTATGTGCATCGCATGTTCTGCAATGCAGGAGATGTGCGCAACAGGAGGTTTAAACCGCAGGATGTGTGCGCACAGTTTTTTTATTAATTTGAGTTAATTATTATAATTTTTTTGTAAATAAATGTTTCATTTATGTGCAACGCAGGGTGTGCGCCGCAGGATGTGCGCCGCAAGAGATGTGCACCGTAGGAGATGTGCGCAGCAGGAGATGTTCGCAGCAGGAGATGTGCACCGCAAGAGATGTGCGCCGCAGGAGATGTGCGCAGCAGGAGATGTGGACCGCAGGAGATGTGCGCAGCAGGAGATGTGCACCGCAGGAGATGTGCGCAGCAGGAGATATGCACCGCAAGAGATGTGCGCCGCAGGAGATTTGCACCGCAGGAGATGTGCGCCGCAGGAGAAGTGCTTGCAGGAGATGTGAGCCGCAGGAGATGTACATAGCAGGAGATATGCGCAGCAGGATGTGCGCCGCAAGAGATGTGCACCGCAGGAGATGTGCGCAGTAGGAGATTTGCGCAGCAGGAGATGTGCACCGCAGGAGATGTGCGCCGCAGGATGTGTGCGCACAGTTTTTTTATTAATTTTAGTTAATTATTATAATTTTTTTGTAAATAAATGTTTCATTTATGTGCAACGAAGGGTGTGCGCCGCAGGATGTGCGCCGCAAGAGATGTGCGCCGCAAGAGATGTGCACCGCAGGAGATGTGCGTAGCAGGAGATGTGCGCAGCAGGAGTTTTGCACCGCAGGAGATGTGCGCCGCAGGAGATGTGCACCGCAGGAGATGTGCGCAGCAGGAGATTGGCACGCAGGAGATGTGCACCGCAGGATGTGTGCGCACAGTTTTTTTATTAATTTGAGTTAATTCTTATAATTTTTTTGTAAATAAATGTTTCATTTATGTGCAACAAAGGGTGTGCGCCGCAGGATGTGCGCCGCAAGAGATGTGCGCAGCAGGAGATGTGCACCGCAGGAGATGTACAACGCAGGAGATGTGCGCAGCAGGAGATGTGCACTGCAGGAGATGTGCGCAACAGGAGATATGCACCGCAAGAGATGTGCGACGCAGGAGATGTGCGCCGCAAGAGATGTGCACCGCAGGAGATGTGCGCCGCAGGATGTGTGCGCACAGTTTTTTTATTAATTTTAGTTAATTATTATAATTTTTTTGTAAATAAATGTTTCATTTATGTGCAACGAAGGGTGTGCGCCGCAGGATGTGCGCCGCAGGCGATATGCGCAGCAGGAGATGTGTGCCGCAGTTTTTTTATTAATTTGATTTCATTTTTTTATTTTTTTGTAAATAAATGTTTCATTTATGTGCACCGCAGGGTGTGCGCCACAGGATGTGCGCCGCAAGAGATGTGCACCGCAAGAGATGTGCGCCGCAGGAGATGTGCGCCGCAAGAGATGTGCACCGCAGGAGATGTGCGCAGCAGGAGATGTGCACCGCAGGAGATGTGCGCAGCAGGAGATGTGTGCACAGTTTTTTTATTAATTTGAGTTAATTATTAATTTGATTTAATTTTTTTATTTTTTTGTAAATAACTGTTTTATTTATGTGCAACGCAGGGTTCGCAACGCAGGATGTGCGCCGCAAGAGATATGCACCGCAGAAGATGTGCGCAACAGGAGATGTGCACCACAGGAGATGTGCGCAGCAGGAGATGTGCACCGCAGGAGATGTGCGCCGCAGGAGATGTGCACGCAGGAGATGTGCGCCGCAGGAAATGTACAAAGCAGGAGATGTGCGCCGCAGGCGATATGCGCCACCGGAGATGTGCACCGCAGGAGATGTGCGCCGCAGGAGATCTGCACGCAGGAGATGTGCACAGCATGAGATGTGCGCAGCAGGATGTATGCACACAGTTTTTTTATTAATTTGATGTAATAATATTTTTTTGTAAATAAATGTTTCATTTATGTGCACCGCAGGGTGTGCGCCGCAGGATGTGCGCCGCAAGAGATGTGCACCGCAGGAGATGTGTGCCGAAGGAGATGTGCGCAGCAGGAGATGTGCGTCACAGGAGATGTGCGTCACAGGAGATGTGCGCAGCAGGAGATGTGCGCCGCAGGATGAGTGCGTACAGTTCTTTTATTAATTTGAGTTAATTCTTAATATTTTTTTGTAAATAAATGTTTCATTTATGTGCACCGCAGGGTGTGCGCCGCAGGATGTGCGCCGCAAGAGATGTGCACCTCAGGAGATGTGTGCCGAAGGAGATGTGCGCAGCAGGAGATGTGCTTCACAGGAGATGTGCAGAGCAGGAGATGTGCGCAGCAGGAGATGTGCGCCGCAGGATGTGTGCACACAGTTTTTTTATTAATTTTATTTATGTGCATCGCATGTTCTGCAATGCAGGAGATGTGCGCAACAGGAGGTTTAAACCGCAGGATGTGTGCGCACAGTTTTTTTATTAATTTGAGTTAATTATTATAATTTTTTTGTAAATAAATGTTTCATTTATGTGCAACGCAGGGTGTGCGCCGCAGGATGTGCGCCGCAAGAGATGTGCACCGTAGGAGATGTGCGCAGCAGGAGATGTGCGCAGCAGGAGATGTGCACCGCAAGAGATGTGCGCCGCAGGAGATGTGCGCAGCAGGAGATGTGGACCGCAGGAGATGTGCGCAGCAGGAGATGTGCACCGCAGGAGATGTGCGCAGCAGGAGATATGCACCGCAAGAGATGTGCGCCGCAGGAGATTTGCACCGCAGGAGATGTGCGCCGCAGGAGAAGTGCTTGCAGGAGATGTGAGCCGCAGGAGATGTACATAGCAGGAGATATGCGCAGCAGGATGTGCGCCGCAAGAGATGTGCACCGCAGGAGATGTGCGCAGTAGGAGATTTGCGCAGCAGGAGATGTGCACCGCAGGAGATGTGCGCCGCAGGATGTGTGCGCACAGTTTTTTTATTAATTTTAGTTAATTATTATAATTTTTTTGTAAATAAATGTTTCATTTATGTGCAACGAAGGGTGTGCGCCGCAGGATGTGCGCCGCAAGAGATGTGCGCCGCAAGAGATGTGCACCGCAGGAGATGTGCGTAGCAGGAGATGTGCGCAGCAGGAGTTTTGCACCGCAGGAGATGTGCGCCGCAGGAGATGTGCACCGCAGGAGATGTGCGCAGCAGGAGATTGGCACGCAGGAGATGTGCACCGCAGGATGTGTGCGCACAGTTTTTTTATTAATTTGAGTTAATTCTTATAATTTTTTTGTAAATAAATGTTTCATTTATGTGCAACAAAGGGTGTGCGCCGCAGGATGTGCGCCGCAAGAGATGTGCGCAGCAGGAGATGTGCACCGCAGGAGATGTACAACGCAGGAGATGTGCGCAGCAGGAGATGTGCACTGCAGGAGATGTGCGCAGCAGGAGATATGCACCGCAAGAGATGTGCGACGCAGGAGATGTGCGCCGCAAGAGATGTGCACCGCAGGAGATGTGCGCCGCAGGATGTGTGCGCACAGTTTTTTTATTAATTTTAGTTAATTATTATAATTTTTTTGTAAATAAATGTTTCATTTATGTGCAACGAAGGGTGTGCGCCGCAGGATGTGCGCCGCAGGCGATATGCGCAGCAGGAGATGTGTGCCGCAGTTTTTTTATTAATTTGATTTCATTTTTTTATTTTTTTGTAAATAAATGTTTCATTTATGTGCACCGCAGGGTGTGCGCCACAGGATGTGCGCCGCAAGAGATGTGCACCGCAAGAGATGTGCGCCGCAGGAGATGTGCGCCGCAAGAGATGTGCACCGCAGGAGATGTGCGCAGCAGGAGATGTCCACCGCAGGAGATGTGCGCAGCAGGAGATGTGTGCACAGTTTTTTTATTAATTTGAGTTAATTATTAATTTGATTTAATTTTTTTATTTTTTTGTAAATAACTGTTTTATTTATGTGCAACGCAGGGTTCGCAACGCAGGATGTGGGCCGCAAGAGATATGCACCGCAGGAGATGTGCGCAACAGGAGATGTGCACCACAGGAGATGTGCGCAGCAGGAGATGTGCACCGCAGGAGATGTGCGCCGCAGGAGATGTGCACGCAGGAGATGTGCGCCGCAGGAAATGTACAAAGCAGGAGATGTGCGCCGCAGGCGATATGCGCCACCGGAGATGTGCACCGCAGGAGATGTGCGCCGCAGGAGATCTGCACGCAGGAGATGTGCACAGCATGAGATGTGCGCAGCAGGATGTATGCACACAGTTTTTTTATTAATTTGATGTAATAATATTTTTTTGTAAATAAATGTTTCATTTATGTGCACCGCAGGGTGTGCGCCGCAGGATGTGCGCCGCAAGAGATGTGCACCGCAGGAGATGTGTGCCGAAGGAGATGTGCGCAGCAGGAGATGTGCGTCACAGGAGATGTGCGTCACAGGAGATGTGCGCAGCAGGAGATGTGCGCCGCAGGATGAGTGCGTACAGTTCTTTTATTAATTTGAGTTAATTCTTAATATTTTTTTGTAAATAAATGTTTCATTTATGTGCACCGCAGGGTGTGCGCCGCAGGATGTGCGCCGCAAGAGATGTGCACCTCAGGAGATGTGTGCCGAAGGAGATGTGCGCAGCAGGAGATGTGCTTCACAGGAGATGTGCAGAGCAGGAGATGTGCGCAGCAGGAGATGTGCGCCGCAGGATGAGTGCGCACAGTTCTTTTATTAATTTGAGTTAATTCTTATTATTTTTTTGTAAATAAATGTTTCATTTATGTGCACCGCAGGGTGCGCGCCGCAAGAGATGTGCACCGTAGGAGATGTGCGCAGCAGGAGATGTGTGCCGCAGGAGATGTGCACAGCAGGAGATTTTTTTATTAATTTTATTTATGTGCATCGCATGTTGTTCAACGCAGGAGATGTGCGCAGCAGGAGATTTGCGCCGTAGGATGTGTGCGCACATTTTTTTTATTAATTTGAGTTAATTATTATAATTTTTTTGTAAATAAATGTTTCATTTATGTGCAACGAAGGGTGTGCGCCGCAGGATGTGCGCCGCAAGAGATGTGCGCAGCAGGAGATGTGCACCGCAGGAGATGTACAACGCAGGAGATGTGCGCAGCAGGAGATGTGCACCGCAGGAGATGTGTACGCAGGAGATATGCGCCGCAGGAGATGTGCACAGCAGGAGATGTGCACCACTTGAGATATGCACTGCAGGAGATGTGCACAGGAAATGTGTGCTGCAGGAGATGTGTACGCAGGAGATATGCGCCGCAGGAGATGTGCGCAGCAGGAGATGTGCACCGCAAGAGATGTGCGCCGCAGGAGATGTGCGCAGCAGGAGATGTGGACCGCAGGAGATGTGCGCAGCAGGAGATGTGCACCGCAGGAGATGTGCGCAGCAGGAGATGTGCACCGCAAGAGATGTGCGCCGCAGGAGATTTGCACCGCAGGAGATGAGCGCCGCAGGAGATGTGCATGCAGGAGATGTGAGCCGCAGGAGATGTACATAGCAGGAGATGTGCGCAGCAGGAGATGTGCACCGCAGGAGATGTGCGCAGCAGGAGATGTGCTTCACAGGAGATGTGCAGAGCAGGAGATGTGCGCAGCAGGAGATGTGCGCCGCAGGATGAGTGCGCACAGTTCTTTTATTAATTTGAGTTAATTCTTATTATTTTTTTGTAAATAAATGTTTCATTTATGTGCACCGCAGGGTGCGCGCCGCAAGAGATGTGCACCGCAAGAGATGTGCGCAGCAGGAGATGTGTGCCGCAGGAGATGTGCACAGCAGGAGATTTTTTTATTAATTTTATTTATGTGCATCGCATGTTGTTCAACGCAGGAGATGTGCGCAGCAGGAGATGTGCGCCTCAGGAGATGTGCACCGCAGGAGATGTGCGCCGCAGGATGTGCGCCGCAAGAGATATGCACCGCCGGAGATGTGCTCAGCAGGAGATGTGCACCGCAGGAGATGTACATAGCAGGAGATATGCGCAGCAGGATGTGCGCCGCAAGAGATGTGCACCGCAGGAGATGTGCGCCGCAGGATGTGTGCGCACAGTTTTTTTATTAATTTTAGTTAATTATTATAATTTTTTTGTAAATAAATGTTTCATTTATGTGTAACGAAGGGTGTGCGCCGCAGGATGTGCGCCGCAAGAGATGTGCGCAGCAGGAGATGTGCACCGCAGGAGATGTACAACGCAGGAGATGTGCACAGCAGGAGATGTGCACCGCAGGAGATGTGTACGCAGGAGATATGCGCCGCAGGAGATGTGCGCAGCAGGAGATGTGCACCACTTGAGATATGCACTGCAGGAGATGTGCACAGGAAATGTGTGCTGCAGGAGATGTACATAGCAGAAGATATGCGCCGCAGGCGATATGCGCAACTGGAGATGTGCATCGCAGGAGATGTGCGCCGCAGGAGATGTGCATGGAAGATGTGAGCCGCAGGAGCTGTACATGACAGGAGATGTGCGTCGCAGTTTTTTTATTAATTTGAGTTAATTATTATAATTTTTTTGTAAATAAATGTTTCATTTATGTGCAACACAGGGTGTGCGCCGCAGGATGTGCGCCGCACGAGATGTGCACCGCAGGAGATGTGCGCAGCAGGAGATGTGCACTGCAGGAGATGTGCGCAGCAGGAGATGTGCACCGCAAGAGATGTGCGCCGCAGGACATGTGCGCCGCAAGAGATGTGCACCGCAGGAGATGTTCGCAGCAGGAGATGTGGACCGCAGGAGATGTGCGCAGCAGGAGATGTGAACCGCAGGAGATGTGCGCAGCAGGAGATGTGCACCGCAACAGATGTGCGCCGCAGGAGATTTGCACCGCAGGAGATGTGCGCCGCAGGAGATGTGCATGCAGGAGATGTGAGCCGCAGGAGATGTACATAGCAGGAGATATGCGCCGCAGGCGATATGCGCAGCAGGAGATGTGTGCCGCAGTTTTTTAATTAATTTGATTTTATTTTTTTATTTTTTTGTAAATAAATGTTTCATTTATGTGCACCGCAGGGTGTGCGCCGCAGGATGTGTGCCGCAAGAGATGTGCACCGCAGGAGATGTGCACTGCAGGAGATGTGCGCAGCAGGAGATGTGCACCGCAAGAGATGTGCGCCGCAGGAGATGTGCACCGCAAGAGATGTGCACCGCAGGAGATGTGCGCAGCAGGAGATGTGCACCGCAGGAGATGTGCGCAGCAGGAGATGTGTGCCGCAGTTTTTTTATTAATTTGAGTTAATTATTATAATTTTTTTGTAAATAAATGTTTCATTTATGTGCAACAAAGGGTGTGTGCCGCAGGATGTGCGCCGCAAGAGATGTGCACCGCCTGAGATGTGCGCAGCAGGAGATGTGCACCGCAGGAGATGTACAACGCAGGAGATGTGCGCAGCAGGAGATGTGCACCGCAGGAGATGTGTACGCAGGAGATATGCGCCGCAGGAGATGTGCATGCAGGAGATGTGAGCCGCAGGAGATGTACATAGCAGGAGATGTGCACCGCAGGAGATGTGCGCCGCAAGAGATGTGCACCGCCGGAGATTTGCGCAGCAGGAGATGTGCACCGCAGGAGATGTGCACCGCAGGAGATGTGCACCGCAGGAGATGTGCGCCGCAGGAGATGTGTACGCAGGAGATATGCGCCGCAGGAGATGAGTGCCGCAGGAGATGTGCGCCGCAGGATGTGTGCGCACAGTTTTTTTAGGAATTTGAGTTAATTATTATTATTTTTTGTAAATAAATGTTTCATTTATGTGCACCGCAGGGTGTGCGACGAGGGAGGGTCACTGCAGGAGATTTGCGCAGCAGGAGATGTGCGCCACTGGAGATGTGCACCGTAGGAGATGTGCACGCAGGAGATGTGCAAGCAGGAGATGTACAAAGCAGGAGATGTGCGCCGCAGGAGATATGCGCCACCGGAGATGTGCACCGCAGGAGATGTGCGCCGCAAGAGATCTGCACGCAGGAGATGTGCAACGCAGGAGATGTGCACAGCAGGAGATGTGCGCAGCAGGATGTATGCACACAGTTTTTTTATTAATTTGATGTAATACTAATTTTTTGTAAATAAATGTTTCATTTATGTGCACCGCAGGGTGTGCGCCGCAGGATGTGCGCCGCAAGAGATGTGCACTGCAGGAGATGTGCGCAGCAGGAGATGTGCACCGCAAGAGATGTGCGCCGCAGGCGATATGCGCCACCGGAGATGTGCACCGCAGGAGATGTGCGCCGCAGGAGATCTGCACGCAGGAGATGTGCACAGCATGAGATGTGCGCAGCAAGATGTATGCACACAGTTTTTTTATTAATTTGATGTAATAATATTTTTTTGTAAATAAATGTTTCATTTATGTGCACCGCAGGGTGTGCGCCGCAGGATGTGCGCCGCAAGAGATGTGCACCGCAGGAGATGTGTGCCGAAGGAGATGTGCGCAGCAGGAGATGTGCGTCACAGGAGATGTGCAGAGCAGGAGATGTGCGCAGCAGGAGATGTAAACCGCAGGAGATGTACAACGCAGGAGATGTGCGCAGCAGGAGATGTGCACCGCAGGAGATGTGTACGCAGGAGATATGCGCCGCAGGAGATGTGCGCAGCAGGAGATGTGCACCACTTGAGATATGCACTGCAGGAGATGTGCACAGGAAATGTGTGCTGCAGGAGATGTACATAGCAGGAGATATGCGCCGCAGGCGATATGCGCAACTGGAGATGTGCATCGCACGAGATGTGCGCCGCAGGAGATGTGCATGGAAGATGTGAGCCGCAGGAGCTGTACATAACAGGAGATGTGCGTCGCAGTTTTTTTATTAATTTGAGTTAATTATTATAATTTTTTTGTAAATAAATGTTTCATTTATGTGCAACTCAGGGTGTGCGCCGCAGGATGTGCGCCGCACGAGATTTGCACCGCAGGAGATGTGCGCAGCAGGAGATGTGCACTGCAGGAGATGTGCGCAGCAGGAGATGTGCACCGCAAGAGATGTGCGCCGCAGGACATGTGCGCCGCAAGAAATGTGCACCGCAGGAGATGTGCGCAGCAGGAGATGTGGAGCGCAGGAGATGTGCGCAGCAGGAGATGTGCACCGCAGGAGATGTGCGCAGCAGGAGATGTGCACCGCAAGAGATGTGCGCCGCAGGAGATTTGCACCGCAGGAGATGTGCGCCGCAGGAGATGTGCATGCAGGAGATGTGAGCCGCAGGAGATGTACATAGCAGGAGATATGCGCCGCAGGCGATATGCGCAGCAGGAGATGTGTGCCGCAGTTTTTTTATTAATTTGATTTGATTTTTTTATTTTTTTGTAAATAAATGTTTCATTTATGTGCAACGCAGGGTGTGCGCCGCAGGATGTGCGCCGCAAGAGATGTGCACCGCAGGAGATGTGCGTAGCAGGAGATGTGCGCAGCAGGAGTTTTGCACCGCAGGAGATGTGCGCCGCAGGAGATGTGCACCGCAGGAGATGTGCGCAGCAGGAGATTGGCACGCAGGAGATGTGCGCCGCAGGATGTGTGCGCACAGTTTTTTTATTAATTTGAGTTAATTATTATAATTTTTTGTAAATAAATGTTTCATTTATGTGCAACGAAGGGTGTGCGCCGCAGGATGTGCGCCGCAAGAGATGTGCGCAGCAGGAGATGTGCACCGCAGGAGATGTACAACGCAGGAGATGTGCGCAGCAGGAGATGTGCACTGCAGGAGATGTGCGCAGCAGGAGATGTGCACCGCAAGAGATGTGCGCCGCAGGAGATGTGCGCCGCAAGAGATGTGCACCGCAGGAGATGTGCGCCGCAGGATGTGTGCGCACAGTTTTTTTATTAATTTTAGTTAATTATTATAATTTTTTTGTAAATAAATGTTTCATTTATGTGCAACGAAGGGTGTGCGCCGCAGGATGTGCGCCGCAGGCGATATGCGCAGCAGGAGATGTGTGCCGCAGTTTTTTTATTAATTTGATTTGATTTTTTTATTTTTTTGTAAATAAATGTTTCATTTATGTGCACCGCAGGGTGTGCGCCGCAGGATGTGCGCCGCAAGAGATGTGCACCGCAGGAGATGTGCAACGCAGGAGATGTGCACAGCAGGAGATGTGCAACGCAGGAGATGTGCACAGCAGGAGATGTGCGCAGCAGGATGTATGCACACAGTTTTTTTATTAATTTGATGTAATACTAATTTTTTGTAAATAAATGTTTCATTTATGTGCACCGCAGGGTGTGCGCCGCAGGATGTGCGCCGCAAGAGATGTGCACTGCAGGAGATGTGCACAGCAGGAGATGTGCACCGCAAGAGATGTGCGCCGCAGGAGATGTGCGCCGCAAGAGATGTGCACCGCAGGAGATGTGCGCAGCAGGAGATGTGCACCGCAGGAGATGTGCGCAGCAGGAGATGTGTGCACAGTTTTTTTATTAATTTGAGTTAATTATTAATT
Organism: Pleuronectes platessa; assembly: GCF_947347685.1. Lineage (NCBI taxonomy): Eukaryota > Metazoa > Chordata > Actinopteri > Pleuronectiformes > Pleuronectidae > Pleuronectes > Pleuronectes platessa. Next base: position 609,964 of record NW_026518871.1, on the reverse strand, counting down.
TGATTTGATTTTTTTATTTTTTTGTACATAACTGTTTTATTTATGTGCAACGCAGGGTTCGCAACGCAGGATGTGCGCCGCAAGAGATATGCACCGCAGGAGATGTGCGCAACAGGAGATGTGCACCACAGGAGATGTGCGCAGCAGGAGATGTGCACCGCAGGAGATGTGCGCCGCAGGAGATGTGCACGCAGGAGATGTGCGCCGCAGGAAATGTACAAAGCAGGAGATGTGCGCCGCAGGCGATATGCGCCACCGGAGATGTGCGCCGCAGGAGATGTGCGCCGCAGGAGATCTGCACGCAGGAGATGTGCACAGCAGGAGATGTGCGCAGCAGGATGTATGCACACAGTTTTTTTATTAATTTGATGTAATAATATTTTTTTGTAAATAAATGTTTCATTTATGTGCACCGCAGGGTGTGCGCCACAGGATGTGCGCCGCAAGAGATGTGCACCGCAGGAGATGTGTGCCGAAGGAGATGTGCGCAGCAGGAGATGTGCGTCACAGGAGATGTGCAGAGCAGGAGATGTGCGCAGCAGGAGATGTGCGCCGCAGGATGAGTGCGCACAGTTCTTTTATTAATTTGAGTTAATTCTTATTATTTTTTTGTAAATAAATGTTTCATTTATGTGCACCGCAGGGTGCGCGCCGCAAGAGATGTGCACCGCAGGAGATGTGCGCAGCAGGAGATGTGTGCCGCAGGAGATGTGCACAGCAGGAGATTTTTTTATTAATTTTATTTATGTGCATCGCATGTTGTTCAACGCAGGAGATGTGCGCAGCAGGAGATTTGCGCTATAGGATGTGTGCGCACATTTTTTTTATTAATTTGAGTTAATTATTATAATTTTTTTGTAAATAAATGTTTCATTTATGTGCAACGAAGGGTGTGCGCCACAGGATGTGTGCCGCAAGAGATTTGCACCGCCGGAGATGTGCGCAGCAGGAGATGTGCACCGCAGGAGATGTGCGCCGCAGGAGATGTGAGCCTCAGGAGATGTGCACCGCAGGAGATGTGCGCCGCAGGATGTGCGCCGCAAGAGATATGCACCGCCGGAGATGTGTGCAGCAGGAGATGTGCACCGCAGGAGATGTACACCGCAGGAGATGTGCGCAGCAGGAGATGTGCACCGCAGGAGATGTGTACGCAGGAGATATGCGCCGCAGGAGATGAGTGCCGCAGGAGATGTGCGCCGCAGGATGTGTGCGGAGATGTGCACCGCAGGAGATGTGCGCAGCAGGAGATGTGCACCGCAGGAGATGTGCACCGCAGGAGATGTGCGCCGCAGGAGATGTGCACAGCAGGAGATTTTTTTATTAATTTTATTTATGTGCATCGCATGTTGTTCAACGCAGGAGATGTGCGCAGCAGGAGATTTGCGCTGTAGGATGTGTGCGCACATTTTTTTTATTAATTTGAGTTAATTATTATAATTTTTTTGTAAATAAATGTTTCATTTATGTGCAACGAAGGGTGTGCGCCACAGGATGTGTGCCGCAAGAGATGTGCACCGCCGGAGATGTGCGCAGCAGGAGATGTGCACCGCAGGAGATGTGCGCCGCAGGAGATGTGCGCCTCAGGAGATGTGCACCGCAGGAGATGTGCGCCGCAGGATGTGCGCCGCAAGAGATATGCACCGCCGGAGATGTGCGCAGCAGGAGATGTGCACCGCAGGAGATGTACACCGCAGGAGATGTGCGCAGCAGGAGATGTGCACCGCAGGAGATGTGTACGCAGGAGATATGCGCCACAGGAGATGAGTGCCGCAGGAGATGTGCGCCGCAGGATGTGTGCGGAGATGTGCACCGCAGGAGATGTGCGCAGCAGGAGATGTGCACCGCAGGAGATGTGCACCGCAGGAGATGTGCGCCGCAGGATGTGTGCACACAGTTTTTTTATTAATTTTATTTATGTGCATCGCATGTTCTGCAATGCAGGAGATGTGCGCAGCAGGAGGTTTGCACCGCAGGATGTGTGCGCACAGTTTTTTTATTAATTTGAGTTAATTATTATAATTTTTTTGTAAATAAATGTTTCATCTATGTGCAACGCAGGGTGTGCGCCGCAGGATGTGCGCCGCAAGAGATGTGCACCGCAGGAGATGTGCGCAGCAGGAGATGTGCACTGCAGGAGATGTACGCAGCAGGAGATGTGCACCGCAAGAGATGTGCGCCGCAGGAGATGTGCGCAGCAGGAGATGTGGACCGCAGGAGATGTGCGCAGCAGGAGATGTGCACCGCAGGAGATGTGCGCAGCAGGAGATGTGCACCGCAAGAGATGTGCGCCGCAGGAGATTTGCACCGCAGGAGATGTGCGCCGCAGGAGATGTGCATGCAGGAGATGTGAGCCGCAGGAGATGTACATAGCAGGAGATATGCGCAGCAGGATGTGCGCCGCAAGAGATGTGCACCGCAGGAGATGTGCGCCGCAGGAGATGTACAACGCAGGAGATGTGCGCAGCAGGAGATGTGCACTGCAGGAGATTTGCGCAGCAGGAGATGTGCACCGCAAGAGATGTGCGCCGCAGGAGATGTGCGCCGCAAGAGATGTGCACCGCAGGAGATGTGCGCCGCAGGATGTGTGCGCACAGTTTTTTTATTAATTTTAGTTAATTATTATAATTTTTTTGTAAATAAATGTTTCATTTATGTGCAACGAAGGGTGTGCGCCGCAGGATGTGCGCCGCAGGCGATATGCGCAGCAGGAGATGTGTGCCGCAGTTTTTTTATTAATTTGATTTGATTTTTTTATTTTTTTGTAAATAAATGTTTCATTTATGTGCACCGCAGGGTGTGCGCCGCAGGATGTGCGCCGCAAGAGATGTGCACCGCAGGAGATGTGCAACGCAGGAGATGTGCACAGCAGGAGATGTGCAACGCAGGAGATGTGCACAGCAGGAGATGTGCGCAGCAGGATGTATGCACACAGTTTTTTTATTAATTTGATGTAATACTAATTTTTTGTAAATAAATGTTTCATTTATGTGCACCGCAGGGTGTGCGCCGCAGGATGTGCGCCGCAAGAGATGTGCACTGCAGGAGATGTGCACAGCAGGAGATGTGCGCCGCAAGAGATGTGCACCGCAGGAGATGTGCGCAATAGGAGATGTGCACCGCAGGAGATGTGCGCAGCAGGAGATGTGTGCACAGTTTTTTTATTAATTTGAGTTAATTATTAATTTGATTTGATTTTTTTATTTTTTTGTACATAACTGTTTTATTTATGTGCAACGCAGGGTTCGCAACGCAGGATGTGCGCCGCAAGAGATATGCACCGCAGGAGATGTGCGCAACAGGAGATGTGCACCACAGGAGATGTGCGCAGCAGGAGATGTGCACCGCAGGAGATGTGCGCCGCAGGAGATGTGCACGCAGGAGATGTGCGCCGCAGGAAATGTACAAAGCAGGAGATGTGCGCCGCAGGCGATATGCGCCACCGGAGATGTGCGCCGCAGGAGATGTGCGCCGCAGGAGATCTGCACGCAGGAGATGTGCACAGCAGGAGATGTGCGCAGCAGGATGTATGCACACAGTTTTTTTATTAATTTGATGTAATAATATTTTTTTGTAAATAAATGTTTCATTTATGTGCACCGCAGGGTGTGCGCCACAGGATGTGCGCCGCAAGAGATGTGCACCGCAGGAGATGTGTGCCGAAGGAGATGTGCGCAGCAGGAGATGTGCGTCACAGGAGATGTGCAGAGCAGGAGATGTGCGCAGCAGGAGATGTGCGCCGCAGGATGAGTGCGCACAGTTCTTTTATTAATTTGAGTTAATTCTTATTATTTTTTTGTAAATAAATGTTTCATTTATGTGCACCGCAGGGTGCGCGCCGCAAGAGATGTGCACCGCAGGAGATGTGCGCAGCAGGAGATGTGTGCCGCAGGAGATGTGCACAGCAGGAGATTTTTTTATTAATTTTATTTATGTGCATCGCATGTTGTTCAACGCAGGAGATGTGCGCAGCAGGAGATTTGCGCTGTAGGATGTGTGTGCACATTTTTTTTATTAATTTGAGTTAATTATTATAATTTTTTTGTAAATAAATGTTTCATTTATGTGCAACGAAGGGTGTGCGCCACAGGATGTGTGCCGCAAGAGATGTGCACCGCCGGAGATGTGCGCAGCAGGAGATGTGCACCGCAGGAGATGTGCGCCGCAGGAGATGTGCGCCTCAGGAGATGTGCACCGCAGGAGATGTGCGCCGCAGGATGTGCGCCGCAAGAGATATGCACCGCCGGAGATGTGCGCAGCAGGAGATGTGCACCGCAGGAGATGTACACCGCAGGAGAGGTGCGCAGCAGGAGATGTGCACCGCAGGAGATGTGTACGCAGGAGATATGCGCCGCAGGAGATGAGTGCCACAGGAGATGTGCGCCGCAGGATGTGTGCGGAGATGTGCACCGCAGGAGATGTGCGCAGCAGGAGATGTGCACCGCAGGAGATGTGCACCGCAGGAGATGTGCGCCGCAGGATGTGTGCACACAGTTTTTTTATAAATTTTATTTATGTGCATCGCATGTTCTGCAATGCAGGAGATGTGCGCAGCAGGAGGTTTGCACCGCAGGATGTGTGCGCACAGTTTTTTTATTAATTTGAGTTAATTATTATAATTTTTTTGTAAATAAATGTTTCATCTATGTGCAACGCAGGGTGTGCGCCGCAGGATGTGCGCCGCAAGAGATGTGCACCACAGGAGATGTGCGCAGCAGGAGATGTGCACTGCAGGAGATGTGCGCAGCAGGAGATGTGCACCGCAAGAGATGTGCGCCGCAGGAGATGTGCGCAGCAGGAGATGTGGACCGCAGGAGATGTGCGCAGCAGGAGATGTGCACCGCAGGAGATGTGCGCAGCAGGAGATGTGCACCGCAAGAGATGTGCGCCGCAGGAGATTTGCACCGCAGGAGATGTGCGCCGCAGGAGATGTGCATGCAGGAGATGTGAGCCGCAGGAGATGTACATAGCAGGAGATATGCGCAGCAGGATGTGCGCCGCAAGAGATGTGCACCGCAGGAGATGTGCGCCGCAGGATGTGTGCGCACAGTTTTTTTATTAATTTTAGTTAATTATTATAATTTTTTTGTAAATAAATGTTTCATTTATGTGCAACGAAGGGTGTGCGCCGCAGTATGTGCGCCGCAAGAGATGTGCGCAGCAGGAGATGTGCACCGCAGGAGATGTACAACGCAGGAGATGTGCGCAGCAGGAGATGTGCACCGCAGGAGATGTGTACGCAGGAGATATGCGCCGCAGGAGATGTGCGCAGCAGGAGATGTGCACCACTTGAGATATGCACTGCAGGAAATGTGCACAGGAAATGTGTGCTGCAGGAGATGTACATAGCAGGAGATATGCGCCGCAGGCGATATGCGCAACTGGAGATGTGCATCGCAGGAGATGTGCGCCGCAGGAGATGTGCATGGAAGATGTGAGCCGCAGGAGCTGTACATAACAGGAGATGTGCGTCGCAGTTTTTTTATTAATTTGAGTTAATTATTATAATTTTTTTGTAAATAAATGTTTCATTTATGTGCAACTCAGGGTGTGCGCCGCAGGATGTGCGCCGCACGAGATGTGCACCGCAGGAGATGTGCGCAGCAGGAGATGTGCACTGCAGGAGATGTGCGCAGCAGGAGATGTGCACCGCAAGAGATGTGCGCCGCAGGACATGTGCGCCGCAAGAGATGTGCACCGCAGGAGATGTGCGCAGCAGGAGATGTGGACCGCAGGAGATGTGCGCAGCAGGAGATGTGAACCGCAGGAGATGTGCGCAGCAGGAGATGTGCACCGCAAGAGATGTGCGCCGCAGGAGATTTGCACCGCAGGAGATGTGCGCCGCAGGAGATGTGCATGCAGGAGATGTGAGCCGCAGGAGATGTACATAGCAGGAGATATGCGCCGCAGGCGATATGCGCAGCAGGAGATGTGTGCCGCAGGAGATGTGCACCGCAAGAGATGTGCGCCGCAGGAGATGTGCGCCGCAAGAGATGTGCACCGCCGGAGATTTGGGCAGCAGGAGATGTGCACCGCAGGAGATGTGCGCCTCAGGAGATGTGCACCACAGGAGATGTGCGCCGCAGGATGTGCGCAGGAGATGTACACCGCAGGAGATGTGCGCAGCAGGAGATGTGCACCGCAGGAGATGTGCGCAGCAGGAGATGTGAACCGCAGGAGATGTGCGCAGCAGGAGATGTGCACCGCAAGAGATGTGCGCCGCAGGAGATTTGCACCGCAGGAGATGTGCGCCGCAGGAGATGTGCATGCAGGAGATGTGAGCCGCAGGAGATGTACATAGCAGGAGATGTGCGCCGCAGGATGTGTGCGCACAGTTTTTTTATTAATTTGAGTTAATTATTATAATTTTTTTGTAAATAAATGTTTCATCTATGTGCAACGCAGGGTGTGCGCCGCAGGATGTGCGCCGCAAGAGATGTGCACCGCAGGAGATGTGCGCAGCAGGAGATGTGCACTGCAGGAGATGTGCGCAGCAGGAGATGTGCACCGCAAGAGATGTGCGCCGCAGGAGATGTGCGCAGCAGGAGATGTGGACCGCAGGAGATGTGCGCAGCAGGAGATGTGAACCGCAGGAGATGTGCGCAGCAGGAGATGTGAACCGCAAGAGATGTGCGCCGCAGGAGATTTGCACCGCAGGAGATGTGCGCCGCAGGAGATGTGCATGCAGGAGATGTGAGCCGCAGGAGATGTACATAGCAGGAGATATGCGCCGCAGGCGATATGCGCAGCAGGAGATGTGTGCCGCAGTTTTTTTATTAATTTGATTTGATTTTTTTATTTTTTTGTAAATAAATGTTTCATTTATGTGCACCGCAGGGTGTGCACCGCAGGATGTGCGCCGCAAGAGATGTGCACCGCAGGAGATGTGCACTGCAGGAGATGTGCGCAGCAGGAGATGTGCACCGCAAGAGATGTGCGCCGCAGGAGATGTGCGCCGCAAGAGATGTGCACCGCCGGAGATTTGGGCAGCAGGAGATGTGCACCGCAGGAGATGTGCGCCTCAGGAGATGTGCACCACAGGAGATGTGCGCCGCAGGATGTGCGCAGGAGATGTACACCGCAGGAGATGTGCACAGCAGGAAATGTGCACAGCAGGAGATTTTTTTATTAATTTTATTTATGTGCATCGCATGTTGTTCAACGCAGGAGATGTGCGCAGCAGGAGATTTGCGCTGTAGGATGTGTGCGCACATTTTTTTTATTAATTTGAGTTAATTATTATAATTTTTTTGTAAATAAATGTTTCATTTATGTGCAACGAAGGGTGTGCGCCACAGGATGTGTGCCGCAAGAGTTTTGCACCGCCGGAGATGTGCGCAGCAGGAGATGTGCACCGCAGGAGATGTGCGCCGCAGGAGATGTGCGCCTCAGGAGATGTGCACCGCAGGAGATGTGCGCCGCAGGATGTGCGCCGCAAGAGATATGCACCGCCGGAGATGTGCGCAGCAGGAGATGTGCACCGCAGGAGATGTACACCGCAGGAGATGTGCGCAGCAGGACATGTGCACCGCAGGAGATGTGTACGCAGGAGATATGCGCCGCAGGAGATGAGTGCCGCAGGAGATGTGCGCCGCAGGATGTGTGCGGAGATGTGCACCGCAGGAGATGTGCGCAGCAGGAGATGTGCACCGCAGGAGATGTGCACCGCAGGAGATGTGCGCCGCAGGATGTGTGCACACAGTTTTTTTATGAATTTTATTTATGTGCATCGCATATTCTGCAATGCAGGAGATGTGCGCAGCAGGAGGTTTGCACCGCAGGATGTGTGCGCACAGTTTTTTTATTAATTTGAGTTAATTATTATAATTTTTTTGTAAATAAATGTTTCATCTATGTGCAACGCAGGGTGTGCAACGCAGGGTGTGCGCCGCAGGATGTGCGCCGCAAGAGATGTGCACCGCAGGAGATGTGCGCAGCAGGAGATGTGGACCGCAGGAGATGTGCGCAGCAGGAGATGTGCACCGCAGGAGATGTGCGCAGCAGGAGATGTGCACCGCAAGAGATGTGCGCCGCAGGAGATTTGCACCGCAGGAGATGTGCGCTGCAGGAGATGTGCATGCAGGAGATGTGAGCCGCAGGAGATGTACTTAGCAGGAGATATGCGCAGCAGGATGTGCGCCGCAAGAGATGTGCACCGCAGGAGATGTGCGCCGCAGGATGTGTGCGCACAGTTTTTTTATTAATTTTAGTTAATTATTATAATTTTTTTGTAAATAAATGTTTCATTTATGTGCAACGAAGGGTGTGCGCCGCAGGATGTGCGCCGCAAGAGATGTGCGCAGCAGGAGATGTGCACCGCAGGAGATGTACAACGCAGGAGATGTGCGCAGCAGGAGATGTGCACCGCAGGAGATGTGTACGCAGGAGATATGCGCCGCAGGAGATGTGCGCAGCAGGAGATGTGCACCACTTGAGATATGCACTACAGGAGATGTGCACAGGAAATGTGTGCTGCAGGAGATGTACATAGCAGGAGATATGCGCCGCAGGCGATATGCGCAACTGGAGATGTGCATCGCAGGAGATGTGCGCCGCAGGAGATGTGCATGGAAGATGTGAGCCGCAGGAGCTGTACATAACAGGAGATGTGCGTTGCAGTTTTTTTATTAATTTGAGTTAATTATTATAATTTTTTTGTAAATAAATGTTTCATTTATGTGCAACTCAGGGTGTGCGCCGCAGGATGTGCGCCGCACGAGATGTGCACCGCAGGAGATGTGCGCAGCAGGAGATGTGCACTGCAGGAGATGTAAGCAGCAGGAGATGTGCACCGCAAGAGATGTGCGCCGCAGGACATGTGCGCCGCAAGAGATGTGCACCGCAGGAGATGTGCGCAGCAGGAGATGTGGACCGCAGGAGATGTGCGCAGCAGGAGATGTGAACCGCAGGAGATGTGCGCAGCAGGAGATGTGCACCGCAAGAGATGTGCGCCGCAGGAGATTTGCACCGCAGGAGATGTGCGCCGCAGGAGATGTGCATGCAGGAGATGTGAGCCGCAGGAGATGTACATAGCAGGAGATATGCGCCGCAGGCGATATGCGCAGCAGGAGATGTGTGCCGCAGTTTTTTTATTAATTTGATTTTATTTTTTTATTTTTTTGTAAATAAATGTTTCATTTATGTGCACCGCAGGGTGTGCACCGCAGGATGTGCGCCGCAAGAGATGTGCACCGCAGGAGATGTGCACTGCAGGAGATGTGCGCAGCAGGAGATGTGCACCGCAAGAGATGTGCGCCGCAGGAGATGTGCGCCGCAAGAGATGTGCACCGCCGGAGATTTGGGCAGCAGGAGATGTGCACCGCAGGAGATGTGCGCCTCAGGAGATGTGCACCACAGGAGATGTGCGCCGCAGGATGTGCGCAGGAGATGTACACCGCAGGAGATGTGCGCAGCAGGAGATGTGCACAGCAGGAGATTTTTTTATTAATTTTATTTATGTGCATCGCATGTTGTTCAACGCAGGAGATGTGCGCAGCAGGAGATTTGCGCTGTAGGATGTGTGCGCACATTTTTTTTATTAATTTGAGTTAATTATTATAATTTTTTTGTAAATAAATGTTTCATTTATGTGCAACGAAGGGTGTGCGCCACAGGATGTGTGCCGCAAGAGATGTGCACCGCCGGAGATGTGCGCAGCAGGAGATGTGCACCGCAGGAGATGTGCGCCGCAGGAGATGTGCGCCTCAGGAGATGTGCACCGCAGGAGATGTGCGCCGCAGGATGTGCGCCGCAAGAGATATGCACCGCCGGAGATGTGCACAGCAGGAGATGTGCACCGCAGGAGATGTACACCGCAGGAGATGTGCGCAGCAGGAGATGTGCACCGCAGGAGATGTGTACGCAGGAGATATGCGCCGCAGGAGATGAGTGCCGCAGGAGATGTGCGCCGCAGGATGTGTGCGGAGATGTGCACCGCAGGAGATGTGCGCAGCAGGAGATGTGCACC